>NW_006921608.1:11865069-11867614 GCF_000298275.1 Orycteropus afer afer | reverse complement strand
AAAACAGACATGTGCTAAAATTTAAAATTATGTTTGTAAATAACTTTCAGATACGTACTCTTGCTCAGAGTCTTCAGATACTGTTTCGCTTTCTTGTACTACAGAATTTTTGGTAGATCTTATGTTGTGGTGGTAATAGTTTTCCTATTATATTTCAGGGAGCTCTGGTGGCGTAGTGCTGAAGGCATTTGACTGCTAACCAGAAAGCTGGCGGTTCAAACCCACCAGCCACTCCTCAGAAGGAAGGTTGAGCAATCAACTTCCATAGTGACACCTCCTCAGAAACCCAAAGAGGGGTTGCTATGAGTCGGATCCGACTCCATGGCAGTGGTTGCGTTTGCATTTATTCTATTTCAATGAGAAAAGTTCCTTCCAGTCTGTGTTTGCCTATGGTCAGATGAAATCTCCTCTGCCTCTCTTTGTTGATTTCTTGAAGGAAGATTGATAGAAACTCCCACTCAGATCTTAAGGTGTATGAGAGTGCAAGTGCATACTCTCTTGCCCAAATTCCAGAATCCAGCAGACATCGACATTTATCACCTGCTGAGTGGCAGCCATAACAAGATTTTCCGCTGACCCAATCGTCCAGTTGTCTGCAATGAAGAGAATTTATGTTGTGGAGGACCAGGGTTATCTGTGGTTCTCCAATCTGCTGTGACAAATGGGTAAAAGACAAACTTGAACATTGTCTGCTGTCAGAGTACTTCTGCACACCGCCCTATCTGCAGCTCTTTATTCCAGGGGTCTAGACACTGCATAAGGTGCTCTGGTGGCACAGTGGTTAAAGCATTTGGCTGCTAATTGGACATTTGGTGGTTCCAACACACCAGCCACTCTGGAAAAAGGATGAGGCAGTCTGCTTCCGTAAAGCTTTATAGCCTTGGAAACCCTGTGAGGCAGTTCTACTCTGTCCTATAGGGTTGCTACAAGTTGGAATAAACTTGAGGGCAATGGGTGCACTGTCCTCAAGGATCCCTGGTGGAGTTAATCGCTTGGCTGTTAACCAAAACTTCAATGGTTTGAACCCACCAGCAGCTCCACAGGAGAAAAGATCTAGTGATCTGCTCCCATAGAAATTACAGTCTAGGAAACCCTATGGGGCAGTTCTAGGTTGTCATATAGGTTTGCTGTAAGTCAGAATCAACTTAAAGGCACACAAGAACAACAACACACTATAGTTGAGGACACTGGTGGTTCAGTGGTAGAATGCTTACCTTCCATGGAGGAAGCCCGGGTTTGATTCCTGCCCAGTGCACTGCACGTAGTCACCACCCGCCCCACGTTGGAGACTTGTGTATTGCTGTGGTGCGATACTCTTCCTCAGAGTCTTCAGATAGTGTTTTGTTTCCTTGTACTACAGAATTTTTGGTAGATCTTATGTGGTGGTGGTAATAGTTTTCCTATTATATTTCAGGGAGCTCTGGTGGTGTGGTGCTGAAGACATTTGACTGCTAACCAGAAGGCTGGAGGTTCAAACCCACCAGCCACTCCTCAGAAGGAACAGGTTTCAGTGTCACTTCCAGACTAAGAATGACCAGGAAGAAAGGCCTGGTGATCTACCTCTGAAAATCAGCCAGTGGAAATGCTGTGGACCATAGCGGTCCTCTCTGCAGCCAATAAAGGGGACAGTCGTGGGAATGATGCAGGACAGGGCAGTATTACCCATTGTGCATGGAGTTGCAATGAGTTGGGGCTGACTGGACAGCAGTGAACAACAACAGCAACACTGTAGTCAGTAGACATTTCTTGCAGACTTTTATAAATGGTTGATTCTTATTTTTCAAAACTCTTTACTATTTTTGAATAAGAAGATGAGAAAGTTTATAGCAAGAATCTTAGCTCATCACCATTTTAATTATCTTAACTCTTAAGACTTCAATGATCTGTTTTTTTTAATTTAATATTTTTACATTTTGTAAGCAAAGGTAAAGGCTTTGAGCATTAGGAATACCCTTGGAAGTTCCCATTGAGATTGATGGTGCAGAAATGAAGGTGCTGGTTTATAATAATTACTGGAAATTTTGTCTGAATTCAGGACTTGTTCCCATGGAGAAGTACTCACATGTACCAAGAAAAATGAGAAAGGGCACAGGTACCACCGTGTCAGTTCAGCCAGCGGAGTTTGCCACCATGTGATGATGCCTGAGGCAGGTAAAGGTAGCTGAGAGCACACAGTTTCAAAAGTGCACTCATTTACAATTCAAAAGTGATCCACTGCAATCAAGGGGCGGAAAGATTAGAAGAATGTGTCCCTTTCTGGTCTGTATTTCATTCCTGAGTACCAAAGAATAAGCAAAGGGAACATTTGGAGATATATATGTGTGTGTGTGTGTGTGTATGTGTATGTGTATGTATATGTATATGTATATGTATATGTATATGTATATGTATATGTATAGGAGCTCTGGTAGTATAGTCCTAAGGCACTTAACTGGTAACCAGAAGGCTGGCGCTTCAAACCCACCAGCCACTCCTTGGAAGGAAGATGGGGCAATCTACTTCCGTAGTGATACTGCCTCAGAAACCCAAGGAGGGGTCGCTATGA
>NW_006921608.1:11863951-11864969 GCF_000298275.1 Orycteropus afer afer | reverse complement strand
CTATGAAAGCGTGCCCCAATCCTATTGGACTTTACCTAGGGACAACCTAATTTTTAAGCCACTTAGATTTAGGGCCTATCTGTTATAAAGCTAAGAAGCTCTGTTGATGTAGTGCTTAAGACATTTGGTCATTAACCAAAGGCCAGTGGTTCAAACCCACCAGCTGCTCTGTGGAAGAAAGATGAGGCAGTCTCCTTCCACAAAGATGTACAGCCTAGGAAACCCAGCGGGGTCACTGTGACTTGCATTTGACTTGATGGCAGTGAGTTTGGTTTTGGTTTTGTTACAAAGCCAGCAGTGTAATGCCGTGGATACTACTGGCAAGCTAAAAGTGCGCTAAAGACTTTTTGAAAGAAAGGAAATGGGAAAGTAAGAAAAGGAGAGAAAAACTAAATGAGATGAGGGAAACTAAAGGGAACCTGATCTCATAATAAAATAAAGAAAAGAATTATTCATCACTGCTCTATTGGATTCTTGAATGACCTTGGAAAAGGAACATTTCCTCACTTAATGGTAAATAGCTCTAGCTGCCTCACTACTTTACTTTTTTACTTTACTTTTACTTCATACCATCTTCATTCCCTTGTCTGCTATGTTAATCCTTGTTTTTCAAAAGAACAAACAATTTTCAGCCCATACCATTGAACTCTATCCCAACATTTCAGACTCTAGCTCTATATTCTATGATAGTTTGGCCACTCACTAGGTTTTGTGTGTGCGTGTGCTGATTTTAAAAACAACGACAACAAAGAAAAGAAAGCGAAGCTGCATGACTTGAGAGCTCTCATTTTATACATTCATCAAACACTTACGGAGGACCCATTCAGTGAGCAGAGACTATGCCAGTCACTGGAGATAAGAAAGTCATGATCCTTCCCTGAGGGAGATCACAGTCCAGAGGCAGAGACTGATACTAAATGCAAGGATAGCACCATGAAAGTAAGAACTTACAAAGGTGAACAAATTATGTTTTGGGAACTCAGAGCTGTAGTGCCTAAGGCATTTGCTAACCAGAAGG
>NW_006921608.1:11855893-11860265 GCF_000298275.1 Orycteropus afer afer | reverse complement strand
CCAGCCTGCTGGTTACCAGTCAAGTGCCTTAGGCAGTATGCTACTTAATAGTAAATATAAATCAAACCTACCCAATAGGACGTCAGGTAGTTAGTTATTCTGGGGAAGTCAGATGTGTGTTTTAACACAGTTAATGCCTCACTTATTTGTTAAACATTGATTTTTCACTCAGGCTAATATAGTTGGCAGGCTTCAGAGTTGGACAATTAAGAAATGAATAAGTAACAACCAGAGGAACATTTTAATTGATAAGTGACCAGTGGGGGGGGGAAAAAAAAAAAAGAACACATTTGTTGATTTATTTCGCTAAACCACCACTTGTCTAAACAAAATATAAGATGAGGTCGCCTTTCTTTTGTGATTTTCCAATCACTGCCATCACAGCTAACAATAGCTTATGCATGCAAATGGCATAAATAAGTTAAAATATATCATGGAGGCAGCATCTGTAGATATGAAAGGGTGGGCATTAGAAACAGTACAAAGGTCAAGCTTTAGAAAGAACAATTAGCCTTGAGCTGCTGACAAAGAAGCCTTGATTGTTTTATTAGAGTAAGTTGAGAGTCACAGATCAGAGAGAAGTGGGTGTTGTAGTTGATGCATAAAGAAAGTAAGAAATACAGGTAAAGCCCCTAATATCTGCTACCTAGAGATACTGCCTCGGAAACCCAAGGAGGGGTCGCTATGAATCGGGGGTCGACTCGACGGCACATAACAACAACAACAACAGAGATAGGGAATGGAGAGTATTTTCCACAATTAGCCCTTGGTTAGGACATTCTACTCTTGTTCTTTGTTGAAAAACTCAAGTCTTTGGAGAAGGACAGGTAAATAAAAACAGGACCAGGGGATTCTGCAATGTCAGTAAAATCTTCAACACCATCCTGGCCCATTTTCATTCTTTAGGAAAACGGAATGCCACCAGTGGATTTGGCTTCTGGAAAGACCTCATTCATTTTTTCAATAGATGTTTATTGAATACCTATTTAAATATTAGATGTAATAGGTGCTAAGATTTGAAAAATGGAAACAAAAAGACACTTCTGGACCACAAGAGTCACACTTTGGTGGATGTGGTGCAATGGGTTCCTTTTGCTTTGGTTCTTTGGAAAAACAGCTTAGGAGATTTTTCCCCTAAGCCCTGAGGAGTGGTTACTTTCATCCTAGTTCTTTGGAGAAGCAACTTGGCAGACATCTCAAAGTACTTTCTACCCCAAAGGATTGTACTTCTGCCCAGCTGAGAAGCTGGTCTCTGCCAACAGAAGAAGAATTGAGGATTAGCTGAATTCTGGTCTGCTAAGGGAGACCCCACCTTGTAACTGATGAGGACTGGGATAGACAGTGTAAGCAGCTGAAATGCAGAAGTTTTTTGCTTTTTAAAAAATTTTTTTATTGTGATTTGGGTGAAAGTTTACACTTCTATACAGCAGTTTATACACACTTTGTCTCATAACCAAACTCACTGCCATCGAGTTGATTCAACTCATAGCGACCCCTCCTTGGGTTTCCGAGGCGGTATCTCTACAGAAGTAGATCGTCCAGTCTTCCTTCTGAGGAGTGGCTGGTGGGTTTGAACCGGCAGGCTGCTGATTAGCAGTCAAATGCCTTAGGCATTATACCACCAGAGCTCCCAAAGTTTTTGTGTAGTATGTTATGCCAGTTGAGCTTGATGTCCACTGGGATCATGGTCCTGAGCCCACAGGTCAAACTATTTGCTCCTCTGAGTAGCTGGCTTTGGCCAAGAAGTCACTACAACCTTGTCCCTTGTCAGCTCTAATATATACCTGGACATTGTTACAGAACATACAGATACACTTGTAGAAACATTGTCTGCCAACCGTACCCATGGTCATAGGCACCCCCCTCCCCCAGACATACCTAGTCGTTGCCTGTCCCTGCATCTATCCACCTGTAGATCAATGTTGGCCATCACTGACAACGCAGTTCTGTATGTGCAAAAGCATTCATCTTTGTTGTCTGTACCTCCCATGTACCTCTCTATATCTTCCTCTTCCTCAATGCCACCAGTTGATCACTCACATTTGGTACATTGCCCTTCTCTTCTCCCAAATCAAAACTTGTCCTTACCTAGCAGTGTTCCCTCACACCCCTGGTAACCAACAAAGAAAGTTTCCTTCCATATATAAATCTTTCCTTGACTTTTTGCAATAGCAGACTAATTCAATATTTGTCTTTCTGTGGGTGACTTATTTCACTTAGCATAATGTCCTCCAAGTTCATCCACGTTATGCGGTGTTTTGCAGATTCAGTGCTATTCTGTAGGGTTGCATAGAATTCCACTGTGTGTATGTACCATAGTTTGGTTATCCATTCTTTTGTTGATGGGCACTTAGGTTGTTTCTATCTTTTTGGTATTATAAATAGTGCTTGAAAGGCAGAAGTTTTGAAGGCCTCCTGGTTGACAGGAGCCAGAAGGAACAGTATCCTTTGGAACAGACAGGCCCCTCTCAGGCCTAGTAAAAAAAAAAAGAAAGAAAGAAAAAGAGGCTGTAACTGATAAAGCTGCCAGCTAAGAGCTAGGCTGGTTACCTGAAAAAGCTGCAGCTGAGAGAGATGTTGGCTGAGAGCTGGGCTGGAAGAGAAGACCTTGTGGGAGCCAAGTAGTCCTGAAGCTGCTACACTGGCTGTGAGCTGGGCTAGTTAGTAGCAAAGAGTCTGACAGCAGGAAGGCCTGACGGCAGAGAGGCCCAGTGGCAGAAAGCAGCTGAGAGAACTGAGTGGGCTGCTATATTGGCTATGAACTGGACTGGTTAACAGTGGAGAAGCCTGAGGCTGCAGAGGCCTGACAGCAGACAGCAGCTAAGGGAGCTGAGGCAGCTGCTACACTGACTAAGAACTGGGTCAGTTAGCAGTGAAGAGGCTGATGGGAGAGAGGCCTGACAGCAGAGAGGCCTGATGGCAAAGAGCAGCTGAGAGAGCTGAGCCGGCTGCTACACTGGCTGTGAGTTGGCCCAGTTAGTAGCAAAGAGGCTGATAGGAGGAAGGCCTATGGCAGAGAGGACTGATGACATACAGCAATTGAGAGAGCTGGGTGGGTTGCTACACTGGCCATGAGCTGGACCAGCTAGCAGCAGAGAGGCCTACTGGCAGAGAGGCTTGACAGTGAACAGGCCTGACAGGGAGGGCACTAAGAGAACTGTCCTGGTTGGACACTGTCGTACACTAAAGAAGGGAAGGATTGTACTCTCCAAAATTCACCTGAGCCTTTTAGGCCTTGCCTGTGTGCCTTCTGATCCTGCTTCCAAGTTGTAGCCTGTTACTTCCCTAATAAACCACATCATTGAGTACAGTCTGTGAGTTCTGCGTGGCCATTGCAATGAACTCAGCAGAGAAGCAGAGAGTGCTGTTGAGAATGAGGGATGGGGGGTGGCTGGTGTCATAAATGGAGAAGAAATTGGAGAATAGAAGCATATCTACCTCATAGAAACCAGCTTATCCTGATTCTTATCCTTCATGAATTTAAACAAGTTCTTTTACTGTGTTACAATGGGAAAAACTAATAACCAGCTTTCTGTAGGTACTTGGTAAAGATTGGTTGAGTGGAGGAATAATGAATAAATAACTGGCTTTTTCAAAAGAGAATAGCATTTGGGGATTACTAATGTTGCTACACATGAATAATAAGATAGATAAATGAAATCTACTGATAAAATCTTTCTAAAAATTTATTAAAGCCCAGAAATACTAGGAAGTATTTGTTTACTCGGTCAGGAAAGCTGACTGACTAAATTTTCTTTATGTTCATTTTTCTGCAAAGGATCCTGATATGAATTTAGTTAGGGATAAATGAGATAGGAAGTAAAAGAAAGAAGAGAAAGGCCTGAATAACCTAATTATATATAAATATTGAAAATAAATGGGACAGTGTTCTTTTTGAAATATTGGTTCAGGGGATAGACCCAAGACATAAATTTGAAAAGGATTATTAAAATTCAAATATTACATTCATGTCTCCTTCTGAAAATTATCCAAATAGACAAAGGATTATCTGAAACCACACAGCCTAATATTTTTTAAAGCCAAAATTTAATACCTTACTGTTAATATCCTTTTTTGTAGAAGTTTAAAAATATATCTTAAAAATAAAGCAATCAAACAACTCAGAAAAAGAAGGTGAGAGAATGGTCATACACCTTGAAGAATGTAATCAATGTCATTGAATTCTACATGGAGAAACTTGAATTGGTGTATGTTTTTTGCTGTGTATATTCTCAACAACAACAAAATATAAGAAATATAAGAAATAGATTTTTATTTCTGTTACTAATAAGAAGGAACTCTGGTAGCACAGTGGTTAAGTGCTGGCCTGCTAAACAAAAGGTTGGCAGTTCAAACTCATTAGCTACTCCAT
>NW_006921608.1:11853289-11855323 GCF_000298275.1 Orycteropus afer afer | reverse complement strand
CTTATTTGAAAAATAATTGAAATTGGAAATATAAATATGGCTTGTGGAAGAGTCTGCAAGTTTTCTCTATTATACAGTCTTCCTCTCAGCTTAAGAGTAGTAATAGAATTTCTGATACTCAGATGGGCACAAGGCTACCTGGACTGCATTTCTCTGCTTTTCTTTGAGCTATGTGTACCACATAAGTAAGTGACAGCCAAAGAGAGATGTTTCACATGTGTCTTCTGGGAAGTGTCAGTAAAGAGAAAGGATGCACCCTGCTTTGTCCCTTCCCATTCCTGCTGGCTGCAATGTTGACATGAAGAAGAGCTTGGGCAGTGTGGTAGTTAAGGTTTTGTGTCAGTTTGGCTGGGCCTTGTTTTGAGTGGCTGGATAGCTGGATGAAATTACTCTCCATAATGAGACTGGTCATCAACTCCACAGTAGAGTTTACCATGAATGTCTGAGTAGCTAACTTAAGAAGGATGTCTGCTTCCAGTATATGAGAAGATGCTTTGAGAAAGGTTTTGAGCTTTTTGGCATGCTTGGATCCTGCATTTAAGGAGCTCTGGTAGCACAGTGCCTGAGGCATCTGACTGCTAACCAGAAGTTTGGTGGTTCAAACCCACCATCCACTCCATGGAAGCAAGACTGAGCAATCTACTTCCACAGAGATTTACCATCTCAGAAACCCAATGGGGGTTGCTATGAGTCGGAACTGACTCCATAGCAGTGGGTTTGGTTTGGTTTGGTTTGGATCCTGCATTTAGCTGAGTCTTCATCCAGCAGCCCGCCATGTTGCATGCCTATCTTGGGACTATTTCTGGACTTAAACTAGTGGTCTGCTGTATTGCTTGTTAATCTTGGGACTGTGCCATTTTACTTGTTGACCCTGGGTTTGTCAGCCTCAGCAGCCAGCATCTGCTTGAGTTAAGAGATGCCACCATCTCCAGGGGGCCAGGAACAAGAGGCAGAGCTGAAGCCCAAGGTCAAGGGGCTTTCACCCAGCTGGCACTTTGAACTTGGACTTGTAGCCTACAAAACTGTGAGAGAATAACTCCTGTTTGTTAAAGCCATACATTTGTGGTGTTTTCTTTAGGAGTGGCACTAGAGAACCAAAACAGGCATCCAGTTAGAACTGAGATAGCACAGCAAAATAAACAGTAAAATAGGAGCCTGGGCATTTTCCAACTTCTTGGAACTGCCTTCCTCACCCTGAAGTGCTCACCTTTGGGTTTCTGTTGTTGTTGCTGCTAGTGAGTAAAACCTTATATAATTAAAACCCACTGCCATCGAGCTGATTTCGACTCACAGTGACCCTATTTGGGTTTCCAAGGCTGTAAATCTTCATGGAAATATATTGCCTCATCTTCCTGCTGTGGAGCACCTGGAGGGTTTGAACCACTGACCTTCTGATTAGCAGCCAAATGCCTTACCCACTATGCCACCAGAGCTAGTTATGTAATTAAGGCCCTGCTAATTTTTTTTTTTTTTTTTGTCATTTGTAGTTAAACTTTATCCTAACCATTAATGGCCTAAATAGCCCTGAAATTTTTATCTAATTTATATATTTGTCATAGATTTTATGACTCCAGAATATCTCACAAGTGATCTGCTCTCCTTGGCTAGGATGATTGCTAGAGTAATGTTTCACTGTATTTGTAAGAACAGCATCATGAACCAGAATCAGCATAGGGCTGGTTCCTATGCGGTGCAGGTCAAATATACTTATGTCTTCCCGCTTCTCCATCAGTTCACTCTGTGTTACTCTGCTGGATTTGGTAATTTGCTGCAGTGGTCCCACAGAACTTACAAGAACTCACAATCTATACTCTCAGTTATATGATTTATTAGGGTAACAACACAGAAGTTATAGCAACTCCGGGTCAATGTCAGGAAAACTCGAACTCAAGGGAAAATATACGGGCAAGGTCTGGGAAGGTCCCTAGCAAAGAGAGTGCATCTCTCCTGTAGCAAACCAGTAAAGCTTCAGATAAGTTCCTGTGGTAGTTATGTTTGTGTGTCAACTTGGCAAGGCCTGGTTGAGTGGCTGGG
>NW_006921608.1:11848385-11849534 GCF_000298275.1 Orycteropus afer afer | reverse complement strand
GTATGTTATGCCAATTGAGTTTGATGTGCCCTGGGACCATGGTCCCAAGCCCACAGGTCCAACTACTCATTCCCTCTGGGTAGCTGGCTGTGGCCAAGAAGTCACCACAACCTTGTCCCTTGTCAGCTCTGCTATATACCTGGACATTCTTACAGAACATACAAATATGTTTGTAGAAACATCGTCTGCCAACCCTATACACAGTCATGGGCACACTCCCCCCTGCCTACAAATACCTGATCTTTCAGCCTGTCCACCCATCTATCCACCCATAGATCAATGTTTATCATCGCTGATAACACAGTACTGTGTGTGCAAAAGGCTTCATCTTTGTTGTCTGTACCTCCCATGTACTACTCTATGTCTTCTTCTTCCTCAATACCACTGTGTTGATCACTCACTTTTGGTACATTGCCCTTCCCTTCACTCAAATCAATACTTGTCTCCCCTGGCAGTGTTCCCTCCCCTCCCTCCCACCCCTGGTAACCAACAAAGAAAGTTTCGTTCCATATATAAACCTTTTGTTGACTTTTCACAATAGCAAGAATTATTATTTTTTTTTTTAAATAAGATTATTCACCACAGGACCATCTTGAATTTACATGTCATTTTTTTTTCCTGGAAAACAGCTATCAAGCTAGGTAGATATTATATACTTTGAAATAATTGTCCTTTATAATGATAGATGACACAATGATAGCTCTGTTATTTTTATGATTATATGTGGCTGAAAGTACTTGAAGAAACAACTTGAAAGAGTCCAAGAGACTCTCAAAATGAGGATCCAGAAAAATTGTCCTTTTACAATGTACAAGAAATAACAACAACAAAAGACCACTTTATGCTAAGGGTCAAATGAGACATTGTGAAAACACTTTTTAAGTATGACATTCATGTAAAGTCATGTTGAATTGGGTACAACAGACATTATTACCTCATTTGGAGGAAGTAGGGAACTGACTATATTTTTCTTTTCATTTTTAATTGTTTTGAATAGCTATTATCTTCACATGATTCAAAATTTAAACAGTACAATACAATATGGAATGTAACATCTCCCCAGGACCCAGGGAAACACTTTGAACCTTCCTTGACATCTGCCTGTCCCTGTCCACCACCCACCACCCACCATCCACCACCCACCACTTC
>NW_006921608.1:11812913-11848052 GCF_000298275.1 Orycteropus afer afer | reverse complement strand
GGCTGCTGGCTGTGGAGGCTGCCAAATGCAAGATGGGCAGATAAATGGCAGGTTATTGGTTCACAGGCTGCAAAGGCAACAATCCAGGTTTGGCAGGCAACATGGCATACCACTGGTTCAAGTCCAGATGATGAAGAGCCAGATGCAGGATGTCAACAAAAAGCCAGAGAACTTTCCCAGAGCTTGTCCATATGTATATATTAGAAACAGGCACACCCTAAAGGAAATTCCCTTTCAATGGATTAACTACTCGTAGCAGATCTCATTATGGAGGTGATTACATTATATTAGATCTCATCATGGTGGATAACTACATCATAACTGCTAAACCACTTAGAATCATGGCACACCCAAGTTGACACACAACCTTAACTATCACAGCCCCATTCCCAGGTGCAGGGTTACAGCAGAGAATAAAACAGACTTCCTGCCTCCTGGAACCGACATTTTAGTGGGGCAGAGACCAACAACAAACAAAAGCAAAATACATGAAATGTCTGATGGTAATGAGTGCTATCAAGAATGGGGAGTGCCAGACTGGGGAGGGGTGCTATTTTTAAAGGTTGGTTTTGGGAACCCTCTCTTATATGGAGATGTTCAAAGAGATAGCTGGATGAAGAAAGCAAGCTATAAGGCTTTCTTAAGAAAGGTTTCCAGCCAGAGGGAACAGGAAGTACAAAGACATTGGTTGGAGTGATCTACGAAGATTTGTTTCTTGGACAGCTCTATTCTAGAATAACTTGTTTTCCTCTTTCAAAGAGAGACTCATGGGAGAAATCATCAAGATTAATCTAGAGGTAGCCATGATATCAAACTTTTTCACACTTGGCAACAATATTGTTGTTCTTGTTGTTAGGTGCCATAGATTTTGTTTTGACTCATAGAGACCCCCATGTACAACAGAATGAAACACTGCCTCCTCAAAACCTTTGCTATGCTAAGCCTATCACTGCAGCCACTGTCAGTCCCTCTCATTGAGGGTCTTGTTCTTTTTCTCTGACCCTCTACCAAACATGATATACTTCTCCAGGGACTGGTCTCTTCTGATAACATGACCAAAGTACTAGAGATAAAGTTTGGCCATTCATTCTTCTAAGGAGCACTCTGGCTGCACTTCACCCAGAAAAGAATTATTCCTTCTTCTGGCAGTCCATGGTGTATTCAGTATTCTTCACCAACACCATAATTCAAAGACATTGATTCTTCTTAAGTCTTCCTTATTCTCTGTCCAGCTTTCACATGCATATGAGGTGATTGAAAATACCACGGCTTGGATCAGGCACACCTTGGTCTTCAAGTGACATCTTTACTCTTTAACACTTTCAAGAAGTCTTTTGCAGGAGCTTTGCCCAATGGGATATGTTGTTTGATTTCTTGACTCTGTTTCCATGGACATTGATTGTGGATCCAAGTAAAATGGATCCAAGTAAAATGAAATTCTTTACAACTTCAATATTTTCTCTGTTTATCATGATGGGGCTTATTGGTCCAGTTGTGAGGATTTTAGTTTTCTTTATGTTGAGGTGTAATCCATACTGAAGGCTGTAGTCTTTGAACATCATTAGTAAGAGCTTCAGGTCTTCTTCACTTTCAGCAAGCAAGATTGTGTCATCTGCATATTGCATGTCGTTAATGAGTCTTCCTCCAATCGTGAAGCCACATTCTCCCTCATATGGTCCAACTTCTTGGACTATTTGCTCAGCATAAAGACTGAGTAAACATGGTGAAAGGATACAACCCTGAAACATACCTTTCCTGATTTCACACCATGCACTCTATCCTTGTTTTGTTTGAACTACTGCCTCTTGGTCTATGTACAGGTTCCTCATGAGCATAGTTAAGTGTTCTGAAATTCCCATTCTTCACAATGTTATCCATAATCTGTTATGATCCAGAAATTGAATGCCTTTGCATAGTCAATAACTTATAGGTAAACATCTTTCTAGTATTCTCTACTTTCAGCCAAGATTCATCTGACATCAGCAATGATATCCCTCTTTCATGTCCTTTTCTGAATCTGGATTGAATTTCTGGCAGTTCCATTTTGATGTACTGCTACAACTGCTTTTGAATTATTTTCATCAAACTAACTTGTGTGTGATATTAATGATGTTGTTGTTGTTGTTGTTATGTGCCGTCGAGTCGGACCCAACTCATAGTGATCCCTCCTTGGGTTTCCGAGGCAGTATCACTATGGAAGTAGATTGCCCCATCTTCCTTCCGAGGAGTGGCTGGTGGGTTTGGACCGCCAGCCTTCTGGTTAGCAGTCAAGTGCCTTAGCCACTATGCTACCAGAGCTCCCGATGTTAATGATATTGTTTGATAATTTCCATATTCTGTTGGATCACTGTTCTTTGGAATAGGCATGTGGTGCAGTGAGTTACTTAATATAGCTCTTCTAGCCATGGTCTTTGTGACTCCCACCAGATGAATGGGTGGAATTTGCAAATGTAAGGTGCTTGTGGTCCCCCAAGGGAATCAGATAGCTTGTTAATAATGTAAATAAGGTACATGGCACCCTTGTGTGGGTGGGACTGTGCGAATAAGGTGTATTAACATGGGGATTGGTCAGTTTTACCATTCTGCTGGGCTTAAAATGAAGCATGTCAGGGGCAGGAAGTGGGGAATCTCACTGCTATCAAGAAAGAAGATCTGGAAATAGAGTGCATCCCTGGACCTGAGATCCCACACTGAGATGATGGCAGAGAGATGGCAGCAGAGAAACTGCAGCAGCAGAGGCAGCAGAACCAGCAAAAGCAAGAGACCCAACAGGCTCACAGGCTCCTGGCCCACAATTGAGAAAGTTTGTGTCTTTGGGCAGGAGCCTTGCTGGTGGCATAGAGTGCCTCTTTGATAAAGCTAAAAGAGCTTTGTAACACTGGCCTGTCAGAAGGGACCATTCTCTGGAGAAGGATCTCATGCTTGGTAAAATGGAGGGTCAACAAAAAAGAGGAAGACCCTCAAGGAGATGAATTGACACAGTGGCTGCAACAATGGGCTCAGGTACAGCAGGGATCTTGGGGCTGGCACAGGACTGGGCAGTGTTTCATTCTGTTGTGCATAGGGTCGCTATGAGTCGGAGATGAGTTGATGGCACCTGACAACAACAACAACACTGGCCTGAGCACGGCAGAAGTCAAGGCCAGAGAGAAGCATGCTTGTGGCATGGCTGAGAAGAAGCTGTCCTGATTGAAGAACTGTATCCTGAGTTGTTTTTTGATCCTGAATGATAATCTGTTACTTCCCTAACAAACCTCATAATCATGAGTATTATCTGTGAATTCTGTGTGAACATTGCAATGAATTATTGAACCCAGCAGAGAAGTAGAGTGTGCCCTGAGAGGATGGTTGGTGTCAGAATTGGTTAAAATGGTTAAAAGGTGGTGGTCTGTCTGACCTCCATCTCATAGGAAACAGCCTTGGGTTGTTGGTGTTTATCTTGATTCTCTCTCCCCTCCCATTTGTTGAAGTTAGAGAAAGTCAGGTAATGCCACCCACATCCCCTTTTTTTTTCAGGGCATATTTGTATATAGATCTCTTCCAGTTGGTTGGCCAGGTAGCTGTCTTCCAAATTTCTTGGCATAAATGAGTGAGCGTTTCCAGTATTGCATCTGTTTGTTGAAACATCTCAATTCCTGGAGCCTTGTTTTTACTTATTTCTTCAGTGTAGCATGGATTTCTTCCTTTAATACCATTGGTTCTTGATCATATGCTACCTCCTGAAATGGTTGCATGTCTACCAGTTCTTTTTGGTATAGTGACTCTGTGTATTCCTTCCATCTTCTTTTGGTGCTTCCTGCATCGTTCAATATTTGCCCATAGAATCCATCAATATTGCAACTCAGCTTGATTTTTTCTTTAGTTCTTTCAGCTTGAGAAATGCCAACTGCGTTCTTCCCCTTGATATTCCAACTATAGGTCTTTTCACACTTCATTATAATATTTTATTTTGGCTTCTTGAGCTGCCCTTTGAAATCTTCTGTTCAGCTCTTTTATTTCATCATTTTTCCATTTGCTTTAGCTACTCTCCATTCATTCAAGAGCAAAATTCAGAGTCTCTTCTGACATCCATTTTGTTCTTTTCTTTCTTTGTTATCTTTCTAACGACCATCTACTTTCTTCATGTATACTGTCTTTGATGTCATTCCACAACTTGTCCAATTTTCAGTCACCAGCTCTGGTCCAGTATGATGAGTACTTCCAATCTGTCTTCACTGATAACTCTAGAGCAGCAATTCTCATGCAAGGGAGATTTTGAGCCCCAAGAGACATTTAGCAACATCTGGAGGAGATATTTTTGGTGAGACAACTGAGTTGGGGGAAGGGTTGCTCCCAGCGTCTGGTGTGTGGAGCCCACTAAACATCCTACAGAAATGTACAGGACAACCCCCCCCCCCCGCCCCAGCTAAAAATTCTCTGGCCTCAAATGACAACTGTCCTGAGGTGAGAAGCACTTCTCTAAAGTCAAAAACTTCAGCTAAAACTTACAGTGTAGAGGAGAGGATGATGGTGCATGTATCTTGATCAGGTTCAAGCAGATGATGTGAGATGTGAATGTTTTTCGTAACCTAATTCATTCACTCACTAATTGGCATACTCGTTCATTTGTTCAACAAATATTTACTGAGTACTTGTATTTGTTAAATACTACTGTGCCCAAATTATATCAAAACTTAGCAACATAAAACAACAAAAAAAAGTTCCCTTTTTTCAAGTTTCTGTGAGTCAGGAACATGGAAGCCATTTAGCATTTCTGGCTCAAGGACACTTATAAAGTGTGGTTAATTTCTCAGCCAAGATATAGGCCTCTAAAGGCTTGACAGGAGCTGGAGGTTCTGCTTTCAAAGTGATCCTCTTACATGGCTAGTGAGTTGATGTAGGCTTTTGGCAGGATACTTCAGTTCCTCATCACACGAACCTTTCCACAGGCTGCTTGAATAGCCTTACAACATGGCTTCCCTCACAGCAGATGATCCAAGAGACAGCGAGGCAGAAACCATGTGTTTTATTATTTAGTCTCCTATGTCACACGCCATCAAATCTGCACTATTTTATTGGTTGTGCGGGTGAGCCCTGTTCAGTGTGGGTGGGGCCTGCACAAGGGCATGAATATTAGAAGAGGAGGACCATTGAGGACCATCTTGCAAACTGGCTACCAAGTGTTCTGCTATGCTTTGGGCACTGTTCTAGCCGTGAGTGATATAGTAATGAACAACAGATAAGATCCCAGCTCTCACAGGGCTCTTCTTCCTAGTGATGAGAGACAAAAAATAAACTGATGAATAAACAAAACTCAGAAACCAAACTCACTGCCATTGAGTTGGTTCCAACTCATAGCAACCCCCATTGGGTTTCTGAGGGGGTAAATCTTTATAGAAGTAGATTGCCCCGTCTTCTTTCTGCAGAGTGCCTGGTGGGTTTGAACCACCAAACTTCTGGTTAGCAGTCAAATGCCTTAGGCACTACACCAACACAGTAAGTGCAATGAAAGAAATAAAACAGGGTGATGCAATAGTGAATGACAGAATGGGAAGACAGGGAACTTAGATTGATTGGTCAGGGAAGGCCTCACTGAGGAGACGTATTTGAGCTGGTGCCTGAATGAGAAGAAGGAACTGGCTATGGGAAGACCCAATGACAGAGTGTTCTAGGCAGGGGAAACAACAGATACAAACTATTAACAGTCACTTGTGGAACCTTGATTTGGACTAGAGGGCTGAGAGGGTAGGATGACCAAAGAATGTTTTGTTTCACAACTAAAAGTTACTCCTTTTAATTTAAGGGTTAAATTAAAATAAAGTTACTACCTTGTCATTTAAGGTAGAAAATAATATAAAGTAGTGATGTTAGTATAAATTGGTAAAATCACTTTGAAACTTGTTCAGCCGTATCTACTTAGCTGAATGTTTTCTTCTTTAGGACCTAGGAATTCTACTCCTAACACCTGGACAATGAGTGCAGAAATCCACTTAAAGTCTTGGATGAGAATGTCCCAGAAAACTTTAGTCATACCCAAATGTCAACAACTGTATTGTTGTGGTTGGTATGTGCTGTAATCTCTGACTCATAGTGACTCCTCCTTGGGTTTCTGAGGCAGTATCTCTACGGAAGTAGATCGCCCAATCTTCCTTCTGAGAGGTGGCCGGTGAGTTTGAACCGCCCACTTTCTGGTTAGCAGTCAAGTGCGTTAGTAGAATGGATAAATAAATTGTGGTATAATCATACAATGAAATAAAAAGAAAACTACACAGAAATGAAAAGAAAACAAATTCCTGTTATATGCACCAACTTGCGGGACTCTTACATACATTGTTAAGCAAGAGAAGTCAGACACAATGTTACAGCATGATTTCATTTATATGAAGTTCAAGAACAGGCAAAACTAATTGGTAGTGGTGGAAGTTAGAGCAGTGGTTTTCTGGGGTAGGGTGGGGTGTTTCTTCTTGGAAAGGGTCAGGAGGAGATTTTCTAGGGAGTTAAAAAAAATGTTCTGTATCCTTATTTATGTTGATTATGCTGTATCCACATCTAAAAATTCCCAACTCCAACTAGTAAAACACATATGTTGTTGTTGTTGTTGTTATGTGCCGTTGAGTCAAACCCGACTCATAGCGACCCCTCCTTGGGTTTCCGAGGCAGTATCACTACGGAAGTAGGATTGCCCAACCTTCCTTCCAAGGAGTGGCTGGTGGGTTTGAACCGCCAGCCGTCTGGTTAGCAGGCAAGTGTCTTAGCCACTGTGCTACCAGAGCTCCCAAAACACATATATCATTCTTAAAACAAACAAACAAAAAAAGCAACCACTTGGGCAAGCTTTATATATAATAACTTCGAGGACTCAAGTGAAACAGCCAAAATGAACCCAGTTAGAGTCCTCAGTTTTATCTTATGGGTTCAAAATTTCATCTAGTGTCCAAGTTGGACAAATAGGCCAAGTGAAGACTCAGAGGCCCAAAATGGTCACAGGAACCCATTTCTCTTGGAAGCCTACCTCCATACTCACAGAACCATCCACCTCCCAGGAACTGAGCCTTCTGGCAGCCAAGCCCCCAGAAACTCAGCCCTCTGGAAGTCCATCCGGAGAGGTCCTGTGGACACCATGCCTCTCTTGCTTCCCAGCTGCCTTCTCTCTTCCTCTGTGTCGCCTGCTCCTCACCACCTGCCTTATTATTCCCTCCTCTGCCCTAGAGCAAAGGTGTTTTCTTCAATATGTTTAAAAATATGTTTGCTTGCATTTAGAAAAGAACAAAAAATGTTTTAAGTAGATGGCAGCTTATAAAATTGTAGATTAAGTTTTTATGTTAAGAGCTTTTTCAGAAGAGGTAAGGGGGGGGGCAGAAAGGAGTGAGTGGGGAGAGGAGGGAGAACGGGATAATGGCTTAGTCTCCCAGGTAACCATGTTCTGAGGGAAGGAGATCATCACAGGCTCCTCAACAGCAGGAGAGAAAGGAGAGGAGTGTGCTTTCTCCACCTTTTCAGCTTCTCACTAGGTTTGCCGAAGGCTGGGGACTGGAGGGGATATTGCTCTTTATTGCATCTAATTTCTGTTGCATTCAGTGCCACTCTGTATCGGAATAAAGATCCGAGAGAAAACTGGCTTGGGCCTTACATGAAACTATATATATTGTGGTGGCTAAGGTTATGTGTCAACTTGGCTGGGCCTAGTTTTTAGTGGCTGGGCATCTGGATGTAGTTATTTCCCATGGTGAGATTGGAAAGCAAATCCGTTGTGGATTCTACTGGAGAATCTGAGTAGCTGCCTTAGGGATGTGGTCTGCTCCCATATAATACACAAGGAGAAGCGTTGAGAAAGGTCTGCCACTTTTGGCACGCTTGAATCCTGTGTGTAGCCGTGTCATCGTTCAGCAGCCTGCTATGTTGTCTGCTAATTCTTGGGACTCTTAGTGGACTGGAATCAGTGGCCTGCCATGTGCTTTGGTAACATTGGGACTGTGTGCCTTTTCACTTGTTGACCTTGGGTTTGTCAGCCTCAGCAGCCAGCAGCTGCCTGAGTGAAGGAAGCCTCTAACTTTAGTAGGCCAGCAGCAAGAAGCAGCGCTGAAGACCAAAGTCAAGGGGCTTTCACTCAGCCCTTAGAGCCTGGCACTTTCATCTAGGACTTCTAGCCTCCAAACCTGTAAGAGAATAAACGCTTGTTTGTTAAAGCCACCCATTTGTGGTATATGTCTGTTAAAGTGGGATGAGAGGTAACCAGAACGTATATTACACACACATAGATATACACATATATATAATCACTAGCCATATGGTGTCCCAATAATCAGCTATGTGGATGATGGCATAGAAGCCAGGAGCTTTTTTTTTTTTTTTCGCCATTAGTACTTGACTGTAAGAATAGCTCCCAAAAAAAGCCCACTGCCATCAAGTTGATTCCAACTCATAGTGACCCTATAAGACAGAGTAGAACTGCCTAAGAAGGTTTCCAAGGCTATAAATCTTTATGGAAACAGACTGCCTCATCTTTCTCTTGCAGAGTGGTTGGTGGATTTGAACCACTGACCTTTTGGTTAGCAGCCAAATGCTTTAACCACTGTGCCACTGTATTTTATTCCAGGTTTAACAGGAAAGTTCTGTGTTAAACACTCTACATTCATTTCCTCATTTAATGATTAGGACAGCTCTACAAGATTATCTGTATTATCTTCTGAGGAAATGAGGTTCAGAGAGGTAAGGTAACATGTTCAAGGTCACATAGCAGACCCAGGAATAAACCCAGAGCCTTCTCACCAAAGCTTAGTTCCTAAGTCCCTCTTGTATTGCCCCTGGCTACTGTAACTTAGGTTTTCTTTTGTATATTAAGTGCTGAACATGCTCCCAATTTTCTCTTCTTCCAAGTGAAATATAAACATTTCTAATACAACTCATCAAAGAACAAGCACATTCAAGCCCTTTAGGTCTTAAGGCATGGAAAGTGTCAGATTTCCCCTCCTTTACAACTCCTCACCTCAGCACCAAATGACTAAAACTTTTCTAACCTCTTTTATGTTGTGTTTATCTCATTCTAAAAGCACCAAACTTCCCTTTGAGCCTGATTTTTACACATAAACACATACCCAATGAAGTTACCCTTAGTTTTGTATATGGTTTTCTATAATTCCATAGCACTTTGTCCTCATTTCTGATATCACATTGGATTTCATTTATTGTGAATTCATTACCTCTGTGTGCCAGGTAAGGAGCTCTGGTGGCATAGTGGATAGTGCATTTGGTTGCTAATCTGAAGGTCACCAGTTCAAACCCACTAGCCACTCTGCAGAAGGAAGATGGGGCAATCTACTTCTTTAAAGATTTGTTGTTGTTATGTGCCATTGAGTTGGACCCGACTCATAGTGACCTCTCCTTGGGTTTCTGAGGCAGTGTCATTATGGAAGTAGATTGCCCCATCTTCCTTCCGAGGAGTGGCTGGTGGGTTTGAACCGCCAGCCTTCTAGTTAGCAGTCAAGTGCCTTAGGCACTACACTACCAGAGCTCCCAAGATTTACAGCCTCAGAAACCAAATGCGAGCCACTATGAGTCAGAATCAACTCAGTAGTAGTAAGTTGTCTTTTTTTTTGATGTGCTGGGTAGGAGCCCTGGTGCTCAATGACTGAACACTCAGCAGCTAACCAAAAGATTGGTGGTTCAAACCCACCCAGTGGCTTTGCAGGAGAAAGGCCTGATAATCTGTTCCAGTAAGGATCATAGCCTAGAAAACCCTGTGAGACATTTCTACTCTGTCACATGGGATCACTATGAGTTGGGATCCGTGGCAGCTAACAGCAACAATAACCATGTATTAGGGAGTCCTTCACTGGTGCAAACAGCTAACATGCTTGTCTGCTAGCTCCAAGGTTGGAGGTCTGAGTCCACTCAGAGGTGCCTCTTGAACTGAGAGCAACTAAAGTGAAGGGAAGAAATGATGAAGTAAAAGGGCTGAACAGAAGATTTCAAAGGGCATCTCAAGAGGATAAATTATTACAATGAAACGTGCAAAGACCTGTAGTTGGAAAATCAAAGGGGAAGAACATGCTCAGCATTTCTCAAGGTGAACAAACTGAAGAAAAAATTCAAGACTTGAGTCACAATATTGAAAAATTCCATGGACAAAATATTGAGGCATGCAGGAAGAATCAAAAGAAAAAAAAAAAAAAGAATATACAGAGTCACTGTACCAAAAAGAATTGGTCAATGTTCAACCATTTAGGAGGAAATCAAAGGGGAAGAACATGCTCAGCATTTCTCAAGGTGAACAAACTGAAGAAAAAATTCAAGACTTGAGTCACAATATTGAAAAATTCCATGGACAAAATATTGAGGCATGCAGGAAGAATCAAAAGAAAAAAAAAAAAAGGAATATACAGAGTCACTGTACCAAAAAGAATTGGTCAATGTTCAACCATTTAGGAGGTAGCATACGATCAAGAACCAATGGTACTGAAGGAAGAAGTCCACGCTGCACTGAAGGCTTTAGTGAAAACAAAGTTCCAGGAATTGATGGCGTACCCATTGAGATGTTTCAACAAATGGATGCAACACCAGAAGTGCTCACTCTTTTATGCCAAGAAATTTGGAAGACAGCTATCTGGCTAACCAACTAGAAGAAGTCCATATTTGTGCCCATTCTAAAGAAACATGATCCAATAGAATGTGGAAAGTATTGAACAATATCATTAATATCATATTAAATTTTGCTGATGATAATTCAAATATGGTTGTAGCAGTACATTGATAGGGACCTACAAGAAATTCAAGCCAATTTCAGAAGAAGACATGGAATAAAGGCTATTATTGCTGATGTCAGATGAATCTTGGCTGGAAGCAGAAAGTACCAGAATGATGTTTACCTGTGTATCATTGACTATTTAAAGGCATTCGATTGTGTGGATCATAATAAATTATGGATAACATTGCAAAGAATGGTAATTCCATAATGCTCAATTATGCTCATGAGGAACCTATACATAGACCAAGAGACATTTGTTCACACAAAACAAAGGGATACTGCATGGTGTAAAATCAGGAAATGTGTGTGTCAGGGTTGTATCCTTTCACCATACTTATTCAATCTTTATGCTGAGCAAGTAATCCAAGAAGCTTGACTATATGAAGAAGAACATGGCATCAGGATTGGACGAAGACTCATTAACAACCTGCAATATGCAGAGGACACAACCTTGTTTGCTGAAAGTGAAGAGGACTTGAAGCACTTACTGATGAAGATCAAAGACTACAGTCTTCAGTATGGATTACACCTCAACATAAAGAAAAGAAAAATCCTCACAACTGGACCAATAAGTAATATTATGATAAATGGAGAAAATATTGAAGTTCTCAAGGATTTCATTTTACTTGGATTCACAATCAATGTTCATAGAAGGAGCAGTCAAGATATCAAATGATGTATTGCATTGGACAAATCTGATGCAAAAGTCCTCTTTAAAGTTTTTAAGAGCAAAGATATCACTTTGAAGACTAAGGTACGCCTTGCCCAAACCATGATATTGTCAGTAGCTTTACACTCATATGAAAGCTGGACAATGAATAAGGAAGACAGAAGAAGAATTAATGTCTTTGAATTGTGGTTTTAATGAAGAATACTGAAAACACCATAGACTGCCAGAAGAATGAACAAATCTATTCTGGGAGAAGTGCAGCCAGAATGCTTCTTAGAAGGGAGAATGGCCAAACTTCATCTCACCTACTTTGGTCATATTGTCAGTAGGGACCAATCCTTAGAGAAGGATATCATGCTTGGTAAAGAAGATGGTCAGCAAAAGATGAAGACGCTCAAGAAGATGGATTGACACAGTGGCTGAACAATGGGCTCAAGCATAGCAACAATTGTGAGGATGGTGCAGGACTGGGCAGTATTTCGTTCTGTTGCACATAGGGTCGCTATGAATCAAAACACACTTGATGGCATCCCACAACAACAGAGGTGTCTCTGAAGAGAAGCCTGGTTATCTACTTCCGTAAAATCAGGGCTGAAACCCTATGAATGCAATTCTATTCTGACACACATAGGCTTGCCATAAATTGGGTGCAACTTGACAGCAACTGGTTTTTGGTATGTGTCAGGCAATGCTCAGGTACTAGGGATTCTGTGGTGATGGAGACTCATAAAAGTCCTTCCCTCAGGGAACTTCCACTCTAGTTGGAGGAGAATGATGATAAACAAAATGGTGAAATACATGACAAGTCAGATAGTTATAAGTGATATGGAGGAAAAAAACAAGGAAGAAGGTAGCAAGTAGAGGTGGAAGGGGTGTCCCTGATGGGTCACTCATTGTTTACTCATGTGCTCAGAGACCATGCCTTTTTACTCACCCTTCAATTCATCACCTGTTATTGTGCCCAGCCCTGTGGGGCTCAAGAAATATTAGTGATGGAATGTAGGAGGCCAGTTTCATCAAGCTCATTTTGTACAGAAATAGTTTGTCTTTCCCAGTTTTTGACCAAAGAATAGTAGTTGTACTACTAATGGCTATCCCAAGAAGGAAGTGACTGTTTATTTTTGGGGTGGTTTCTCTACTTTCTATGGTTTTATCAGAACAGTTTTGAACAGAGTTTCAGCATAAGCCCACAGAGAACAAAAAATAGACAGTCTTGGTCAGCAATGATGAAACTTATTCCTTTTATGGAAGAGATGAGACATGAAAAATTAGAAGCCAAGAAATAATGCCGATGCCAGAAAGGGAGACAGGAAAAAGCAGTGAAAGGAAGCAAGTCAGGAAGAAACAAGAGAAAAGTCTAGAGGGAATGAATGGGTAGAAATGGCTAAAGCTATGATGGAAGAAAACCACAAACCTGAAAACCTGACGAGGCACAGAGAACAGGAAGGATGACTTTGGAGCAGGGAGAAAAGGAAGCATTCAGTAACGAACCAGAGGCGTTGAAGCCCAATTTATTTATCTCTAATTGTTCATAATTATCCTTCAAAGTCTGTGACAGCTTATATCTCCTCCACTAATACCGCTATCCTAGCCGAAGTCAATCCTTATCATTAGAAGGCAAACTGTGGAAAGTAGCATCAAATGGACCAATCTTTTAAAGTAACAGAGGGGCCCAGAAAGCGTACTGAATATGGGGCTGGTACAGTGGATTCCAAAGGGGGTCAAACTGCATGAAAGTTAGCAGTGGGAAAAAATAAGTGGGCAAAAGTGAAATTTTACTAGGCCTGTAAGGAAAATTTTGCTTATTCCACATAAAAATAGTCCTCAAAAAGAAAGAGTCAATAGGCAAGTGGGCAATTTCTTTCAAAGATCACTTCATGACACCTTGGAATTAGTTAGTCCCTCTCTTGTGGGGTATCTGTCTCTGTGTGGCATCTTGAACCACATTCACCCTATTTATCCTGGGAGAGGGAGAGATGCAGAAATGTCAAGTGACTGTAACCTCAGATGCCTGCAGTTAAGTGGCAGCTAGGTCAAGGAACCTGAGGATGAGTAAGGGTGGGTGCTGACATTGCCCACTTCCAAACCACCAAGGGCTCCTCCTCACAACTGTGTTGGTTTTCTCCTTAAGACATTACATCAAATCTGAGATCCCTAAGGAAGTTCCTCCTACTCTCTAGAACCATCTAAGAGGTGTAGGGATGAGCATTTACTGTCTACTTCAAATTTATTCCAAGAAAACCAGGATTGTTATTTCTTTTCATTCTCACAGACACTCTAGAAGTAAGCAAAGGCACAAACCGGTCATGTAACTTACTCTCGATCTCACTGCCCTGACCTTTGGTTTGTGTTTTTCTCAACAGATCTGATTTTTGGTGGTGTCCACATGAGCATAACTACAGGGCACTGAGAGGATTAATGCCTGAGGATTCACCCGGCAGACACAGAAGGTGTTTACCCCATTTTTTAAGGACTTCTTTCCTCAATTAAGGAGCCCTGGTGGCATAGTGAATAAAGCGCTCAGCTGCTAACCAAAAGGTTGGCAGTTCGAACTCACCAGCTGCCCTGTGGATGTGGCAGTCTTCTGCAAGGATTTCCAAAACCTTGGAAATCCTATGGAACGGTTCCACTCTGTCATATAGGGTCACTAGGGTTGGAATTGACTCAATGACAGTGGGTTTGTTTTGGTTTCCCAGAATTAAATGAAAAAAAAGAAAGAAAATGATTTGTATTAGGATATTTTGATAAATAAATACAAATTTCAAATAACATTTTCATAAAGCTATTCAGCTGTATCTCCAACAAAATAAAAATATTAAATGTTATTATAAGATCCTTACAGTGGAAAATGTCTTATACCCACCCGTTTATCTTTTCCAAGTGTACTTGATCCAGAATTCCTATTGCGCCTTCTTCTTTTTAAAGCAAGCATCATTACAAAGAGCATCTCATCATTAGCCTCAATAAATCAAATATCTGAAGTTATCAAATAAAAATGTCCTGGGCTTCATTGCTCATACAGAGGGTGGGGGAGAGAGGAATGACTTGGGCAATCCATATTTTCTGGAACACTTACAGCCTTCCACCGAAAATGCATCCTGGCAGGAAGTGTTTTAATTATTAAGATCAGCATAGTGTTTGCCCTGCAGACATGCTCTGAGAAACGCTTCTCTCTCTCAGAGCCACCGTAAGACTGGGGAAGGGAGTTGGCTCAAGTAGCAATCGATGGAGCATTATCTTTCAAAATACCAACAGATTAATGGGCAAAGGGTTCATGGTTTATATAAAGCAACACCCCAAAGAGTTTTTGGTTAGTTTGTTTCACTGAGAGTGGAAGAAAACAGAAAGATTGCAGAGAGCAGTTATCAACATGGGAGAGCACAAAAGACCAAGAGAGGTGACCCTGGTTTGCTGGCAACACAGGAAACAGGGCCACAGTGGGGGAGAGCATAAGGCAGAGTTTCAGGTTACCACCATAGGATGCCCAAACTTGCTTCCTCTTGACATGAAATTGGGTGCTCTCCAGAGCTGCAGGAGATCCAAGAAAAGGATTACTGTCTTCAAAAGAAAAGAATGCATAGGATAAAAGGATGCCACTTAAAACTAGTAAAGTGATAGAAAGTTATAGCCCCATCCTTACAAACAAATTCATTGCCATCCAGTCAATTCCCACTCAGAGTGACTCCCTTTTGGGTTTCTGAGGCTATAAATCTTTGCAGAAGTAGGTCGCCCAGTCTTCCTTCTGTGAAGCAGCTGGTGGGTTTGAACCGCTGACTTTCTGGTTAGCAGTCAAGTGCCTTATCACTACACTACCAGAGCTCCTTAGGAGCTCTGGTAGCATAGTGGCTAAAGCACTTGACTGCTAACCAGAAGGCTGGCGGTTCAAACCCACCAGCCACTCCTCGGAAGGAAGGTTGGGCAATCCTACTTCCGTAGTGATACTGCCTCGGAAACCCAAGGAGGGGTCACTATGAGTTGGGGGGTCGACTCGACGGCACATAACAACACAACAACAACCAGAGCTCCTTAGGGCTTTCTAAAAAATAAAGAGGCGGTGAGTTTGGTTTTTTTTTTTTTTTGATTTAAGAAAACACGAATAAGTGACTACCTTTTAGTTCCTTAAGGAGCTCTGGTGGTATAGTGGTTAAGGCATTTGGCTGTTAAACAAAAGGTCTGTGGTCTAGGGCCTCAAGTTTATCTTTAAGAGCTCTGACTTTATCTTCGGCTGAAATTAAACAGTCACAGAGGTGCCTGATGGGACTAAAATAAAATGATCCTTGCACAGCTTTGACTTGACTTCCCAAACAAGCCACATCTATTGCAGTCTATTATGAATTAATCTTTTTTTTTTTTTAAATTATAATTTGGGTTAAAGTTTATGGAACAAGTTTGTTTCCCATTCAACAATTCATATGCATTTTGCTTTGTGACATTCATTGCAGTTCCCACAATGTAACAACACTCTTTCCACTTCCTTCTGGTGTTTACCATTTCCCTTAGTCCTTCTTTCCTATCCCTTCCTGCCTTCTTAGCTTTAGCCCTGGGAAAATCGTGCCCTTTTGATCTTATATGGTTGATTGTTTTAATGAGTGCATACCTTTCTGGTATTATTGTTCACCTTATAAGCCTGTCTACGAAAGTTGACTCGTAGAAGAAGTGAGTTCAGTTCCTGGTTTGAAGGATGTCTAAGGGCCATAGTCTTGGGGTTCCACCAGCTTCTGTCAGACCAATAAGCTTGGTCTTTTTTTTTTATGATTTTGAGTTTTGTTCCACATTTTACTCCCACTCTATCCAGGACCTCCTATTGTGATTCCTTTTAGGACAGTCAGCAGTGGTAGCCAGGTACCATCTAGTTCTTCTGGTCTCAGGGTCATGGAGACTGGGGTTCATGTGGTCCATTAGTCCTTTGGACTAATTTTTGCCTTGCATCTTTGATTTTCTTCACTCTTCTTTGCTCTGGACAGGGAAAGACAAGAGCTGCACCTTAGATGGCCACTCACAAGCTTTACATATACAGTATACAACAAGGGGAGGGTCAGAACAAAATGATCAAGACAAAAGTAGATACTGGGATGAGCACAAGAGTGAAGCAACAAAGGTAAACACTATTAAAAACACAATCCTGCAATAACAGTAATAACAATAAACTACAAATGGATACATAGATAAACACTTGAGCTGAACACAGATGGGAAGGTAAAGGGGACTACACTCATGAATATATACAGGTTTGACAGAGGGTATCCTTACACATGTGTGTGTATGCTGCAAATATACACATAAATATAAAAGAGCTGACAATGGGCAGAGTTATGAAAACTTCTTAGTTCTACCCAAACACCTTGAGGGAATGAATCCCTAGTCATGGTGGCTCAGACCGTTGTTTCAGGGGACTCTGAGGTCAACTGGCAAAATAGTCCACAAAGACAGTGTTCTATATCCTACTTTGGTGAGTCGCTATTGAGGCCTTAAAAGCTTCTGAGCAGCCATTAACCAATCTTTTAATGATTTCTACAATTATCTTTGTTGTTGTATGCCATTGAGTTGATTTTAACTCACAGCAATCCTACATGACAGAGTAGAACTGCCCCATTGGGTTTCCTAGGATGTAATCTTTATAGGAGCTGATTGCCAAGTCTTTCCTTCTTCAGAGTTGCTGATGAGTTTGAACTGCCAACCATTCTGGTAACAGCCATTGTGTGCTTAGCTGTTGTGCTACCAGGGCTCTTTTGATTTAGTCTTATTATGTTGTTGTTATGTGCCGTTGAGTTGGAGCCGACTCATAGCGACCCCTCCTTGGGTTTCCGAGGCGGTATCACTACAGAAGTAGATTACCCAATCTTATTATATTACATTGTAATTTGGAAGGGGGCATATTAAGAGTTCTAACTTATTAAAACTAAGCATGTCAAAAAAATATACCAAAATTTTAAAAATCTATTTTGGATTTTCTTAATTAAAATAAAATTATATCCATAGAGACCAAAGTTTATTAGTGACTATCAGATGTGGGTAGGAGGGAAGAATAGGAGTTATTGCTTAAGGAAGGTAGAGTTTTTGTTAAGGGTGATGAAGAAATTTGAAAACGGAGCAGTGATAACTATACAATACAATGAATGTAATTAATGTCACTGAATTGTACAGGTAAAAATGGTTGAAATGGTAAATGTTTTTGTTATATATATTTCACCACAGTAAAATTTTTAAAAAAGATAGAAAGTCATACCTGGAATCTCAAAGAATGGAAATGGCTCCAGTCTCTTTGAACATGTCTGAGGCCTTGTCCAAAACCAAGTGCCCCTTTGCCAGCTCTTCCTTAGTCCATGATGTCAGTAAAGCCAACCTTTTTAAAGCATTCAAGTTGGAAGGCTGGAAGGAAGCAAACTGAAATGCTTGTTAAGAAGTCAGGGAGCTGCAGATCTTTTAGACTCAAAGTCCCTTGGCCACTGATGTTGGGGATGACGTTTTAAACTTGGCAGGTCCAGGTGTATAGACTGGGATTCTGCAAAGCACATCCCTCCCTTCACATGACGGAAAGGCTTTGCCTAGCACAGTCTATGCCTCTCTCTACCATTGAGAATACTTACAAGAACTAAACAATTTGGCCTTTAGAAAGGTAATGAAGTGTGTCCCAGGGTAAACCCTAAGAATTCTGAGATCCGTTAAGATGATTTTGGTAGCATAGTGCCTAAGGCACTTGACTGCTCACCAGAGGGCTGGCGGTTCAAACCCACCAGCCACTCCTCAGAAGGAAGTTTGGGCAATCCTACTTCCGTAGTGATACTGCCTCGGAAACCCAAGGAGGGGTCACTATGAGTCGGGGCTGGCTCGACGGCAAACAACAACAACATTAAGATGATTAAAATGAAGCAACAGGTATCAGAACTCTTGCTGGAATTGTTTAGAAAAATGAGAACTTAGAGACAGTTATTTACACGTGGCAAAAATTGTATTTGGGGAGACTTTTTCCTCCTTTATTTCTTTGTCTTTTCCTGAAAATGAGTACTTTGTGTATCTGCTGGACACTTACAGGACACTCAAACTTCTAAATATATTGATGGTTTCTTCTTACCTTGGCTCCGTTTCTCATAAACTGGCAAACCCTAAAAGATGCTATCAGCAGCTTGTAACTTCATTTGTGTTTAAAATTTGCAAATAATTTAACACAGTTGATCAGCAGATTTGTAATTAATAAAGATTAATTTTAAAAGAAGAACATACCAAGCACAATAATTTCATGGAGAAATTAAATTACACATAATTTTTCACTTTCTTAAACAGGTTACCTTTGACTTATAGAGCATTAAAATTACACATAGACCTTTATTTATTTAATTGCTTTCAAAATTCTCTACCACTAACCCCCTTCCACCACCATTTTGAATGCCTACACAATTTTATTTCTCTAAAAGCAGATGAACTCTTTTCCCCATGAACTCCATTGTTCCTTTCCCTCTGCCTTTGACTCTTTATGCTGGATCGGGGTTTCAGCTTCTGTTGATCTTAGAAACTTAGAACCCTCAGGAAGCAGGGACAATCAAGTGTCCAAAGTCTCCCCTATAGAGCTGGAAGCTTCCACAGAACCCGGGAGGGGGGACCTTCTCACCACAGCTGAATTCTAGGTGAATGCTAAGGAAGTATTTGTTGCCCTACATGTCCACACCAAGTCATTCTGGAAGTTCTCTTGGAAGTGTGTTTGCTATTTATTAAGCACCCACAATAGGTCAGAAAGCCAATGAGTCCCAGAGCTGGAAGAGATTTTAGACATGACCTGGTCCAGCCCCTTCATTTTATAAACAAGGAAATTGAGATCCAGAGAGAATAGGCCTGACCAAGGTCAAACACCTAGAGGAAGGCAGAGCTGGAAAGGAAGCGTTCAACCAACCACAGCCACATTATGCCTGATCAGACCTGACCCCAGTTCTCTAGAAATCTACAATTTAATTATACCAATTTTTAAATAAATTTTAGAAAGATATTTGCATAAAAATTATTTCACAAAATTATTGTTGAAAATTATTCAAAATTTTAAAGATATTTGCATAATAAGAATGATGGCAATGGGATGCATTTTGGGAGTTGGGGGAATTATGTATAAGAAAATAGAAATAAGCAAAAAAATGAATACCCCTAAAGCATATATTTTTAAAGGTGATTTGATTGTATTTATATTCTGCTTTGTTCTAAAAATGCCTTTTCAAGGGATCATACAATATAATAAGATAACCAGACCAAATGCACTGCTGTCAAGTCACTGCCAACTCACGGTGACCCCGTGTGTTCTAGACTAGAACTGCTCCATAGGTTTTCTTGGGTGTGATTTTCACAGAAGCAAATGTCATGGAGCCCCCTGGGTGAATTTGAGCCACCCAGCCTATCTTCAGGTTAGCAGCCTATCTCAAACTGCTTGCACCCAGAGACCTATGATGAGATAAAATACGATGAAAACAAGTGAGAAAAATAAAAGTAGTGAAGTGATTTGGGAACTAGCAAGATTAGCACACAACATGCTTGCCATAAAACCCTAAGTTTGCTGCTAAGGGAGGCCACAGATTTGCTGCTAAGCCTCAGAACAAGAAGCACAGCATGCTATGTTTCATAATTCCCAGATAAAAAACAAACCAGCCCTGGAAAAGCACAACTCTTTTAATAATGAGACCAGAGAGAATGTTCTCCCGTGTGACCTCATACTGAAATTGGAATCACAGACGTTTGTGTGGAGTTGGGGATCATCCAGTTCAACTCCCTCACGAAGAACTGGAACAGATACTTTCTCAAGGTCACATCACCAGGGCTGGAGCTGCTTTTCAGTGGAAGGGGAAGGACCCTGCTTGGAATCCTGGGAAACTTTTTGCAGCAGATCTCAGAAGGCTGAGGATGTGTCTTGGTGTAAACACAGATGCCCTTTTTCCTGGCTGTGGAATATTTTTTTCTCCTCTTTGTATGTCTAGACACCAGGTGGAGTTACTACTATGCCAAGGTGGTAGGGGTCCCCCCTCACAGTCAAAAAGACTCCTTGAAAAAGGGCCTCAGAGTGGGAGGGCAGAACCTAGGGCCAACTTCTAAAAAGGTGGTTTATCCTGACTGGTTGACACGATTGTTAAAAAATGCAGAAATTGTTTCCCTGGGTGAGAGAGAGGATCATTTCAAGTCCTAACCAGTTGCAGCTGATTCCGACTCACAGCACCCTCTGTGTGTCACTGAAAAAAGGGTTTTCAATGACTGATTTCTCAGAAGTAGATCACCAGGTCTTTCTTCAAGTTCTGGGTGTACTCAAACTTCCAACTTTTCAATTAGCAGCAGAGCATGAGCTGGTTGTACAACCCAGAGATTCCTAAAACCAAAAACCAAACCCACTGTCATCGATCGAGTCAGGTCCGACTCATAGTGACCTCTCCTTGGGTTTCCAAGGTGATATTACTCTATCACTAGTGAAGTACATTGCCAAATCTTCCTTCCGGGGAGTGGCTGATGGGTTTGAACCACCAACCTTCTTGTTAGCAGTCATATGCCTTAGGCACTATGTCACCAGAGCTCCCAGGGATTCCTAGACCTCTAAATAACCAGTCAATCTTAGAGAAGGGTCTGAGGGTCTGGGGAAGGAAAGGTTACTGAAAGGCCAATGGAATCTGATGTATCATTCTCCCTCAAGGAAAACACAAAAGAAAGACTAGGCCTCTCTCTGACATTAGAGAAGTTTGGGGATAAAGGTGTATTTTGGGGGGTTTTGCAGCAGAGGTGGAGGGAAGTCTAGACAAAAGGTGATTCACATTTTCATTTTATTTTCTGTTCTACCTAAGATATTACTGCTGAGAACAATAAAGTGGAATTTGGCCAAGCTCAAAATACTTAGTTTTGATCCTCCTCCACATGAGGAGAAAGGAATAAACATCTAAATAGAAAAAAATTTTCTTCAGTTTAAAGTTTTCTCTGTTCTCATTTACCAAAGTGTAATTTAATCATTATAGAAAATGCAGAAAAAAAAACTTTAAAGAAACAGAGGATAATACCCCTATAATCCATCCATCTTAAAATTTTAGTAAATTTTATTTCATTTTTGTTTCTGTGTATTATCTTTATACATAATTAAGATTCAATTTTTCTACCCCTCATTTCCCAGTTTATCATACTGTGGTGGCTTGCATGTTGCTATGATGCTGGAAGCTATGTCATTAGTATTTCAAATACCAGCTTGGTCACCCATGGTAGACAGCTATCAGCAGAGCTTCCAGATGAGGACTGACTAGGAGGGAAGACTTGGTGATCTGCTTCCAGAAATTATCCAGTGAAAACTCTACAGGTCTCAACAAAATATTGATCAATATGTGCTGGTAGATGAGCCCCTTCAGTTGGAAAAAGCAAACCTCACTGCCGTCGAGTAGATTTGACTCATAGTGACCCCTCCTTGGGTTTCTGAGGCAGTATCTCTACAGACATAGATTGCTCAATCTTCCTTCTGAGGAGTGGCTGGTGGGTTTGAACCTCTAGCCCACTGGTTAGCAGTCAAATGCCTTAGGAACCGTGCCACCAGAGTGCCACAACAATGGACTTGAGAGCTTACCAAAGACTTCAAAGATGACATAGAATAGCCCAACCTTTAGGTCTGTTGCACATGGGGTTGCCATGAGGCAGAGTCAATTTGACAACAACAAACAACAGCTACAAGACCCAATTAGAAAATTAACTTAAAAATCTGTTTCAAGTTGCAAGACAGTTCTTGCATTTGCTTCCTATAATTCTATAAGTATGCAAGATTAGATTTCATTTGCAACTAAGTCTGTGAAGTCTAACTAGAAGGTAAAGATGAGATGATTTCTGCAAATCTTGCAGAATTTAACTGTACAAATAAACATGTTCTCGGCCAGGTAACTTGGGGAAGTTAACATAATACTGCCACATATTTGTTTTAACTATACTGCCTTTGCTCACAATGTTTCTGGAATTCCTCTTGTGTAATTACTTTCTGAGCCTTTAGCATTTTCTTTTGAACATGATCAGAGTGGTAAGTCCACTTCCTTGGAGGGTGAGTGTGATATTTAGGAAATGCCAAAAGTTATTGGTGGTTAAGCCGATGTACAAGTTGAGGGCTCCATCAAGCTAGACAATATTGCTTTTGGTTAAGAACATGGTGGTTCAAAAATGTAATGAGATTTATTTTCTCATATGATAAAAGGGCTTTTTTTTTTTTTTTTTCCAATTGTGATTTGGGTGAAAGTTTACAGAGCAAATTCATTTTCCATACAGTAGTTTACATACACTTTGTCTCATGACATTAACTGCAATTTCCCACAATGCTCTCTTTCCACTTCCTCCCGACAGTTACCTCTTCCCTGTGTCCTTCCCTCCATGCACTCCTGCAAGTGGGCTGTCTCCCTGTGCATACACAGCCCTTCTATTCTCCCATGATTGATCTCTCCAAGGACTGTATCTACCTAATGTAAATGTTCAGCTCATATGCCTGTCTTTTGTTTGGCTGGAAGCCACAGGAGTGGGTTCAATTCCAGACCTGAAGGGCAGCGAGGGGCCATAGTCTCAGGTGTTATACCAGGCTCTATCAGACCAGCAAACCTGGTCACTTTTGGGAAAAGGGTTTTGAAGAAGAGATGTTTTAGGGGAAAGGGGGATTACCCTCTATGAATTCTATAGCATGGAGGGGAAAAGTGTCTCCACAGGACTCATTTATATTGGGTTTTCTGATTTGTAATTACACTTTGGGTGGCCAAAAGCTATTTGTTTTACAAGCTCCATGATAATTCCATTCTCAGTTTCTGGCAAAGCCGAAAAGTATTCCATATTCAAATGTAAGATAGTCACTGAGGCAAATTGCTCTCAACCAATTAATTAGCTAAAACCACATTTACCATTACCATTATCTCTAGATGTAGAAGGCTGCTCCATGCTTTAATTATCCTGTTACTCATTTATAATGTTCTTTCTATTCATTTCAGCCTGAATATTCTTTCCCTAGTTTCCACATCAATCTGGTAGTACAAAAGAGAGAATTAGATGGCACTATTTGTCAGTACAGATTGTTAATATTTCTGAAGGTTGCACACAGAGTCATGTGTAGCTTTCTGAATTCTCAAGCTTGCATAATATTTTAAGTACAAAGTATAACTCTTCTCAATGTTCTTTTATCATGTTTCTTATATTTGACAACAAAACATTGTAAGCTTTTTTTTTTTTTTAAATAATTCAAGGCTTTTAGTAAATATCTAGAAGAAGAGCCAACAATATTTCCCTTCATACTTTTTTGTTTTTGTTCCCTACAAGCTCTTGTCTCTTTCTGAGAATTTGAAACATGTAAACAGCGAGGCTGGGGAAAAAAAAAAATGTATCTTTAAACATATATTTTTTAATTTTTTGCCATTTTAATGATGCTCATTAGTTGTCTTATCCCTTAAAGACTAGTGTCCTCTCTTCCATTACATTTTTTCCCCCTTTTTGGTTTGGTCAGTTCTGTGGATTCTGTAAAAATGAAAAATAAAACATTCTTGGCTCTGTGTATATCATGCTGCCATTTGAATAAAAGAAAGAAAGAAAAAGAAAAAGAGCTGTGGGAAGTATAATGACTGCTAGAAAGACATGTCTTCATCTTAACCCCTAAACCTGTGAATGAGACCTTATTTGGAAAAAGGGTCTTTGCAGATGTAATTAATTCAGGATCTCAAGATAGGATCATCCTGGATTATCCTAAACAAACCAAACCAAACCCACTGCTGTCCAATCGATGCTGATTCATAGCCACCTCCATTGAGTTTCCAAGGCTATAAATCTTTATGGAAGCAGACTGCCTCATCTTTCTTCCATTGGATTATCCTACCAAAAACCAAAACCAAACTCACTGCCGTTGAGTCAGAGCCGACTCATAGTGACCCCTCCTTGGGTTTCCGAGGCAGTATCTCTACGGAAGTAGATAGCTCAATCTTCCTTCCAAGGAGTGGCTGGTGGGTTCGAACCTCTAGCCTTCTGGTTAGCAGTCAAGTGCCTTAGGCACAAGGCCATCAGGCCCTAAATCCAATGACAAATGTCCTTATAAAAGATAGAAGGAAGACAGACAGGGGAGGATAAAGCCATGTGAAGAAGAAGGCAGAGATCAGCGTGATGCAGCCACAAACTAAGAAATATCTGGGACCACTAAAGTTGGAAGAGGCAAGGGAGGATTTCCCTCCGAAGCTTCAGAGCGACCACCACCCTGGCCATACTTTGATTTCTGACTTCTGGCCTCCAGAATTGTGGAAGAATAGTATCTACTGTTGTAAGTCATCCAGTGTGGTGTTCTGTTGTGGCAGCCTCAGGAAATTTATACAGGAAGTGTATATGCATACATATTGCTGGTATATGGAGCTCTGGTTGTGCTGTGTGTAAGGTATCTGGCTGCTAACCAGAAGGTTGGCAGTTCAAACCCACTAGCTGCTCCACAGGGATGATGAGACAATCCACTTCTGTAAAGATTTACAGCCTTGGAAACCCTATGAGGTTTGCTATGAGTCAATTTGATGGCTGTGGGTTTATCTCCAGAAATAAAAACAATATTAGTTGTTACTGGGAAGAGTAACTGCATGACAGGAGATAGGGGAGGAAAGGAAACTTGCATACATACTTTTTTTTTAATCTTTTGAGTTTCGAACCATGAAGAATGCAAGACTGATTAATAGTTTTAAAATAAAATCAAATTAAAAAATTAAGCAATGTTCCAGTTAAAAAGGAAGAAGAAATCAAGGGAATAAAATGTTATCTGTTGATCTGAGTCTGGAATTTGGGGTAAAGATTTAAAGAAAATCCTATGGGACATGTCTCTATTCTGACACTCATGGGGTCACCTTTTGTTGGGATCGTCTTGACAGCATCCAACCAAGAGAGAACCACATGCTGGAAGGCTCATAGGTAAGAAAAACACTGGGGACTTAATGAATAGCAAAGAGGGAGAACACTACCAGAGAACTTCAAGAAAGTAACGTTGTGAAAGATGACTCAAATATTCAGTCAATGCTGTGACGATGCTAGTTTAAAATGTAATGCATTTAGATGTTCTTGAAATAAAATTTCTGGACTCAAGAAGTAGAAGCCCCTTATGCTCATTTAGATCAGCCTGCAGGATCAGGTCACCACCTTCTAAGATCATTTATAGGCCACAGTGTTTCCAAAATAGTAACTATAGGTTGCTGACCACGAGTGGGTGTGAAATCCATTTAGTTGATACCAACCAGTCTTAAAAGATAAAGCAGAACACAATGGAATAGAATTCAATGGCAAAATTTATTAGAGTTCATTGCAGGTAGTGAGGCCAAATATTATTTATGAGCCTTCTGTTTCAGTTATATGTATGTATATGTGTACTGATCATATGTAAAAATGAATTTCTTTCTGTTGTCATAGTCAAAAATGTTTGAGAAACACTAATGTAGAGAAAGGAGCTCTGGTGGTGTAGTGCCTAAGGCTTTGACTACTAACCAAATGGCTAGCAGTTCAAACCCACCAGCCACTCCTCAGAAGAAAGGTTGGGCAATCTACTTTTGTAGTGATACCACCTTGGAAACCCAAGGAGGGGTCGCTATGAGTTGGATCTGACTTGACGGCAGTGAGTTTGGTTTTTTTGGTTTTGGAATGTAGAGAAAGAGACTCAGGATGATGAGAGACATGACACCTGGTTTCTTAAAAAATAGTTGCAACAATAGGAATGCTTATCTTGTAGAGGAAAACTAAAGAAAAACACAGAGCTGTGTTCCTATAATTGAAAGACTGTCATGAAGAAGATAGAATGGCTTTGTTCTTTGTTGTTTCAGGAGGTGGGGGTTCATGGGAGGGAGTTTGTAGATCACCATCCAGATGAACTCTTGGATGATCAGAGCTGTCCATCAATAGAACTGCAAAATAACACACTCTAGGAGTGCTTAAGCACAAGGCAGGGGACCATCTGTTAGAGTGTCCTATATTGGGAGAGAGGTTGAATTAGACATTCCTGAAAGCCCCTTTCCACTCCAACATTCAAGCATACTATTTTCTCCTATGGGAGTGTTTGAATTCCATAAGTTGTTTGCTTTGGACTAGGTCATTAATTCAGCAGACACTTTAAGCAAGCCGTTACCTCCTGAGAATGGAGATAAAATAAAAAATAAAAATACAGTTCACTAATTTGCTAATTATTCTTATATCATATGTCATCATATGCAATTTTAAATTATAGTATCTATTTAACTGATAAGAGTACGTAGGTCACTTGTGAAGTTGGGTAGAAGTGAGAATAGGATCAAGGCTTCCTGAATTCTAGGCTTTCTATTTAACTATGGTGGCCTCTTGACCCTGAATGTCAGCACTGGCTTTAGTCAGGTTGTAGCAGAGATTGCTGGATGCTTACTCCAAAATCTCTTCTCTGCTTTCTTGTAATAGAACTGTCATTTTTCACTGGGTACATGACCACTTGCAGTAAAGACCATATTTCTCAGGCTCCCTTGCAGCTGTTGTTGTTGTTGTTAGCTGATGTCAAGTCAGCTCAGTCCGCAACACGTGGTAATCCTATGCACAATGGGGTTGGACTGTTTTCATTGGCTGATTTATGGAGATAGGTCACCAGACCTTTCTTCCTAGTCTGTCTTAGTTTGCAAACTCCACTGCAATCTACCTGTTCAGCATCACAGCAACAGACAGAATCGCTGACAGGTGCGTTGTAGCTGTGTATGAGGTGCATTATCTGGAAACTGAATCTGGGTCCCTACATGGAAGACAAGGATTCTACCACCAAACCACCATATTTGACTCAATGATGTTCAGTATAATGTGAATGGAAGGTAGTTTCATGATAACTCCTGAAAAAGACAGCTGATCTGTGCCCTTAGTAATTCCATCTCTTCCTTCCTTTCATTCTTCTTGCTTGGTGGATCTCAAGTAGCCATCTTGGACCATGAAGTAGACACTATGCAGTGAGAGTGGTGGAGACTGGGTCCCTGAAACCTTAGAATTGCTGGATCTCCAAATCTCTTTTACCAGAGCAAAAGAGGGAGACAGAGAGAGAGAGGGAGAGAAACTTCTGTCTTGTTTAAAGCAATGCTACTTATTTGTTAAGTGCAGTTGTAGTTGAACCCAATCCTAATTGATGAGCAGGGTCTGTTCTCTCACCTGTGGACTCTGGGTGACCTGCTGTCCTTTGCTGTAATCCTGACAGGAGGCCAGATCTTCTGAAGTTAGAATTTATGTATCTTTACATCTTTCATAGTTCATAACTTGAACCCATTGCCTTCAGGTTGATTCTAACTCATAGTGACCCCATAGGACAGAGTAGGGCTGTCCCAAAGGGTTTCCAGGAGCAGACTGGCACAACTTTCTCCCAGGAAGCAGCTGGTATGTCCAAACTGCCAACCTTTCAGTTAGCAACTGAGTGCTTTAACCCCTGCACCACCAACAGGGCCAGTTTCTACCTACTGATTTGTATCTAGCTTAAATGGTGTATTTGCAAGCAAACTGCTCTTTTAGTGTACTAAATGCTTCCTTCCTCTGTAGCCCAGTTAATGAAGGTTCCATAGATCATACTTAAGCACTCAGAATTCTGGACCCGTTCATAGCCCTTCTCCTTTTCAGGTAAATTTGTGATTCCTGTGGCCCTTCCTCCTTCTTCTAATCTCAATTCCTGCTTGCAATCAGAGTGGACTTTGATTTATCACTTTTTTTTTTTTTTTAACCACTTAAAGTAACACAATGGGGCTTTAAGTGACTGGGCTAGGATTTCAGAGAACTCTGGAACTTGTCCAATCCTTTTCTCAAGGAAAGGAGAGTCTACACGCTCCCTTGGTGATCCACACATCCACTCTGGCTGAAAGATTATTGCAAAGGTTTTGTGCAGAGTGAAGAATGATGTATAAGACATGAAGATGGAACTTGTCCACCTTTACTGCTCCTGCTTATGGATTTGTAGTAACAAGTAGAAACCGCTAGATGTTCTGGTCAATCGATTCTGTAGCCAGGCTCATAACTTTACTTGATGACTCCAAGCCCAGAGTCAGTCACTATACTATTTAAGGAAAATAGACTGTAGACGTCTTGATCCTTTTTTCTACACCCTACTCATAGAGGTATTCAGTGGTCCCTCTTCATGAATAACTTGATATAGTGGAAGTCTGTGTCACGTATACGTGTCCTCCATGCATTTATAATGTTAGAACAGAGAAACAGTAATAGAAACCAAGTCAGGTTTTGAGGTTGTGGTTCACTTAAAAACCAGAGCTCTGATGATACCATAAATTTGAAGCATTTATGGCATCTTAGAGCCTTGATCTAAATTTGGAGGTTCTGCCAAGAATTTCTTTTAGAAGTTAAGTTCCCTTTAGAATAATAATTTTAAAAAACCCTATATTTTAATAATGCTATGCTATGAGTATACCATAGGAGAAAAAGAATTTTAACCAACTGAGTAGCATTTATAGGTTAAAAAAAGTTTATTTCAAAGAAAATCTAGTGTTTCTAGAAGAAAATTTCAAATTACACTAAAAGTAGAATAAACATGTTTTTTGTAGAAGCATCTGGTCTGGTCCACGGGAGCCAATAGTGCTGTTTGTAGTATTTCCATTAGCCATTTCACACCTCCATACACATTTTCTTTTATGCCCTAAAAGTACACTTACAAATGATTTTTTAAAGACTTAATCATTGTGAGGCATCAAAGAAAGTTAGCATATCAGGACTCTAAAATTTGATATGTAACACACACACATTTACACACACACACACACATTTCCTCCCTTCTTTTTCTCTCCCTCTCCACTTTAAAGGGAACTAGGAAACTATTATTCTCATAAGAAAAACAAAGGGGATAACATAATGGGCTATTAAAGCAGAATTGCTTTATTTACTTTTCAGATCTAATCCTTTCAGAAGGATTTTTTTTTTCTTTATCATGAGAGGTACATGACTAAACCACTGCACCTAAATATCCATAAAAGATGAAGTGTGTCATATGGTTGGAAAAGCAACCTTACTTCTTATATGGCATCCCTATGTGTCACTTCGGACCAATCAAATCTCATACTGCTTCAATTTACACCAACTCTGAAGGGAAAATACTGTTTCTCAGAGATAGCAATGCATTATCGTCTTGACTTAAAGGAAGTCCATCCTCCTCACCACAGTTATTTTATGAAAATAAGAACCATTTTGAGCCTTAGTAGCTCAATTATTTTTATACAACAAAATTTCAGTGGAACAGAATTCCAATCCAATTGGGACAATCACTCCGAAGGTTATTGAACTAAAACTTATTTAGGTTTAATCAGGAGTCTCTGGGGGGTGCAAATCACTCAGCTGCTAACTGGAAAGTTGGCAGTTTGATTCCACCCAGATATACCTTTGAAGAAAGGCCTGGTGATCCACTTCCACAAAAATCAGCCATTGAAAACCTATGGCACCCAGTCCTACGCTGAAACTCATGGGGTCTCCACGAGTCAGAGTTAACTTGACCACAACTTTTTTTTTTTTGGTACGATTAATCTGACTTAAATCAACCAAAAAGGACCAAATCTAGTTTAAATGAGATAGCTTTTAAACTCTGTCAGCTTGAAAACCTTTACTTCTAGGAGTTTGCTGACAAAGGGATATTTCTTGCCTGTCCCTACAGAAAGCTATATTACTCATTCCCAGCCTTTCCCTCCCAGGTAGCTCCACCCGACATGATCACCAATTAAGGCGATCCTCATGAGTTTTCCTCCTATTTACTGGAATTGTGTAGTGAATCGAAGGGTTTTTAAAGGAATAGCTTATTCTACTCATTGTTTCCTTTTTGGCACTCTTGACTCAACAACCACGGAGTAGTTTGGATGCATATAGAATAAAACCCAAACCAAACCCACTGCTATTGAGTCAATTCCAACTCATAGCGACCCTCATTGGGTTTCCCAGGTGGTAAATCTTTATGGAAGTTGATTGCCCCATTTTCCTTCTGCTGAGTGGCCGGTAGGTTTGAACCTCCAACCTTTTGGTTAGCAAATGCCTTAGGCACGGTACCACCAGAGCTCATGGTTCTCAAATGCACTTGGGGAACTGTAAAAATACTTATGTCTGATTTATTGGCCCTGGCATAGGGATTGGTCAATACTCCCTAGGTGATTATAATGTGTAGGGAGTAGATGAGAACCACTGTCAGAATTGAAAATTTCTGCCCCTTGAGTTCCAGGAGCCACAGGTGATGATTAAATTAGCTGTCACTAACTGAGCACTCACTGAGCCAAGCATTCTGGCAAGTGCTTTACACACAGGATGTCACTGTATCCTCACCACAACTGTGTTTCTAGCCCTAGTGATAATCAGCATCAGTTAGATGCAGCAAACAGTCATTGAAAACTATTATTATTGTTCTCGTCACTATTGTGAAGGCAAAGATGAGTAAAAACACAGTTCACGCCCTTGAAAAGTTAATAATCTGAGATGGGATGATAACAAGGATTCATTATACCCAAATATAACACAGAATATATTTTATAAGGACAAATTACTAATGAAGTTCAAAGGAGAGAAGGCATACTACAGATCGGGGTATAAGGGTTGGAGGAATATAGTTTCAGAGGTGACATTTGAGTGTCAGTTGTGTGCTGGAATCAGTTTGTACTGGTCCCAGAGAACTAAATTTTGTGAGCTAGTTGACATCGCATCCAAAAACCCCCCCAAATCCCATGCCAGTGAGTTGATTCCAATTGATAGTGACCTATAGGACAGAGTAGAATTGCCCCATAAGATTTCCAAGGCTTTGATCTTTATAGAATAAGACTGAGACATATTTATCCCCTGTGGAGCCGCAGGTAGGTTTGAACCACTGACCTTTTGATTAGCAGCTGAGCCCTTTAACCAAACACCACCAAGGCTCCTTTGACATCACAGAGATAGATTGAAATTGGTCATGATAGGAGTATTTACACCATGGAAACTGGCAAATACTACTAAATCAGGGCTCTTTTCTCCCTGGAGAGGTGGTTGTTAAGTATTTACCAGCACATTACTGATAGACATTAAAAGATGCATGGGATTCCACCCTGGAGAGGTGGCAAGACAGAGACATGTCAGGTAGAAAGAAGAGTATGACTGACTGAAGACAAGGGACTGGAAAAATGTTTTGGGTTTCCTCAAGAAAGAATGAATAGTCCAGTTTGCCTGGAATAAGATGTATATAGGAGAATAACAGGAGTTACAACTAAAAAAATTGAAGGAGAGACAGATTAAGTCTAAACCTCCACTGTAAAAAGATCTAATAATGAGTTGCCATCAAGTCAATTCTGACTCGTGGAGACCCCATGTTTGCACAGTAGAAGTGCATTAGATAGTTTTCATGACTGTGAACTTATGGAAGCAGATCACCTTTCAAGGTGCGTCTGTTGTTGTTTTAGGTGCCATTGAGTCAATTTCAACTCATAGCAACCCTATGTACAACCGAATGAAACGCTGCCCGGTTGCGTGCCATCCTCACAATCCTTGCTGTAACATGAGCCCATCGTTGCAGCCCCTGTGTCAATCCATCTCACTGTGGGTCTTTTCCTTTTTTGCTGACCCTCCACTTGGCCAAGCATGATACCCTTCTCCAGGAAATGGTCCCTTCTGACCACATGACCAACAGAGGTGAGGCAAAACCTGGCCATTCTGGCTTCAAAGGAGCATTTTGGCTGCATTTCTTCCAGGACAGATTTGTCCACTCTTTTGGCAGTCCATGGTACTTTCAGTTTTTTGCAAACACCACAACTCTAAAACATTAATTCCTCGTTGGTCTTCATTCACTGCTGTTCAGCTTTCACATGCACATAAAGCTGTTGAAAATACCATGGCTCGGGTTAGGCGTACCTTAGTCTTCGAACAGACATCTTTGCTCTTCAGCACTTGAAAGGAGTCTTTTGCAGCACTTTGCCCTGTGCAAGATGTTGCCTGATTTCTTGACTGCTGCTTTCATTGGTGTTGATTGTGGATCCAAGTAATATGAAATCTCTGACAACCTCAATCTTTTCTACATTTATCATGCGTGATGCTGCTTATTGGTTCAGTTGTGAAGATTTTCATTTTCTTTACGTTGAGATGTAATCCATATTGCGGACTGTAGTCTTTGATTTTCATCAGTAAGTGCTTCAAGTCCTCTTCACTTCTGGCAAGCAAGGTTGTGTCATTTGCATATCACAGGTTTTTAATGAATCTTCCTCCAATCCTGATGCTGCATTCTTCTTTACATAGTCCAGCTTGGATTATTTGCTCAGCATACAGATTGACTAAGTATGGTGAAAGGACACAAGCCTGACACATGCCCTTCCTGATTTTAAACCACGCATAGTGCCTAAAGTACTTGACTGCTAACCAGAAGGCTGGCAGTTCAAACCCACCAGCCACTCCGCGGAAGGAAGATGGGGCAATCTACCTCCATAGTGATACTGCCTTGGAAACCCAAAGAGGGGTCGCTATGAGTTGGGTCCAACTCGATGGCACATAACAAGAACAACATACAATATTCCCTTGTTCTGTTTGAAACAGCTTCTTGGTTTAGGTACAGATTCCTCATGAGTGCAATTAAGTGTTCAGGAATTCTCATTCTTTTCCATGTTACCCGTAATTGATAATGGATATCCATGATCCACACAGTCAAATGCCTTTGCACAGCCCATAAAACACAGTAAATATCTTATTAAAGTACCTCTGGATGGGTTCAAATTGTCACCCTTAACCAAAAATGTCTAGTACAGCCTGACATGTAGTAGGTGCTCAAAAAATGTTAATACTCCCTGTCTTCTTCATTTCCCAAATAAAGTTAAAATTCCTAACATCTAAAGGAGCCCTGCCCCTGAGAATATGGCTCCTAGCTACCTACCCTTCAGGTCTGGAATTGAAGTCACTCCTGTGGCTTCAGCCAAACAATAGACAGGCATATGGTGAACATTTACATCAGTTAGATACACTACTTGGCGATCAATCATGGGAGAAGAAAAGGGCAGTATTTGCACATGGAGATAGCTCAGGGGGTGGGAGTGCATGGGAGGGAAGGACACAGGGAAGAGGTAACTACTGGGAGGAAGTGGGAAGAGAGCTATTACACTGTGGCGAATGGCAGTCAATGTCATGAGACAAAATGTGTATGAACTGCTATATGGAAAACTAATTTGCTCTGTAAATTTTCACTGAAATCACAGTAAAACTTTACAAATAAATAAATAAATAAAGACATATTAGTGGCACAGTATTTAAGTGCTGGGCTGTTAACCAAAAGGTCGGTGGTTTGAACCCACCAGCTGCTTTGTGAGAGAAAGATGTGGAAGTCTGCTTCTGTGAAGATTTATAGCCTTCGAAACCCTAGGGGGGCAGTTTGACTCTGTCCTCTAGGGTTGCTGTGAGTTGGAATCAACTCAATGACAGTGGCTTTAAGGGTCTCTATAAAAACCCTATGAGGTAAAGATTAAATATACATTTAAAAACAGATGATGAGTCTGAGGATCAGAGAGATTAGGAAACTGGCTCAAGAACAAACAATTAATTATTGAGGTTTAGAGCACTAAGGGTGAGATGGACATGACTCTAAGATGGTGACAGGGAGAATGGAGAAAGGTGGTGCCATCTGCAGAAACTTGCTGAGTCTGAGTGCTGGGAGGACACACATGTGGCAATAACTGGCAGCAAATGAAGAATTAGAGCGGGAACTCGGGGCTGGAAGTATGGTGTGGGAGTCACTACCCAGAGCCTCTCTTGCATTCCTTACAATCCACTAGGCTTTTCTTCCTTCCTTCCTTCCTTTCTTTTCTCCCCAGTAATTTGTTTTTGTATTGTTGAAAATATATATAGCAGAATATACACCAACTAAACAATTTTTACATGTACAATGACATTAATTACATTTTTCAAATTGTGCAACTATTCTCACCTTCCTTTTCCAAATTGTTCCTCCCCCATTAACATAAGTTCACTGTCCCCAAGCTTCCTATTTAAACTTTCAAGTTGCTGTTATGAAGCTGATCCCATATAAATACTGCTTTAAAACAGTACAATGAGCCCCTCAAAGGAGGAATAGACAACCAAACTGTGGTACACACATGCAACGGAATACCATGGAACACTAAAGAATAATGTAGAATCCACGAAACACTGGATAACATGGATGAACTTGGAGGACATTAAAAAAAAAAAAAAAAGCACAAACTAAACTCATTGCCATCTAGTTGATTCTGACTTATAGTGACCCCCTTTGGGTTTCTGAGGCAGTAAATCTTTACGGAAATAGATTGCCCAGTCTTCCTTCCACAGAATGGCTGGTGGGTTTGAACTGCCAACTTTCTGGTTAGCAGTCAAATGCCTTAGGCACTGTACCACCTAGAGCTCCTTTAGAAGACATTATGTTGAAGTGAAATAAATCAATCACAGAAAGACAAATATTGTGTTAGTCAACAATTATAAACATTCAAGGAAAGGTTTATATATGGAAGGAAACTTTCTTGTTGGTTACCAGGGAGGGAAGGGAAGTGGAGGGAAAATTGCTAGATAGGCTAAAAAAAAAAAAAAGAAAAAAATATATATATCCCAAAGATTATTAGTGATTGCCAGGAGTAGGAGGAAGAGGGAAATAGGAAGCTTTCGTGTGAGGGGCATTGAGTTTATGCTAATGGTGGTAAAATATTTTGGAAAAGGATAGCAATAATGGTGGCACAACATGAAAAATATCATCAATGTCCCTGAGCTGTAAATGGGGAAGTTGTTATGTTGGTGAATGTCTTGGTGTGCATGTTTTCACCACAATAAAAGGAAAAAA
>NW_006921608.1:11796754-11812388 GCF_000298275.1 Orycteropus afer afer | reverse complement strand
AGGATCTCCTATTGTGATCCCTTTCAGAGTGGTCAGCAGTAGCAGCCAGGTACTACCTAGTTCTGGTTTCAGGGTCATAGAGGCTGGTGTTTATATACTCCATTAATTCTTTGGAGTAATTGTTTCCTATGTCTTTGATGTTCTTCACTCTTCTCTGCTCTGGATGTGGAGAGAGCAATAGACCTTAGATGGCTGCTCACAAGCTTTTAAGACCCAAAAAGCCACCAAAGTAGAATGTAGTAGAATGTAGAACATTGTCTTTGTGGACTATGTTATGCCAATTGACCTTAGTGTCCCTCAAGACTATGGTCCCGAGCCTCCAAACCCAGAGACTTACTCCTTCAAGGTGTTTGGTTATGACTAAGACATGTTTGTAACTTTGTCCCCTGTATGCTCTACTAGATTTATGGATATATTTGTAGCACATATATGTATGTATACATAGGTAGAGATAACCTCTGTCAAACCTATATATATTCATGGGTGTAGTTCCATTCAAGGCACATATTCTTGACTAAGCTAAATTATTATTTGGTTTAAAGAAGACTTCAGGGGATATTTTTGGTTTAAAGTTTAAAGATTATCTCAGAGCAATAGTTTCAGGGGTTCATCCAGCCTCAGTGGCTCCAGAAAGTCTGGATTCCATGAGAATTTGAAATTCTTTTCTACTTTCCTCCCTTCTGATCAGGATTCTTATACAGAATCATTGATCAAAACATTCAGTAAGTAGTTGGACACCATCCAATTCTTCTGGTCTCGTGGCAAAAGAGGCAGTTGTTCATGGAGGCAATTGGACACACATCTCTTTTCCTCCTCCTGTTCCTGACTCTCTTTCTTCCTCTGTTCGTGCAGATGAATAGAGACCATTGAGGTCAAGGGCCCAAGTTTCTCCCTATCTCACCACTAAAAACCAAACCAAACCAAAACAAAAAACTCAAACTCACAGCTGTCAAATCAATTCTGACTCACAGCAACCCCCACTGGGTTTCCGAGGCAATAAGTCTTTACAGAAGTAGATTGTCCCATCTTCCTTCTGCAGAGAGCTGGTGGGTTTGAACTGCCAACCTTCTGGTTAACAATCAAATGCCTTAGGCACAGCACAACCAGAGCTCCTTACCTTCCTACTAGAGGCTAGGAATTCTGTTGCTCTTTGCTTCAGTTAGCAACAATCTCAGGGATCATGGATCAGCCTCAGGTCACCAAAATACTAAGAATATTGGTGACCATGACGACTGTCTGTGGAGATGAGATCAGTTTCTGGTAGATGGTATATTTCTTGGGCATATTGAACTTAACCAGGCTCTTGAAGTTTTGGCTGTGACTTCAGTTCTAAGAGTGGAGGAACTCTAAACCAATCTTGTCTTTTGCTGACCATGATAATGTGGCTTTTGGGTCAAGGGAATGAGACAGATTTCCCAAATTCCTCTTGGTTTAGAATTACCCACCCAATGAGTGCTGGTTGAATGGCAAGATACTATGCCATTCATCTCCCTGTAACTGGCCCTGATGGACAGTCTACCCCTGCAGAGCTCAGTAAATCAAGATTAGGGAATGGATATGAGGGCTAGAAGTGCAGTCAGTTTTAGAAGCAGTCATTCTGTTCATTGTTATCACTGACAGAAGTCTCAATCTGAGGATTCTCTACCCATCCACTTCTCCATCTTGAACACACTCCTGAGGCACAAAGACTATCTAGGTATGTAAAGCTCTACTTATTCTAAAACCCTACACACTCTGAAGAACCTCATTTAATCCTAGACTGCATTAAAAAAAAATTCTTGGTACAGATTGTTCCAATTAAATTCTTAAATGTCAAAAGTTTCTTAAAATAAAACTCCTTATAATAAACCAAATCCGCCTTTCTGGATTACAGCCAACATAAATCAAAGTACCTAACCAGATGGGTATTCTGTAAACTAAAGGTAATAGCAGTTGCTCACAGCATAGGACTTGATGAGAAAAGCAAAAGGCATCAGATAGGCCATTTCTCTATTTCAAATTGTTGTTTTTGAAAACACAGAGTAACATCCTAATAAACAAATTAACTGTACTTCCTTCAGCACCTGTTCACGAGCAAAAATCCCAGAATATGCCTATGGCATTCAGAAAAAAGAAGCCATGGTCCAGTTAGCAAAACAACTGAATTTATTCTGAGTGATAGAAGCATTTGACAGCTGCTTTCACAGCGCTTTTTTGACCCATATGACCTATAGTTGCCACCTATCTTTTCCACCTCTGGGGTTTAGTAGGAAGCTGTCATCCCACTTTTAGTGTAAGTTGCCATCTGGTGGAGGCCGGTATAACTGTGCAAAACTGAAGAAATGGGCTAAACCCAGCACCAGAGACCCTTTGGGACATATGTGCCCCACTAATTGTATCAAAATCCATATTACCTCAAAAATTTTTTCATTTCATTAAAAATGCCTTCTATTACTGAAAACACATAGTTTCAACAACAACAACAATAAAAGCAGAAAATAACTCAGTCTTGAAAGGAATAACCTCAAGAGAAGAATGTGGGGAACATCATTCTCTTTAGTCTTCATCTAGCATCAAAAAGATGCAACATGATCTGACCCTAGCAAGTGTGGTCCTCTTGCTCACCATGCCACTAAGTCCCAGCCACTGAGAAAATGCAGCCACGTTAGAAATGCAGCCTGCACAACTATCAGCCACACTATAAAAACCAGCCCAGCACTGAGCCTCAGTTACTGTCCTGAGAGTAAAACTAATTCTGTTTGGAAGGAAAATGCTTTCTAAGAGATTAAGAGAAAAATAATGCCATTTCATATATTACTATACAGCAGGGAGGGGACCCCATGAGCTGAAGCACCAATATGGGAGAAGTAGAGTGGAAAATGGTCCGGGCCAAGGTCAGACACAGACAAGAACAGAGGCACGTCTCCAGGCCTGGGCAGTGGAGCTGTCAGTACTGTAGGGCATTGGGCAAGGTCAGTGTGGAGTAAATAGCAGGAGATGCCAAATCAGAGCAGGGGTGCTTCATGGGTGCTCCATGGCAGGGTGGTAAAGAGGCCAGACACAGATGCAGGGGGCCCTCACCTCTTTCTTTTCCTGGCTCACTGCTATTCCCCCTTTGGTCCTTGGCTCAGACATCATTTTCTCAAAGAAGCTACATACTCTTCTATCCTCCTGCAATTCTCCTTCATAGCTTATGATTTAAGTGATTAAATTGAGTACTTGTTTTGCAAGCCTCTTGTTTGAACATAAATTCCATGCGGTGGGTGCCACTGTCTTGTTTACTGCTGCCTCTCCAACGTTGAGCACAAGGTGTGGCCCGTTGTGATTGCATTGGGAGGAAGGGAGGAAGAATGTTGTTCTTAGCTGCCTATGTGTTGCACATAGATGACTGCTCCATAGGGTTTTCTTGGCTGTAATCTTCATGGGAGCAAATCGTTAGGACTTTTGTCTGTGGAGGTGCTGGGTGGGTCTGAACTGCTAACCTTTTGGTTAGCAGCCAATCACAAACTGCTTGCACCACCCAGGCTCCCATGGGAAGAAGAATAAGGAACACAAAAGAGAAAAGAGGGATAGGGAGAGGGAAGGAAAGAAGGGAAAGTTGGAGGGAGGTGCACATATAGCTGTGCCTTGTTCCAGAGTCCCCTTCCTGAGGATCTGCTGGCGGACTTGCAAATCCTTGTGGACCTGGCTGATCCTGAAAGCATGGTATCTCCAGCACAGCAACGGACACATGTGGTGGACACTCAAGGGAATATGCTAAGAACCCTGAGACATAATTCAGCCCTTAAAAAGTGGTTGCAATTTATTTCTTGGGATTTTGCCTCTTGAAGGTGATTTTTCTTTCTCCAGTGTTTGAGATGAAAACAAGCTGTAACCTGAAACTATAGATACTTCTCAAGGATGACAGCATGTTGAAAGAATGTAGTTAAAATGCTCATTAGGGATCATCCACAGTTGTAAAGAACAGGATAGAGGTACAGATTCCCTTAAGCCTTGGATTTACTCGACAGGATTTTAACAAACTGAAATGAACCTCTGAAAAGAAGACAAGCATTTAGAATCCCATTGCAAACAAAATCTAATGAAAGACATCTGAAGAATACAGGCAAAGGAATAGCTTGAAGAAGGCTGCATTTTACAGGCACAAACCTTTGCCAATAGCTTTGATACTCAGACAGTTATTGATGTTGGCTATCAAATTTGTGGCGGATGGGAGTCCACGTGTGAAAAGGTGATTAAGACAATGGCTTTGGGACCATTAGCTGAGTGGAAGCAGTTTTCCTCAAACTTTAATATTCTTATAATTTACCTTCGGGCCCTGGTGATGCAGTAGTTAAGCACTCAGCTGTTAACTGAAAGGTTGGTGGTTTGAACTCACTCAGATGTTCTGTGGAAGAAAGATGTGGCAACCTGCTTCCGTAGAAGATTATATGCAAGTTTACAGCCCAGGAAACCTCATGGCACAGTTCTAGCCTGTCACACAGGGTAGCTGAGTCAGAATTGATTCACAGCGCCCAACAATAACAACAATGGTTTACCTGGAGTTGGGTTTGTCTGGGGCTGGTCCCTAGGTTCTGGTTTTTGAACAATCTCCCAAGTGACGCTAATGCTGGTAGCATTTGGACCTCACTTTGGGTAGGAAGGCTGTAGAGCTCAGCAAGGGAATGTGGGGCTGGGGAGAGAGCTCAGGTGGAAGCAATACGTTTCTCCATTAATTTTGTATTTCCCCACAGACTCTCATACACAGTAAATACTCACAAATTTCTATTTTACTTATGTTCTGGGGGTTGCAAGCAATAATGGGTCATTCAACCTAGTTCAAGTGATGCAGTTTGTGGTGAAAAAATGCAAGGCACTTAGGGTGATAGAGACTTCTGGAAACCCAAAACAGAACCTGTGGAATAGCCAGGCCCAACAGAGGCTGGAACCAGATGTCTTCCTGATTCCAAGGCAGCTCACTGGACCTCAGGGGCAGGAATTTGTTGAATTCTCCCCCTGCTTGCTGTTCTTCAAAGAGCTTTCTCTCTCTCTCAAAGCTTTTACTGCCTGCTGCTTCCTCATAACTCCAGCTCCCTGCTCACAGCCTTTTGTAGCTCCTCCTCTGACTCAAAGCTCAGTCTCTCTGCTTCCTTCCAGCGTCTCACCCACTAACAACAGGATCCTCTTGGGCATTCATAACTCAGGCTTTCAGGCACGTTTTACCCAGACTACCTCCTGGGCTGCAGCAGCCACGGACTGGCTTCTTTGCAGACAGATGGGCCCCACCTCTCCAAAAACCTGGGGCTGATGCGGGGGGCAGGGGAAGACGGGACAGATGGTTGGCGAGTGGTACAACCTGACTGCCAGGGGAGCAGGTGCTACACTTGGGGCAAATCCTTTTAAGGCAATGGTGGGCGTGGTATTTGCCTCCTCCAGGAAAACCAGGGCTGGCTGAGTTCCAGACTTTTGTGGTCCTTGGAGAATTAATTGATCTTGGTTGCTCTCTGAGGTAAAAAAATATCTTTCTTCAGAGAAGTATTGGGTGACTTCTTATTTAGAAAGTTCTTGTCTGTTCTACTGAAGGGGAGGAGTTTATTTTCTGTTTTCAAAGCATTGGTGATTTTCCAAAGACTTCCACTTAGGGTTAAAATGTTAATTGAAGATAAACCAATGACCACAGGTTTAATTGTCTTTATAAACTACTGCCTCCTTTGCCATGAGACCAGAAGAACTAGATGGTGCTTGGCTGCCATTACTGAACATTCTGATCAATAATTCAATAGATGCACCCTGATCAAAAGGGAAAAAATATGGAACAGAATTTCAAATTCTTATGGAATCTAGACTTCCTGGACCCACTGAGACTGGAGAAACTCCTGAATCTATTGCCTTCAGATAATCTTTAAATTTTGAGCTGAAACTATCCCTTGAAGTCATCTTTAGACCAAACAACAGTTTAGCTCAATTGGTAAAGAATGTTTGTCTTGAAACCTGCACTCTTTTAAAGAATTATATAAGTGAGATCAAAATGACAAAAGTGACTCTAAAGCATGGATGAGAAATTTAGGGGCAGTGAATCTAAGTAATGGTGGTAAAATAATTTGGCAAGAGATGGTGAGAATGACACAACCAATGTAACTGAATTGCATATATATTGAATATACATGTTGAATGAATGTATGTTGGACTGTGTTCATTTTCACAAAAAATAAATGAAAAAATCCATGTTGTTTGGTCTAAAGATGACTTCAAGGGATAGTTTCAGCTCAAAATATATGTATGTATAATTGAGTGAAGTATAATGTGTAATAAAGAGAACACAATTAAAGAAAAAAGATAAACCAATTATCCTTCCTGCTGCTCCTGGGTTGGTAGCAACATAAGATGACAGGCTTAGGATCACTCCATCCCTGTTCCTCCAGAGGGGCTGTAGGACCTACATCTATACATACTCACACACACACCAACCATTCATTCCTCCCACTAACATTTGTTGAGCACTCCGTGATTAGTGCCAGGTACTAATCTCAGGCCTGGGGATACAGCAGTGAACACAAAAGACAAAGATCTCTGCTCTCCTAAAGCTTACGTTCTGGTTTTCGATGTTAACTGTTCTCAAGTTGTCCCTGACTCATGGTGACCCCATGCACAACTGAATGAAACACTTCCCAGTCCTGCATCATCCCCATGACGGTTTGTAGATCAGACCATTGTGAGCCACAAGTTTTCACTGGCTGACTTTTGGAATGAGATCACTAGGTCTCTCTTCCTGGTCCATCTTAGTCTGGAAGCTCCACTGTAGCCTGGTCAGCATCATAGCAACACACAAGCCTCCTTTGACAAATGAGTGGTTGCTGCATATGCAGTGCCTTGGCCAGGAATCAAACACTGATCTCCTGCATGAGAGGTGAGAATTCTAGCATGGAACCACCAATGCCTCCACCACCACATTCTAGCAGGAGGAGGCAATTGATAAACATACATGAATTATACAGTAGGCTGGAAGGTGATACGTGCTTTGAAAAAAATTAGAACAGAATAAGGGGGATCACAGTAAGGGAGGGAGATGGGCTGAAATTTTTAATAGTGTGGGGAGACTAGGAGTCATTGTGAAGTTAACATCTGAGCTGAGTCTTAATGGAGATGAGGGAAGTTTTGAGAATTTTGCAATATCCCTCAGGACAAGACGCTAGAGACACCTTGGAGTCTTATGAAAGCAGGGCTGAAAACTCCTAGAATAAACAATGGAGGGGTAAGAGTATGACAAGTCAGGAATATTCCATGACTATGCTTCAAGCACCAAAAAAAAAAAAAAAAAAAAAAACAAGCACAGCCCAACATAAATATTTCAGGAGCAGTGGCAGTGGGAGGGTTTTAGAAAGAAGGGCCATGCAGCAATAGTGGAAATGAGAAGAGCAAAAAAAAAAAAGAAAAAGAAAAACCTGGGAATTTGATGGTGAGATTTTATTCACTCAACATGAAGTTTTTTGAGCATTTAGTGTGTGCCAGACACAGTGTACTAAAACCTGGAGATAAAGTTCTGAATCAAATAGAGGGTGATGAGTGTGGGAACTTTACAAGTTACCTGTCTGGTTTGTTTTCTCTGAGGTCTACCTGGTGGCAGGGACATGGACTAGATGGCCTGGTCTTTCTTTTACTGCCTGCCTGTTTGGGTTCTACCAAAAACAGACTCTGAGATGAGAATTTGGGTGCAATTTGTTCAATGGGCAGATGATCAAGGAAGTGAGATACAGAAGGGAGGCAAGGCGATAAAGGACATGCAGAGGAGCACATTCCTACCGTGGGCAACTGGCACTAGATCATGCTGGGGACCCTCTAAGAGATGGTGACAAAGAGGTGCAAAGGTTGGGGTATTCACTATTTCTGTTCCTCACTGATTGAGAGGAACTCCGGGGATATCAATGCCTAGCACTTTTGGCTTACATAGCATACTCTGAAGTATCGTCTATACAAAGCTCTAGGGTGGGCCAAGGGGCTATGGACAGACTGTGGACAGTGTCTGTGCCACTGTCCTTTGACTTGATACTGATCAGCTGAAAGCTTTACATGCATAGGTATGGGAAGAAAGATGAGATCCAGCAGCTAGAGACTAAAACACTTTGACACCCAAAGCAAATGACTAGATTAGTGGACTATGATTGTTGTTGTGTGCTATTGAGTATGTTTTCGACTCCCACCAACGCCATGTGACAGAGTAGAACTACCCGTAGGGTATCCCAGGCTGTAGTCTTTACAGAAACAGATTGCCAGGGCTTTCTCCCACAGAGCTAATGAATGGATTTGAACTGCCAACTTTTTGATTAGCAACTGACTGCTTAACTGTTGCACCACCAGGGCTCCTTGGACTATGGTTATAATGCCCAGTTCCAAGACTTGATTTGTTCATGTATCACCCCTGGTAAGAATATGACAAGTTAGGTTTGGTGCCTGCACTTTTTCTCCATGCACAACATGGGAAGGTTAACCCTCTTCCTTTAGTGATATTATCAGTTGGAACATGATTGTGTTTTTTTTTTTTTTTTTCCCCGGGGATTCTGTTAGAATATATTTTATTACCTCTTGTGTATTAATATTTAATGGAAGGTTATCATATTTCCACTACATTTGTCTTACACGTAAGCTCTATAATCACGCATTATATCAACTCTCTTCTTGTAGTGTACGCTTAGAAACACTGCCAGATGTTCTGGATGGAGGTTGGATCTTCTGTGACCCTGGCACCTTAAAGCACCTAACACAGTGTAAGAACACAGCAGGTGTACAAGAAGGACTGGTAAGGGTTATCATTCCCCTTCCTGATCACTCTTGCTGGCCTCCCGGTCTCCATCACGGTCGCTGCCAAGCAGTCTTTCCTGCAGCTTGCCTTTTTTTGCCTGTATGCTCTTTGCTGCTCTCAGCCAACAATGTTCTTTTCATGTTTCTTTTCTCCTAGTCTTTCTGGGTAGAAGCCCACAGTGCTTTTTGGCAAGATTGGGTGGGAAGCTCTTAGTGACTGTCTGTATCATTTTACAAAGCTCGCAACATCAGACATACCATTTCAAATCCAGTTTGCACATTAGTCAACTGGTCCTTTCAGTCCCATCTCCAATGAGTCAAGGGTACATTTAGCATAGAATAAAAACCAAAAAAACAAAACTTACAGCCATCGAGTTGGTTCTGACTCATAGTGACCCTTCCTTGGGTTTCCAAGGCAGTATCTCAATGGAAGTAGATTGCCCAGCCTTCCTTCCAAGGAGTGGCTGGTGGGTTTGAACCACCAGAACTTCTGGTTAGCAGTCAAATGCCTTAGGCACTATGCCACCAGAACATAGAATAGATGTACATTTTTGGAATTAAAAATGAAAATGTACCTGCCCATTTTAAAACTCAGCTTCTCCTTTTCCATTTGGAGAAGGTCCTGGAAAAGGTTCTGGAAAAGCTTTTTGTGGGTTCCCACTAAGGTCTCCTGGGTATGATACTGGCGTAGCCTCCCTTTTTTTTTTTTTTTTTTAGTTGTTTACTTCTTCTATGAGCTGGAACCAGAAAAGAAGAGCATCCAGAGGACCAAGAGGTAATTTAGTTCCTAGCCCATCTCTGGCTTGAATCCTTCTGGCACTCTCTGACAAGCAGAAATAGCATCCTCTATCTGCACTGATGGCATTATCTTAGCTAGAAGAAGTGATTGATTCCAATGCTCTAGTAATAATAGCTCACATTTACTGAGTGCTTACCATGTGCTAGGCTGTATGCTAAGTGCTTGGCATTCATCATCTCAGTTTTAAAACAACAATCTTGAGAGGTTACTCCTTTATTCTTCTCATTTTACAGGTGAGGAAGCTGAAGTTTAGGGAGTTCAAGCACATGTCCTGAGCCCTCTAGGTGGTGGACCTGGGTGGGATTGAAGTTTAGGTATCTCCCACTTCCAGACATACGTGTTGAACCTTCAGAGTAGATGGCTTGTAGAGTGCTTGTTTATTGTTCCTTTTTAGAGAGACTTAAATGGAGATGTTGAAAAGGCAACAGCTACTGAAAATGTCCTTAGAGAACCCCACTGTTGGGAACCAGCCTTTCCGGGTCAGTGCAAATAAAGGAAGGGATATCAGCTAGCCAGAGAGTGGGCCTTCTCTGTTCAGAAAGACACAATTACTTCTAACAGGAGATTTTCTGAGATGAACATTAGAAAGAGGGAAGGAGCACTTTGGAGGATGGGGTGAAGAGAAAGCAAGACCTGAGTTGCAAGGTGGATTTCGGAGCAGCACTAGTGCATTCACGGAGTCCTGACCCAAACCACGTGGCCTGGGTTCTGCAGTGGAACAGGGAGAGCAGGGAAATGAGTTCTAACCATTGAAGATCAAGACCCACCTGGAGACAGAGCAGGAATGATGGGAGGTCACTGGTGCCCAAGAACAAGTGGCCACCTGACCTCCCACCTAATCAGATGGGAAGGTGTTGGCTGTGAGAACTCTGGTCCAACGTGTTCCTGGCCTGAAGTGTGGCCTGGCCGCCTGTCTCTCCTAGCTGTCTGGCTTTTATCGCACAGGAACAACAGAGAAAAATAAATTCAGAATATGGATAACATTTAAGTGACTCTGAAAAGTTTTGTGGCAACATGGACCTGTTTCAAGAGTTATTTTTAACTGTAGACATTTGGTCCCTGTGGGAAATGAAACTTAAAAGGACAGTTATAATTAGGTCACATTTTGAGAAACTTATTACATTTTTGCTGTAGATCCCAGGAGTAGTATATTTTAAATGATTTTGGTATTTAGATTCAATCATGGCGTAGATTTCCATCTTCCTGTGCAATAATGGGAAGCAACCAAGAGAAATTACAATAGTATTAGATGAAAGCAAAGGAAAGAGTAAATTTAATTGGGGGTAGAAGAGAAAGATATATCATATAATTTATTTCCTCACTCCCCTCCATTTCTTTTCTGCTTGGCTGAGTCCTAAAATAGTATCTGTGGAGGAAGACTGGATCCTTCTGTCTATACTCCCCATTAAATGCCCCTTTATTTCTGCTCAGGATGAAAGTTTGACCAAAGACAACCCTTTCAGTTTCCAAGTACAATTTAGTGAAGCAATTTAGTGGAGAAAAGGCTAGTATCACATTGGGAGCAAGAAAATAAACATTAACAGTAGCTGCAATTTTATTCCTACGCTCTCTCTACAGGTTTTGGAACTATGGGCTAACGAGAGACCCCTTATAGGATCCTTGGGGGTGAGGCTGGCAAGAAAGGGGGAGAAAGGTGGAGGTGGGTTAAGGAGACAATCATGGCCAAAACAGAGGTCACAGTGCTCTTCTGTGAAAAGTGTCCCCTGAGATCTTTAATTGACTTGAGATAGGCAGAAGTCAAGACCCTTTGCTCTGTGTTCTACAAATAATTGAACAATGGTCAATGGTGACCTGACCAGTCTCTTCATCCTCAAACCATCTCAAACACCTGTGAGACTTTTAAAAAGGAACACTAACATGTATCCACATAGTAGTGAATTAAAATGGACCAAGGATATTCTTTCCCTCTGACAAATACGTATTTCTACAACTAAGTATCTGTCCACAAAAATGATTTCACCAGCTGCTCCCTAATCCTTTTCAATATTAAAGTTCATAAAATCTGTGTTCTTTACCATTCACCTGGAATTGAATCATGATTTGCTTTGGATGAACGTGTGTTTGACTATTTACCAGGCTAAATAAGATAGAAAAATTGTGTATAAGGATCTGAGCTACCTGTACCAAACACCCACTTGCATTTGATTCACAAGGGACCTTGCTTAGGGATTAGTGTCACACTGGGTCCCACCCGTGGCTATGGAGAAAGTGGTGAGGAGTCAGCTTTGGTAATTAGCTATGTGAGGGCAAATGGCAGCCATTCAAGATACAGTGACCTTAGTGACCGACAGCTCATACTGAGTGTCTTCTCCCCACAGCAGGTCAACAGCTCTGCTTCTTCTTGCCTCGTCTGCCTTTCAGCTTGTGCTTATTCTTCCACTTAGAAGTCAGAAAGTGGGTTTTGATTCCATGGTAGCAGGGAAGTCAGGAGTCAGTTTTCAATCAGTAGCCACCAAGGCTATTCTATCCTCTAGGTCCACCAGTCCTACTGAACCAGGGTCTGGCCCATCCTAGCCTGCTTTTTCCCATGCTACTCTGAAGAAAGGCCTTCCTTCTTTATGCTTTCTTGCCCAGTAGGCCTACCTACGATCTTTCAATCTACTCTGTCATTAACTAGTGGATGGATGTGTTACCACTTCCACAGCACACATCAACATCCTTACTGAGTACCAATCACAATGCTTACAGAAGCAGGTAAGTAATAGAAATGAGCACAGGTCAGGTGGGGCCTGGGAGGACTGTAGAAAAGATGCCCATCATGATATGGGTATATAGTCCTAGAGTTACTAGACATAACAATTTTTTAAAGAGAGTTTGGAAATTTGAATTATAATATGCTCTCCTAATATTCAAATGTTGGGTAATGAATTAAAATATCTTGTGGGCAAAATAAATTAATTAAAATTTACACAGAAGTGCATACACAGACATGCATGCATGTGTATGTATGGGTCTGGATCCTTCATGAAAGACAGTTTTATTATATCTGGGATTTGTTTATATGGTGGAAAGAGTCTTCACGCATCAAATTGTTGACCATAGTTACATTTGGGAATAGGTATGGGAGTGTATGATAACACTGATATTTTGTTCTGTGTATTTCTTTATTGTTTGAATCCTCGGTAATGAGAATATAGTTATATATCACTTATATAATTATTTAAAAAAAATCCACAGTCAAAAAAATATGAGAGACTGGATTTAGGAAATACTCCAACATTTAAGAATGGTTGTAGATTTATATTTAACATGGCCAATTAAGTACATGAAAGACAGAAACTAAAATAAGCAAAGCAAAAAAAAAAAAAAAATAGAAGTTGGAGGAAACAGACAACAACAAAAAATTCAGGGAGCAGAAAAAATATCAAAAAAACAATCAATTATAAAACAAGAACAAAATGCTACAAAAATCAGAGAACAAAAAAGAGGTGTTTTAAGGAATTGAAAATATAATAGCAGAAATAATACAACTCAAAAGAAAGGTTAGAAGATAAAGTTGATGAAATCTTATAGAAAGTAGGAAATAAAAGAAATAGACTTGGAAAGTAGGAGAGAAACACTATGAAGTTGAGAGGATTGATTCAGGAGTTCATATTCAAGTAATATGCATATTCAGAAAGAGAGAATAGAGAAAGCTGAAGGGAAGAAATTATCAAAGAAATAATACAAGGAATATTCCCAGAACTGAAAGACTCAAAAGTCAGTTTTAAAAGATCTCATAGATAGAGAACACAATAGAAGATCTGGGAAAGAATGGGAGAAAAATACAGAACAAAATTCAAAATAATGAAAAAGATGGATTTACTGGTCTGATAGAGACTGGTGGAACCCCTGAGACTGGCCCTTAGACACCCTTCAAATCTGGAACTGAACCCACTCCTGGAGATGACCTTTCAGCCAAACAACAGACAGGCTGATAAAGTGCACAAGAACACTCGTGAAGAACATGCTTCGCAGAGCAATCAACCGTATGAGACCAAATGGGCAGTATTTGTCCAAAAACAAAATCCAAAATGCAGGAAGGGGCAGGAAAGAAAGACAAATGGAAACAGGTAATCCCAGGGTGGAAGTGGGAAGAGGCCTGTTACATCAAGGGGATTGCAACTAAAGTCACAAACCAAAATGTGTGTAAATTGTTGAATGGGACTCATTCACTCTGTAAACTTCCACCCAAAACGCAATAAAACACTAAAAAAAATAAATAAATAAAATAAAACGAAAATTCAAAGTGCCCAAATACAATGAATAATAACAATAAAATAAAATTCCATATTAAGGCTGCAGAGCACTAGAAATCAAGAGATTTCCAAGATATTTCTTGAGGAAAGAAATAGGCCACAAGAAGAATTAGGAATAGGACAGATTCAGACTTCTCAATAGCAAAACTGGACGCTAGAAGGAAATGGAGCACTGGGAAAATTGTTTCCAAATTGGTATACCTAGCCAAGTGCCTAGGAGCTCTGGTAGCATAGTGCCTAAGGCACTTGACTGCTCACCAGAAGGCTGGGGGTTCAAACCCACCAGCCACTCCTCGGAAGGAAGGTTGGGCAATCCTACTTTCGTAGTGATACTGCCTCGGAAACCCAAGGAGGGGTCGCTATGAGTCGGGGCCGACTCGACGGCAAACAACAACAACAACAGCCAAGTGCCTAAGGCATTTGACTGCTAACCAGAAGGTTGGTGGTTCATACCCACCAGCCACTCCTTGGAAGGAAGGTTGGGCAATCTACTTCTGTAGTGATACCACCTCGGAAACCCAAGGAGGGGTTGCTATGAGTCCGGTCCAACTCGACGGCACATGACAACAACAACAAATCAAGAAGACTTGGGATCCAGATGCAATGGATCCAACACATGGGATGAAGGGAGCAAAGGAAATTCTCAGGGAATATCAAAGAGAGGTTCCAGGATGGCAGCCATGCAGCAGGGAAAACTAATATATGGTGGAGAAAGAACAAGAAAGGTTACTGCAGTAGTATTTCTAGGAAAAAAATTGAACTGATAGGTGATCTCAAATGTATGGCATATAGAAAATTGAGGGGATAAATTATTAATGAATACATTCAAAAGTGGTCAAGTTAAAAACAAGGCAATTATTAACTCCAGAAAAAACAAAAAACACTCGAGAGGAATTGTAATCATACTATACTATGTGGCTCAGCTGTAAACAATATTTATGTGGCCATGATAATTAAAATATTGAATATCAATTTAACAACAAAATTGCAAGGTCATCATTTTGGAAAAATGAAAGGGATAATGAATAGCTCTGTGTATGTGTGCATTAGGAGTGGGGGGATATATGATACTGAATACTTTTCTCCTTTAGTGGAAAGGCAGTGGTTTATGGTTTAAAATGATAATTTAAAAGTAAAATATATGAGGAATCAACTAAAGGGTTTTAAAGCCACTGGTAAGTGAGAAGTGGGGATGGAATGGGACTGATTGAAAAAAAGTTATTGCTGTTGAAAAAATACACAGCAGAACATACAGCAAGTCATCAATTTCTACATGGATAATACGATGATATCGATGATAGTGTTCAAATTGTGCAGCCATTCTCACCTTTCTTTTCTGATTTGTTTCTCTTCTGTTGATGAAAACTCACTTCACTCTAAGCTTCCTTTTGAGTTGCTGTTAACAATTTGATTCCATATAGTACTTTTAAAAAATGCAGTGCTCACAGCAGACTTTCTTTCTTATTAAGCTAGACTCTCATTTGAGTTCAGGGGATATTTTTGGTTTATGGTTTCAGGATTAAAGATTATCTCAGGGCAGTAGTTTCTGGGAATCATCTGGACTCAATGGCTCCAGAAAGTCTGGATTCCATGAGAATTAAAATTCTGTTCTGTATTTTCCCTCTCCATTTTGATCACAATTCTTCTATAGAATCTTTACGTTCAGTAAGGCTAGCTACACACCATCCTTTTCTTCTGATCTAATGGCAAAGGAGGCAGTTTTGCATGGAGGCAATCAAGCATACATTCCACTTCCTCCTCCTATTCCTGACTTTCCTTTTCTGTTGCTCTAGGTGAATAAACCAAAAAAAAAAAAAAAAAA
>NW_006921608.1:11787737-11796556 GCF_000298275.1 Orycteropus afer afer | reverse complement strand
TTTTTTTTTTTTTTAAAGCTAGTCTCTGGAGATGTTTCCAATGTTCTGCTTATATCAAGAATGCTGAAATGAATAACAAAATGTTATTTTGCTCACATGCAGATATAGCTGTAGGAAAAGTTTCCAGAGGTCAAAGAGCACATGCCTTTGACAGATATTACTTGATTGCTCTTCATAGCCATCTTATTCTCCCACCAGAATTATATGAAGGTGACTATTTTCTTTGAGGTGCAGTGAATTGCTTCTAGCCATAGTCTTTGTGACTCCCACCAAACGACTGGGTCTGACTATGCAAATGTGAGCATTTGTGGCCCACTGAGGGGATTGGACAGCTTGCTAATAATGTAAATAAGGTACATGTGTCCTTTATGGGGGTGGGACCATGCAAATAGGGTGTATGGAGCTCTAATGTAGGGATTGGTCAGTTTTCCATCCTGGTAGGCTTAAAATGAGCCATTCCAGAGTCAGAAAGGGATCTCACTATTATCAAGAAAGAAGAGCCAGTAGTGGAGTATGTTCTTTGGACTTGAGATCCCTGTGCTGAACCTCTTCAATCCAGGAGACAGAGAGCTGTGACACCAGAGACAGTGAGAAATAGCTGCAGAGAAATAGTGGCAGCAGAGACAGCAGAACCCAGAGACAGGCAGGAGACAGAGCGGTGAGCTTCCCCTCCCACAGAGTGAGAAGTCTAAGCACCTTTGGGCACAGCTAAGGGGAAGCTGTCCTCATCAAAGAAATGTATTCTGAATTGTTCCTGCTCCTGAATTGTAACCTGTTACTTCGCTAATAAACCCCATAATTGTGAGTTTTGTCTTTGAGTTCTGTGTGGCCATTGCAATGAATTATAATACATAGAAGGGAAGTAGAGTGCTGTGGGAGGGATGGTTGGTGTCAGAACTGATAAAAATGTTGGAGAGTGGAGGCATGTCTGACTTCCATCTCATGGAAATCAGCCTTTGGCTGTTGAAGTTGGTCTTGATCCTTTTCCTTGCTTGTGAATTTAGAGGTCAGACACCACCTCCATGCCATTTTTACACCTCACAGATTGATTAGAAGAATGTGTTGTCAATCTTTTGGGTTTTCCTCAATCTGAAGGATAAGGAAAAATATTTCTTCTTATTAGGAGTGAGGCTAAGAATCTTTTATATGCTTAAGAGTCATTTAATTTCCCTTTCTGTAATCTTTCTGATTATGTCCTTTGCCCACATTCCTATTGGGTTTTGACCTTTTTATTCTTGATTACTAGGAACGCTTTACATGTTAGGGAAACTATTCTTCTGTGTTGCAAATATATGTTTTTTTCCTAGTTTGTCAATTTGTCTTTGCAACTACTGTCTGCTAATTTTTTGATTCATATGTAGTTAGATTTTAAAATATTTTCTTTTACAGATTCTGGATTTTGAGTCATAATTAGAAATATCCTCTCCACTCAAAGGTTATAAAGGCATTCATCTATGTTTTCTTCTACTGACTTTGAGGTTTCATTTTCTAAATTCAAATCTTTGATCTGTTTAGAATTTCTCTTGATTCTCTGGTTATCCCAATCCTCTTTATTAACTCTTATTTGGTTTTTACAAATAAGTGTCTATATTACCATGCTTTTAAAAAAATTAAATTAAGACAAGAGAGCAGGCAGAGAAAACCCCTGATGGCCTTGCGTGAAGAAAGAAGGGAGAAAGTGGGAAGGCTGCATCCTGTCTTCCAGCCTCTGAGTTCACTTATTCCCATTCAGATCACTGTCTCTGTGGAGGTTTTTTACCCTGTGTCTGTTTTGTCAGGTAGGGATATTGGGCTACAAACAATACAAATCTGATAGACTTAAGCTAAAAAAGGTTCCTGGGAGGACACTGGCCAAGTTCCTGGAGCAAGCTGGATACCAGACCCTGGGATGGCTGAGAGCAGGAACGGCTCCAGGAACCCAGCAAGAAGTCCCTGTCACTGGATGACTCAGCTCTAACTACCTTCCTGCTGTCCTGCACTCTGGGTTCCGATCCCTAGGAGAGAGATGATTGGCCCAACTTGGTCACTTGCCTACCACCTGTAAGTGAGGTTTGGGTCCTAGGATTCACCAGAGACCAGAGAAAGGTCGGGGGTGGGCAGAGGTGAAGTTTCTCCAGAGGAAGAGATGATGGTAAACCGAATCCAACCCAACCTGCATCGGCTGTCCACACAATGAAAATCATAACCTTTCATTGAGTACTTCCTGTACAGACTAGGAACTGTGCCAAGTGTTTTGTCTTATCCACTTCGTCAGTTCTGTGAGGTGGGTATTGTTCTCTCAGCTGGCAGATGAGAAAACTGAGGCTGAAGAGAGGTTAAGAGATTCTTCAAGTCACAACTAGTAAATGGTATAACCAGATAAAAACCTGGATTTGTCCACTCAACCTGGCCACTGCCATTTAACCATGAGGTGATATTGCTTTCTGAGTAAGAAGAAAAATGTTCTGTTAGGACAAATGCAAATTGAAATAAAAAGGTTTAAATTCCCCTGGTGAAAGTAGGAGAAGGAGCTCTTCTCCATTATTTTCTTTAGAATTCACTTTAAGTAACTTATAATTGTATGTTCTTTCTTTGTCTCTTTGAAAAATATGAAAATCTAACTTCAGGTAATCCTCCTCTACCTTCCTGTTCTTCCTGGAAGGAGATTGGCATAAACTCCTGCAGGCCAGCCCTCCAAGCCAAAGGATTATAGAAAACTGACAATTATCCTGAAAACATGAATGTAATGGATTGTATGCCCTTAGCTTTGTAACAAAGGCTCTCTGGTGGTTAATTGCTCAGCTGCTAACCAAAAGGTAGGCAGTTTGAACCTAACCAGTGATTCCACCAGAGAAAGACCTGAAAATCTGCTCCTGTAAGGATTACAGCCAAGAAAACCCCGCGGGGGCAGTTCTATTCTGTCACATGAAGGCACTATGAGTTGGAAATCAACTCAAGACCACCAAACAGGAACAACTATATTAGAGTTATGATTCCTTTCTGTCTTTGCAACCTCTTTGGCAGACTGATGCACCACACTCTGATTTAATGCTTATTCAATAACAAAACTTCTCTTCCTCTTCTATTTTTGTGCAGAGGTTCTCTGAGTTGAGAGTTTATTTCGTTTCTAATAATTTTCCTCAACATTCCTTGAGGAAACTCAGCTGCTGTGTCTGTGCCTCTGACTGCCAGGCCCCTCAGGCTTTAGACATGACTGCAGATGCTTGTTCCCATACATGAGGTGGGTTTGGGGCCTCCTATCCTGTTCACTATTACTTGATCTCATGGTGGGTGCCTGGTGCCTACAGTGCTTTCAGGGGGAAAGCTAAGACTTTCTCATTCTTTCTCTTATCACAACCATCCTCTGAGCTGGGCCGACCATCATATCAGGGCCTCGACCCTTGCCACATACACAGCCCTCCTCAGACCCTCCAGCCAGCCCCTGATCAGCCTGCACACCTCTACATTCTCTCCTCTTGGTCTGGGGGTGGGGAGCTTTCCTCTCCATCAGGTACTCTGCATGAGGGACTGAAGGGTGGCCACGTCCCAGAGGTCTTGGGCATCACACTCTCTCAGTCAGCAATTGACCTCTGGAATGGGACTCACACAGCTCTAAGTAAACACATCCTACCGGCTGTCCTGCCCTGGTGCCCCTCCCTGCTGAGCCTGGACAACTGAATTAGAAATGGGACCCTCATCTACTCTTCAGTCTGGAGCCCAGCTTATATTGTTTTACCCCTATCTCCTTACCCCTACCTCCACCCCTGCAGTCTGCCAGCAAGGGGTTCCTGAACCCTGTCTAAGTCCAGCAGTGTGCTGACTCCTCTATGGCCACACCCAAGCCTGGAATGTGCTTCTCCCAACTCCCTCCCTTTCATGATTCAGAGACCTTCAAAATTCTGCCCTTGCCTGGGCTTGGCAGCTCCTGTTGGGGTGTGGTATGGAGCAGCCTCCAATTGTAGCAACACCGTGATGACTTTATGTACTAAAACCACACATTCAGCATTGGAAAGGGATATACCAAAAAAAAAAAAAAACCCAACTCACTGCCGGTGAGTCAATTGGAAAAGGGTGGTGCCTCCAAATTCTGGAGGGCTGACAGAGTTACTTGTCTCCACCTCTGAACACATGGGGTTGTACACATGGTCTATGTCAGGAAGAACAGGAGCCCTTCAGAGCGCTCCCACAGGTGGCTTGCAGGTAGTGATGGTCACAGGGATACTTTCCCCTCCAGGTAATCTGGGGGTGGGAAAAGTTGGTTGTTCTCATGGCCTCCAGAGAAACTTCTCATTCCATCTGTACCCAGGAAGAAACACGGTAACAGGACCAGGGTTCAGAGGGAAGGACTGGATCCATGGTCATTCCCTGTATGGCCAGAGGCCATGCAATGGCCTACAAGGTTCTACACAATATGGCTCATTACCTCTCCAAACTCTCCTGCTACTCTCCCATCTTCTCAGTGGGGACAAGTTTAAGTTTAAACCCACTGGGTTTCTGAGGCTGTAAATCCTTATGGAAATAAATTGCCCCATCTTCCTTTCGTGGAGTGGCTGGTGGGTTTGAACCACTGACCTTCTGGTCACAACTGGTCCCTTCACAAGTGGAGTCTAATTTCCTTACCTCCAAATGTGAGTCAAACAGAGTGACTCTCTTCAAATGAATAGAATATGGCAAGAGTGATACTATGTGACTTCTGTGGTTGAGTCACAGAAAAGATAGCTCCCACCTGGCTCTGTCTCTTGTAGATGACTCACTCTGGGGGAAAGTCAACTGCTGTGTTGTGAAAGGCCCATGTGAGGAGAAAATGAGGTCTCTGCCACCAACCAGCACCAATCTGCCAGCCTGTGAGGGAGCCATGTTGGCAGGAGATCCTTCAGATGACTGCAGCCCCATCTGACATCTTGACTGTCACCTCAGGGGAGACTCCAAGCTGAGGCACTCTGAACTCCTGACCCACAGAAATCGTGAGGTTAAATAATATTTATTATTCTGTTAATCCACTGTTTTGGAGGGAACTAATGCAATTTCAAAGTCATCCAGTGCATTTAAACTGTGACTTGCTTTATAAAAACTCACTGTGTGCCCATTTTATAGGAAAGCACTGCTGTACAAAATGCATTACACCTGCTCTTACATAAGTGGAAGTTGTGTAGTATGGAAAGAAAAAATCTGATCAATAAGTCAATTAGAACAAGGAACACTCCTTAAAGAGATGAACTTGCTACATTACAATTTTGATCAGCTTATATACAATACAAAGGGTTAGGGAATTTATCAAAAGGGAAATTAAAAATGATTGGTTGTCAGCCATTCACTTTATCAGCAGGAGGCAGCTTGGGTTGATTTACTAAGTTTGCATGCCTGCATTCTACAGCCTAACTATCGTTTATCTAATTACTTAGAATTTTCCTAGAACTATCTTTATTACCAGTTTTTCATTTCTGTGAAGGTTTAAGAGTTAAGTTTAAACAAAGGAAGTGGGCATTTTTTTTTAACAGTAGATTAGTGGAGAGAGAACTGGCCTGGAAAAACAAAAAACACACAATTATCACAGGAGCTCAAGTAGCATAGTAGGAGCTCTGGGAGCATAGTGCCTAAGGCATTTGACTGCTAAACAGATAGCTCCAAATCTTGGGAATGCCACTTTGGAGGTAGCAGTGCTTGGGAGAAGCAGGTTTTAGCCATGAACATGATGCAAAGGCTGGACCCCTAGCCCAGGGCACGTGCTTGGTAAAAACACTTGTCTGTTGATTCAAGTGTCCATTGCTGGTTTATTAATGGTGCTTGTTCATAATCAAGTGCGGGACTGGGGCCTGCTCAGAGGCTTGTGATCTGGCCTGGGGAGAAAGACTGCAGCTGTTGTTGTCTTCACTTAACTTCAGAGTGACCTTAAATTATATCCCCTAGTGATAAAACAGCCAGAATAGAACACCGTTGAGGATGCTAATTAACCCCTACAGGATACACATGATAGAAAATAACCGCTCTGAGAGCTGCACAACCTTCACATTCTCATCAAAGGACATGGCTGCTGTCCCTTGGTGGCATATTTATATTTAGTGCCATGAGTGATGCCAGACAAGAGGCGCTGGAGGCCCCAGCCTCCTGCCCTTTGCCACCAATGATCACTAGCCTGCACACTTGATCTGACAGATGTGTTGCTTCCCAGATCCCATTCCTGTTCTTGGCACCCTTGCTTGCATTGCTCACACCGAGGTGACAGACTGGGCTGGACTGGGTAGCCATTTAGACAATGGAAGACACTTGACCATGAGGAGGACCACTGGATTGGCTTTTGACAGAATGATTGGAAGTTTACTTTCTGCTGAAATTCTCTCATGTGGAAGCTCCACCAAGATTCTAGGGATAAGTGGGGAATGGGGCGGTAGTCCCTGGCCATTCAGGCTACTCCTTCTGTAACCCTTATTTAACTGATGAAAGGAAAAAGGTACACAAAGGATGGGCGTTTTTGAGTGGTGCAGTGGGATAAGCCAGAATTTTCTGGAGCTACCGCCTACTGGTTGTAATAATGTTAATATTGTTGCTGTTAGTTGCTGTCAAGTTGGCTGGACACAACCTTGTGTATAATGGAACAAAATACTGCCTTCAAGATAGTTGGTATATTTCAGTCTGTTTTTGTAACTATTGTGTCACTCCCCCTCATTGAAAGTTCCCCTCATTTTTGCTGACCCTATACTTTCCACACTGGGGATACTATGTGGTTTAAAATAAGGGAAGATGTGACTCAGGGTTGTATCCTTTCATCATATTTATTCAATCTGTATGCTGAACAAATAATATGAGAAGCTGGACTATGTGAAGAGGAATACAATATTGGCAGGATGAATAATGTATTGAATCTTCCAGTCCATGAGCATTCAATGTCTCTCCACTTATTTAAATCTTCTTTAATGTATCTTAGTAATGTTTGTATTTTTCAGTGTACAAAATCTTGCATTTCCTTTGTTAAACTTATTCCTAAGTATTTTGTTCTTTTTGATGCTATTGTGAATGAAATCCTTTTCTTAATTTCATTTTCATATTGTTTCTTGCTAGATGAATGCAATTACTTCTTGTATATTGATCTTGGATCCTGCGGCTTTGATGAATTTGTTTATTCTAGTGAAATATTTTTTTGAGGGGGAAAAAAAGAGGAATACAATATCAGGATTGGAGGAAGACTCGTTAACAACCTGAGATATGCAGATAACACAAGCTTGTTGTTGTTGTTGTTATGTGCCGTCGAGTCAGCCCTGACTCATAGCGACCCCTCCTTGGGTTTCCGAGGCAGTATCACTACGGAAGTAGGATTGCCCAACCTTCCTTCCGGGGAGTGGCTGGTGGGTTTGAACCGCCAGCCTGCTGGTTAGCAGTCAAGTGCCTTAGCCACTACGCTACCAGAGCTCCCAACACAAGCTTACTTGCTGAAATTGAAGAGGACTTGAAGCCCTTACTGATGAAGATCAAAGACTACAGTCTTCAGTATGAATTACACCTCAACATAAAGAAAACAAAAATCCTCACAACTGGCCCAATAAGCAACATCATGATAAACAGAGAAAAGACTGAAGTTGCCAAGGACCTAATTTTACTTGGATCTATAATCAACACCCAGGGAAGCAGCAGTCAAGAATCCAATAATGTATTGAATTGGGCAAATCTGATGCAAAAGACCTCTTTAAAGTGTTAGAAAGCAAAGATGTCACCTAAGACTAAGGTGCACCTGAGCCAAACCGTGGTATTTTCAATTGCTTCACATGCATGTGAAAGCTGGACTATGAAGTAGGAAGACCAATGATTTTACGGATTTGAATTATGGCATTGGCAGAGTATTGAGTATACCATGGACATTCAGAAGAACGAACAAATCTGTCTTGGAAGAAGTACAGCTAGAATGCTCTTAGAAGCAAGTACGGCAAGACTGTATCTCACTTACTTTGGACATGTTATCAGGAGGGACCAGTTCCTAGAGAGGGATGTCATGCTTGGTAAAGAAGAGCATCAGTGGAAAGAGGAAGCCCCTCAATGAGCTGGATTGGCCCAGTGGCTGTAAGAAGGGGCTCAACCACAGCAACAGTTGTGAGGCTGGCCCAGGACGGGGCACTGTTTCGTTCTGTTGTACATCGGGTCACTGAGTTGGGACCAATTTGATGGCACCTAACAAGAAGAACATTTTCAAACACGTTATCTTTTTTCAGTAATTGGATAGCTAACATTTATTGAGCATTTACTAACTGCTCAGCACTATGCTAGGAGCTCTGGTGGCACAGTGGTTAAAGCATTTGGCTGCTAACCAAAAGGTCAGTGGTTTGAAAGCACTAGCTGCTCCACAGGAGAAAGATGAGTCAATCTGATTCTGTAAAAATTTACAGCCTTGGAAACCCTCTATGGGTAGTTCCACTCTATCCTAAAGTGCTGCTATGAATTGGAATTGACTTGATGGCAGAGGGTTTTTTGGTTTCAACACTATGCTAAACACTTTACATGCATTTTCTCATTTAAGACTCATGAATTCCTTATGAAGCAGGTATCTGCACTGAAGAGATGAGGAAGCTGAGGTTAAATATAGAAATTTGCAAGGCCACACGGTATTAGGTCTCCACATGGTACTCTAAGTCCACCTACCAAAGAACCTATCCTTTTAACTAGCAGGTGGCCACTGTTATTAATATTGGTGGTTTATGAGTATCTGCCTGTTTCCAAGGCTGGTGAAAGTATCATTTCTTTTTTTTTTTGATTTTTGTATTTTTTTTTTTTTTACTAGGATTTGGGTGAAGATTTACAGAGTAAATTCACTTTTCATACAGCAGTTCACATATACTTTGTCTCATGTCATTGAC
>NW_006921608.1:11758730-11780402 GCF_000298275.1 Orycteropus afer afer | reverse complement strand
AATTGGTTTCCCTTTTCTTTGTTGAAGAGGGTCTGTGCAATCCTTCTGCCTAGTCCGCCATCTTGCCCCGCCTCCGAAAGTGTCTTTTCTTAAGCTTGTTTTACCGAGACAATGCCTGACATCTGGGAAAAAGAAGGCAGAAATATTAAAAAGCCAGCCCAGTCCTCAACCACACCTCTGTGTTGCAATGAATATTCATAATGATGATCCTTGGTTATAACAAAAAATTTCAATTATATCCTTTGCTTTATAAAGTAAAGAGGTGAATATTATGTTTTAGAGGAATTTTCCCCCTACCAGAGTTAAAGTTTGAGAGAAGTTTTGATTCTCAAAGGGGAAAACTTCTGTTATCTTGTATATGTAGTAACTGCATTCCTGATACTGTTGGCTGAATGGGATGACCTTGTGTTAACATTCCAACATATTGACTTACTTTGAAATGATGCAAACTTCCCACTATGCAGGATGCTATGGCATAGCAGGCAGACCAGGAAAAGAGATAATTATTCCAGGATACTACCAGTGGCTTCTTCCTACTCTGCTTACAATTCATCATGGGCTAGTCCAGGCTCGGCTGTTTCATTCATACAAATACACATATCTACATCTCTACATGGCAGGGATGGTAGAGCAGAGTTTCCCTGGACAGTGCATCCACATTGATGATAATAATAAAGTTGACATTAATAATAAAAATCAATCAACCAGTTGCCAGTGAGTAGATTCAGACTCATGACAACCCCATGTATTTCAGAGTAGAAACACATGCCATAGGATTTTCACTGGCTGCGGCTTTTTGCAAGTAGATGGCCAGCACTTTCGTCTCAGGTGCTGCTGAGTAAATTTGATCCACCAACTGTCAGCTAGTAGTCGAGCTCTTCAGCATTTGTGCCACCAGGGGCTCCTGACATTAGTAATAAGCACCATTTTATGGAGTGCCTGCTTTGTGTGAAGGCATTGCACTGTTGTGCTATGTGCTATTGAGTCAGTTACAACTCAGTCAACCATATATGACAGAGTTGACCTGCCCCATAGGAGATCCTAGACTGTTACATATGTGTGTGTGTGTGTGTGTGTGTGTGTCTATATGTACGTATATTTTGGCTCTAATCTTTATGGGAGCAGATCACCAGGTCTTTTCTCCTGTGGCGCTGCTGGTCGGTTTGAACCGCTAACCTTTTGGTTGGCTGCTATGTGTTTAATCACTGCACCACCAAGGCTCTTTGGCATCGCTCTAGGTGTGTTCATACACTATTTCCTTTAATCCTCTCAATTTATCTTTGTGCTTACTGTACAGATAAGAAAAATCAATGTTCAATGAGGTTAAGTAACTTGCTTGAGATTATAGGGATAGTAATTTTCACACCACTTTTTCCAAAATCCATCCTTTTTCAGTCTCATTGCTTAGGTCATGATAGGTAGAAAGATGTCCTGGACAGCTGGGGATCCTAATATGTGGAGAGAGAAAATGTGGAGAGAGAATTGAGTGAACCTCTCTGGATATGAAGTGCAACCTATGATGAAGTTTGATTGGCTAAAACACACACATGTGCGTGCACACCCACCCATGCGATCTATTCACTCAGAATGAGAGCTGTCCTTTAAAATAGAAATTTTGGAAGACTTTAACTTCTTAAAAATATTACCTAAAATTCTTGCCATTTCTTGTGAAAACTGTATTCACAATTAGTTTACACTCCCCTTGACTCCTGGTTTCTTTTGGCTACAGACACTTTTGCCCAGATAATGATGCTTTCCAGTTTGATCACATAACCTGGGTCACCAGATTTACTTTCAAATGACTTCAGTTGTTTCCAAATAATCAAATCCACCCACAGAGGAAGATTTGAGGCCATGAAGAGTTTTTCACAAAAATCTGAAGGAGGCTCTAGGGAGAGTTTTTGATTGTTGTGAACCGTGACAGCATGGTTGGGAAAAAATGATGCACCATTTTGATGCGTAAGCTCTGACTTATTTGTGAAAAAAAAAATAATAACGTCAATCTTACTATTTACCGTCACTCAGCAGGTTCACCAACCCCTCCCTGGTTCTGTCTTCTCTCTTCCAGTTCGTTGGCTTCCTATGTTGTTCTCAGTTAAGAGAGAATTTGGAAGTCCACTAATGAGACTTTGTCTTATTTGGTGCAATGATAATTGCAAAGACCAGGATTTCATGATAACCTAGTGCCTTGATTTTCCTGTGAGAACAGAGACTTTCAACATTCATAGAAACATTCCTCACCCATGGGGTTCTTCCTGGGCTCCTGGTTTGGATCTGGGAAAGTCAGTATGAGGATGGATGAGAGAAACATGAACTTAAAGGAGCATTATTGTTATGGGTTCATAACAATAAAGGTTTTCTTTAGATCATTGTTGTTAGCTGCCTTTGCGTTAGATCCCTGCTCATGGGGACACCATGGGATCGGACCATTGTGATCCAACAGTTCACAATTGGATCCAAAAATCTAATGGCCGATTTTTGGAAATAGATCACCAGGCCTTTCTTCCTTCCTTAGATTACCAAAAAGAAACCAAACTCACTGCCATCGAGTTGATCTGACTCATAGAGACCCCTCTTGGGTTTCCAAGGCAGTATCTCTAGGGGAGCTCTGGTGGTGTAGTGCCTAAGGCATGTGACTGCTAACCAGAAGGCTGGCAGTTCAAACCCACCAGCCACTCCTCGGAAGGAAGGTTGGACAATCTACTTCTGTAGTGATACTGCTTCAGAAACCCAAAAAGGGGTCGCTATGGCTCGGGCCAGACTTGAAGGCACATAACAACAACATGGAAGTAGATTGCCCAGTCTTTCTTCTGAGGAGTGGCTGGTGGGTTTGAACTGATCAGCAGTCAAATGCCTTAGGCATTATGCCACAAGAGTTCTTTAGATTAGGTAAGTGTAAAAGAATAGTGAAAAGAGAAGAAATAAGAGTAGTTAAGCGAATGGATGATGTGATGTTTGTAGCACCATCTTCTGTCCTCCCTTTGGTCCCCCTAACCCTGAAGCTTGGGCTATGTCTGGAGAGTATAAGTCTGTGGTATTGGGAAGTTCATTTTCCTTAGTGCTTTCCCTAATTTCAGAAGACCAAGCCCTGACTCTGCCACTTAGCATACATAGGAGGTTACTCTATCCCTCACACCTGGAATGGAGCCAAGAAACCACTAGTGCTATGGTAGTAGTTCAGCTCAAAGATATGCTGAACTTTACTACACTGAAACAAAGGACTCACTGCTGTCGAGTTGGATCCGACTCATAGCAACCCCCTCTTGGATTTCCAAGGCAGTATCACTACAGAAGTAGATGGCCCAATCTTCCTACCAAGGAGTGGCTGGTGGGTTTGAACCGCCAGCCTTCTGGTTGGCAGTCATATGCCTTAGGCACTACACCACCAGATTGGGATGAGGTATTAACATTATTATCATACATTTATTGAGATACCAATAAGGAGGTAACATTGTACCACCTGTGAGAAGTTAAGCACTCATATTCTTTAATATACTATGTTCTGAGTACCAGAGGTTCTCAAACTGTGTTGTTTTTGTTATGTGCCGTCGAGTCGACCCTGACTCATAGCGACCCCTCCTTGGTTTTCCGAGGCAGTGTCACTATGGAAGTCGATTGTCCAACCTTCCTTCCAAGGAGTGGCTGGTGGGTTTGAACCACCAGCCTTCTGGTTAGCAGTCAAGTGCTTTAAGCACTATGCTACCAGAGCTCCTGAACTTTAGCACACATTATTACCTGGAGAACTTTTTCAAAATGCATATAACTCATCCCCATCCCTTGAAATTATGTCCTAGTTGGGTTTGAGCATCTGCATCTTTGAGGACTCCACTGTTGATTATGATTCATACCTAAGGCTGAGAACCAGTAGTCTTTGTGGAATACCAGGAGCCCAGAGGAAGTCCTTGGGTGGTAAAAATGATTAACATATTCAGCTGTTAACTGAAAGATCGGGGATTTGAGTCCACACACAGAAGCTTCAAAAGAAAGGTCTGGTGTCTACTTCTGAAAAATCACCTTATGGAACTCAGGGGTGGCTTACCCAATAAGCAAGGTAAGCACAGGCTTACTTGTGCTTACCTATTAATCTTTTACTTCTTGCTTTCCAATCACACAGGGTGCCTCCTAATTGCAGAACCTAACTGGAAACCAGGGAGCAAGGGAATGGGATTATCCTCCACTGCTCCTTTTCTGCAGGCTCGATGTGGATGCCGTAGACATGCTGTTGAGATGTGCACCATGTGGGTAAGGAAAACATTTTAGGGTTAACAAACTATCTGGAAGGAGCCTGAATTTCCAACACTAACAGATTGCCACACTAGGTTTGGACCACCTACCCTGAGTAATAAGTGAGAAAGAAGAGTCCATCCAAGAGTTATAGGGAAATCCTTTGCTCACAGGGATCCATAGCATTGAATTGGAGAGTCTGGAATTTGCTCCATCTGAAGTAGAAATAATTATTCCAAATGTAACCTTACCTTATCCATACATTTGCATAATTGCTTCTGGGAGTATCTTTTGAGAAGACCTTTTAGAGAACGGGTCCACCAGTGGGAGGAGCAAATTTCTCTCCATATGTCAGGCAGTGACACTCTTAAGACTCTGGGCAACCAAATTCTGAAGGAATATAGGGTTCGCTGCAAATCTGGAGAGCTGCTGGGAGATCTTACAGTTGGCGTGGGGGAGGTATCAAAAAACACTAATATTTCTGGAATGGAAGTTTAATTGAATGCAAGAAAGATACCATAATTCAAACTGACATAAATATATTCTTTTGCAGATGACCTGACCTGACTTTTTGGTTGGCTCTTTTCAAAATAATCCCCATTAAAGGATGAGTCATTGTGTTGACTCCAAATTTTCAGTCTCCTTCTCTTCCCTGGTCCAACAATAAGCAAAGATTCTGGAACCAGATTTGGGGGAGTGTATAGAATTAGTGGGAGCTCTGGTGGCATACTGCCTAAGGCATTTGACTGCTAACCAGAAGGCTGGAGGTTCAAACCTACCTGCCACTCCTTGGAAGGAAGGTTGGGCAATCTACTTCTGTAAAGATACCACCTCGGAAACCCAAGGAGGGGTTGCTTTGAGTCGGATCTGACTCGACAGCCGTGGGTTTGGTCTTGGTTTTTGGTTATAGAATTAGTGGGTTTTGGGCTCTAGGATTCCTTCATGTTGAAGGCTTAGGTGTCATTTTTAATGAATTTAAAACTTGGAACTGAAGGAGAGGAGATTAGGAGTCAGTTCTTGTTCTTCTTCAACATCTAGGGGAACAGGCTACACTGAAGGGGCTGTCATGTAGCATAAATCCAAATCTGGCTGGTCTGCAGAGTTGTGTAACGAAGCTATTCTGAGCAGAAAGAAGGGCGGCAGAGTCATGGATCTGAACCGCCCTCTTGCTGCCGCCACTTCCATTCTCTGAGAATCCAGGCAGACACACTGTTGAGTCTGGCTGGGAGCCTTATTTTCTCTCTGGTCATTATCTACCCAGTTGTTCTTTGCACTGCTGTGTGGCTCAAGGCCAGATGTCATATATTCTGAAAGTATCTTTCTGGCCTATTTCAGAAAAATGAAACTTCGCAACTTAGTCCCAGGCCTCCAGGTGGGAGACAGAGGACAACTAGGAAAGAGGATCAGTTTTGCAAAAATAATAATAGCTGCTATTTACTGAGCACCTACTGGACACCAGACATTATCTTATGTAATGTATTCAACAACTCTATGAGGCAGTCATTCTTATCTCCATTTTATAGATGAAGAAATTAAGGCTAGGAAATAGTAAGTACTTTCCTAATTTTACTCAGCAGTGAATGGTAAGGATAGGGATCAAACCCAAACAGTGTAACTCTATGCCTGGGCTCTTAATCACAAAACCTAATATGGACCTACCAGTAGCTGGATCATAGGGAAGAAAAAGGGCTTTGGCTGGAAATAGGTTCTAGGAACCAAATGAGTGATGGTGGAAGGGAGCCAGGAGAAAAGGGCACAGTCTGGATCAAAGCAGCAGCAAACTAGAGCAGAAGGACAGCCTTGGCCAGTCAAGGGCTCAGAAAGGAAAAGTCCTGGGTGAGAACCGGCTCCAGCATGGAGCTCTGCCCACAGCACAGCTCACCACTGGATGGTTTGCTGCTCCATAAGGAATGACCTAGACCAAGGGAAGGAGCTCTGGTAGCATAATGCCTAAAGCACTTGACTGCTAACCAGAAGGCTGGCAGTTCAAACCTACCAGCCACTCGTCGGAAGGAAGGTTGGGCAATCTACTTCTGTAGTGATACCACTTTGGAAACCCAAGGAGAGGTTGCTATGAGTTGGCTCCTACTTTATGGCAAAACACAACAACAACAACAACAACAAGACCAAGGGATGCTGGTGAGAGATGGTTTTGAAGTTGGATTCCCTCCAGGATGTAGGTAGGATCTTTGAGGGTAGGAGCTTTACTTTGATTGTCATTGTATGATTAATACCTAGCATGAAAAGTTGGAGATGCGAGCCTACCTAGAGGTGCCTTGGAAGAAAGAACTGGTGACCTCCTGAAAAATCAGCCATGGAAAATCCTATGAAGCGTAGCTTTCCTCTGACACACATGAAGCTGCCTTGAGTTAGAGTCGACTCCATGGCAACTGGTTTAATACAATGCCTGGTATCTGGTTAGTCCTCAGAAAAGATCTGTTAAGAGGGGGTGGGGAATAAGTGAATACAGCATGTGTATTTCATCACAGCTTCTATTTGGCTAGAACACTGAAGGTGGCTTCCCTCAGGCAATTTGTAGTGCTTGTTCTGTTACTTTCAAGAGTCTGGGTCCATAGTGCCTCAGACAACTTACAGTGGCCACGAACAAGAGAGTCTTAGTTTTCAGGAGGTGTTGTAACAAATGACCACAAACTTGGTAGTTTAAAACTTGGTAGTTTAAATTTACTCACTCCTATTCTGGAGGCCAGAAGTCTAACAAGGTGTCCCTAGGTCTGTGCCCTCTCTGAAGGCTCTAGGGGAAGAGCCTTGTCTTTTCCAGCTCTTGGTGGCTCCAGGCATTCCTTGGCTTGTGACTGCATCACTCCAATCTCTGCCTCTATCTTCTCATGATCTCCTCTCCTTTGTCCTTAATCTCTCTCTGCCTTTCTCTTCTAAGGGCCTACCTGAATATCCAGTGTGATCTCATCTCGAGATCCTTCACTTACTTACACCTGTAAAGACCCCTTTTCCAAGGAAGGAGAAGGTTTGCTGGTCTGATAGAGTCTGGTGGAACCACTGAGACTATGGCCCCTAGGTGCCCTTCAGGTCTGGAATTGAACCCACACCTGTGGCTTCCAGCCAAACAAAAGACAGGCATATGAGTTGAACATTTACCTGAGGTAGATACACTCCTTGGAGAGAACAATCATGGGAGAAAGAAGGGCTGTGTATGCACAGGGAGACAGCTCAGGGGGCAGGAGTGCATGGAGGGAAGGACACAGGGAAGAGGTAACTATGGTGAGGAAGTGGGAGGGGAGCTGTTGCATTGTGGTCAACTGTGGTCAATGTCATGAGACAAAGTGTATGTGAACTGCTGTATGGAAAGTGAATTTACTCTGTAAATTTTCACCCAAATCACAATTTTAAAAAAAGCATATATCATTTAAGAAAAAAAAAGACCCCTTTTCCAAATAAGGTCATTTTCACAGGTTCCATGGATTATTAGCACCTGGACATATCTTTTTTTTGGGGGGGGAGGGTTGTCACCATTCAACCTACTACACAGGGGGTGAAACCCCAGCCCAAAATAAAGAAGAGCCACTAGTTCTAGGGGGCCCAACTTCTCCCTCTTGTGTTCAGTGTCTCAAAGCAGCCGCAGGCCCTGCAGGCCCCATCACTCTGCCGCAGAGTGGGCAGCAGCTGCCATGTTCATCCTGGAACTCTTCCCTGAGACCACAGATAAACCTTGTAAGCTATGGAGAAGACGCACAGGACACCTGTCTTAGTCAGGGTTCCCTAGAGAAATAGAACCCGGGGAAGGCTAGTTAGAAGAGCTGGAAAGGGGAGTGATAAGGCTGGGTTTGGGCTGCATTACCCTCATTTCTGTTCGGCCATGATGAAGCCAGATTTCCCTTTCTCTTCCCCTCTTACCTGCTGTGTTCTTCAGCTTAGTCTTCAGCACTGATTGGCCCCTGAAACCCAGGCTATCATTCCGGGAGCATCTCGCCTTCCCAATCTAGATATCTCCCCTTCCCTTCTCAGCAATGGCAACAGGGTCTTCTCTGTGCTCTGTGTTTAGCCTCATGCCTTTGCCCAACCTTTACCCACATGCAGACCCCACGATGTCTAGCTCAGAGAAGAACTAACTAAAATACCCCGGCTTTAAACATGGTTAGGAAACCCTCATGCCATATCATCTTGGATCTGCACCAGGGCTTGGAACGGATTTGTTTCAGTTTGACCCCCTGCTGAGAATTTGCCTTTCCACTCCAGATAAGAATCACCTGGAGATCTTGTTAAAATGTAGATTCTGATTCAGTATATCTGAGTTGGAAAGGCAAATTCTCAGCAGGATGTCGAATCAGAATGAACTGGTTTGAAGCCCTGGGCTATACTGTAGTTCTCTTTGTTTCAAACTGCTGACTACAATTACATCCCAGCCATGAGCCATCCCACCAGATCAATAGGATTCATGGACGGGAAACATTCGAATGATGGGAAATGTCAGGGGAACAGAATGATGGCACCAGCCCAGCTGGGGGGCCAGAGGGGTCAGCCAGGCTGAGCCATATTCAGAACAGCACCACCAATCCACTTGGCTCCAGAGACTGCAGCTGTGAGCACCAACAAACCAAGTTCTCCTAGACAAGTCAGGTGGTGAGGGAGGGCCAGTGCTGGGCCCAGGAACAGGAATTCAGGAGAGTGAAAACTCACCTAGCAGGACCTGAGAGCAAAGCCCATGTCACCAAGAATGGGTCATGAACCAGGCCTATGAAGAAACAGAGAAGTAGACCTGATAGAGTTTACTGACCAGGGAAGCTATTTCAACCGTCTTTAGCCTTGCTTTTGCCCCTTGATAAAGGCACCCTATAATGCTTCTCATGGTGTCCCTGGGAGGTACAAATGGTTAACACACTTGGCTGCTAACTGAAAGGCTGGGGTTAGAGGTCACCTAGAGATGTGCTGGAAGAAATGTCTGGTGATCTGCTTCTGAAAAATCAGCGATGGAAAACTCTGTGGAGCTCTGTTCTACTCTGACACACAGGGGATTGCCACGGGTCAGAATCTACTCAATGGCAACTTTTTTTTTTTAAAGGTTTTTCATAGAGGCAAGAAACCTTGTCCTCAGTGCTTGAAGAGAAACCCTTTGATAGTGTACACATAGAAATGGGAGAAATGGTCTCTCTAGCCTGCAGAAAACTGGGAGTTTTCTTCTCTATGACCCTGAGAGACACTGTAACCCTGAAGGGCTAAAAGGGAAGACCTGGGTCATTACAGTGAAGTCTTAGGCCAGACACTTGGAGCACAACCAGATTTTAGGACTGTAGGAAAATTGTGGAAGATATTGAAATTCAGTGGGTGTCTTTGCTAGTCCATCTGTCCACCTGTGGAGACAGATGTTGACTTACAGGAAACTAATTGTAATAATCCCTGTCCATGTAAATGCTAACTGTGTCCAGTGGAATACAACTGATTATCACATGGTGGATATTGAAGAGTTTTGCCAGTTTTGCATCTGATTATGAAATAATTAAATTTCATTATGAAATGATTAAATTCATTTCAGTTCCTTATCTTACTATCTACGTGTGGTCCTTGAGTTCTTGTTGGAACTGATTGTAACATCTACTGGTCTCTTGTTAATTAATGAGTTAGATAAAATCTTTGATATGTGATCATTTTATATTCATATGAAAATCATGAATTTACTGCCTTTTTTTTTAAAAAGGTCCCTGGGTGGCACAAATGGTTTAAGCTCAACTACTAACCTGGAAGTTGCCCGTTCAAATCCACCTAGCAGCCTCAGAAGAAAGGCCTGGTGCTCTGCCTTGGGAAAGACTGCAGCCAAGAAAACCCCTGGAGCAGATCTGTTCTAACACTGGAGTCGGCATGGTCAGAACAGACTCAAGGGCAGTGTGTTCTCTTTTCTAATAGAGCCCGAGCCCTCTTAAAACACCCCTAAAATGAACACTGTGTCATCTCCTTTACATTATACCACAACAAGCAAATACAGTAACATGTATTTGGAGTGTATTATAGAAGGTTAATAAACGCATAGAACAAGAGTAAACCTTGCACACAAGTAGAAACATTTTCAAATTTCCACCACTACTTTATCTTAAAGGTGGAATACTTAGAAAGACCAGACATGTGCATACCAACTTGCCTTTTTCCCCGTCTTTAAGTCTAGCTCAGTAGTTCTCAACTTTGAGGAAAATAAAAAAGTTTTGTACAGGATTTTAGGCCTAGGACTGTGAATACCATTTGTGAAAGAGATTTAAAGGACTCATTATATTTCAAGGAAAGTCTATGGTAACTTTGACAGTGTAGATTTTTACCCTCCATGATTCAGAAGCTACCAGACTCCTCCTTCCCCTTCATAAAATAGGACGTCAGGTAATTGCATTCATGGTCAAAGTGTCTGGGCTTCTCATGAGTCATTTGCTTCTACATCACATTGTATTGCCCTGGGGAGGCAGGTCTCAGGTGACTGCGGCCCTTTTAAGTCTTCTCAGGTCTTTCCCAGGTACCCTCTGCCTGCTTCCTCGTGGTCTGCCTACTTGCCTTCATCTGAGCTGGACAGACAAAGCCAAAAGAACGATGCAGACTGGAGGAATGCCCACTTCCCTCTGCTTAGGCTCTGCCCCCCTGAGCATGACAATCCACAGCAACTGGTGAATGGTGTCCATCAGGGAGAGTTGGGCAACGATGACTGAAAAATATCCAGAAGGAGAGGCCTGGGGACACCATCAGATGGTTCACCAAATTCCCAGGAAGCTGGGAGCACCTGCTGGGGAAGCCACAGGAACGGAATAGCGGGAGAGTCCCTCCTGCTTAAAGATGAATTTTGCCTTGGAGCTCATTGTATAAGAGAGCTGGATTTCCAGGCCCAAGGGCAAAAATGTGCAGGACAGCCTGCCTAGGAGGGGGCATGGTTTGTGATCATCACGGCCAATGTCAGTAGTGAACCCAAGGCTAGCAGAGCCATTGCTAGAGCAGTCCAGCTTCTAAATCTGTTCCGAGCTCATTAACTGTGAAGCATTTTTATTCTAGCCTCCAGTGCACTCAGGGCTTGGTTGGCACTATAATCCCTGTTTTACAAATGAAGACACTGGAACGGAGGCCTTTTCCAATGTTTTCTTCCCTGCTCGCACTTCCAGCAATTATTATAAAGTGCACTCATTATCCTTACAATGGTTTGGAGATTAAAGCTTAATTTGGTTTGTTATTTCTGTGGCTCTGCCTAATAACGTTTGTACCTGGCCAGCCTCACTAGGTTGTGAAGCCAACACCTCCTTAATCACAGATGCTTGAGTGTGCATCCATATCCTTCTTCCTATTGGTCTGGCCAGAGGCAGTTTTCATGAGAACACTTGAACGGGCCATCAGGGTTTTGTGTGGGGACAGCTGTCTCTGTAACAGGCAAAATGAGACTCTCTTAAGAGAAAAGATGGCCTGCAGGAAAAATGATCAGGTTTGAATTCTAAAATTCAGTAGTAGTTGAATAGTTTGCACCCTTTGTTGAAAGCAGATGCAAATGAAGCCCCTCTCCCATTCAGGTGAATAACTGGTTGTTCGGTGGTAGAGTTCTTGCTTCCACGTGTGAGACCGGAGGTTGATTCCTGACCCGTGCACTGTCTGTCACTGGAGCTTGTGTGTTGCTTTAATGCTGAAAAGATTTCCGTGGTGCCTCCAGACTAGGAAGAAAGGTCTGGCGATCTACTTCCAAAAGTCAACCAATAAAAACCCTGTGGATCACAAAAGTCTAATCCCAGTCCAGTACCTAACTGATCATGAGGAGGGTCCAAGGTCAAGCACTACTGAGTTCCGTTGTACATGGTGTCACCATGAGTCAGGAGCTGACTGGGCAGCAACTAACAACATCACAGTATTTGGTTGGGAACTAGAGAGATCTAGGCTCAAATCCTGGCTCTGCCATTGTCCCACGTGTTATTTGGACAAATCCTCTAATCTCCCTGAACCACAGTCTGCTCAATTGTGGAGTACGGTGACAGAACTAGAGTTATTACACAGTTGAATTCAATAATATATGGAAGTTCCTGACATATGCTAGGTGCTCAAAGATGATGGCATTATTCATTTTAGTACTAATAGGTGGCTCCAGTGTAAATTTTCCCTAAAAGGATCAGACAGTTTGGATACTTTTCAGTCTTAGAAGCTGCAGTTTATGTTATATGAAATCTGATAGAGCTTTCTGGATCTCAGCATGGCAGTGGTTTGGGGTTCTTTCCTACAAAAGTAGCCCCTCTAGTCATCCAGGTATGTGGTTTATTTACTCATTTGGAGGTTTAGTTAAGTTGTAGCAGTATTTTTAGGTGCACAACTCCTGGGGAGATAGGGACCAGAGAGGCCAATGGGAGATTAGAGTGTGATAGGAGAGTGGGGAAAGAACAGTTCAGATCTTTCTATACCTAATTCTTTTGATCCTACAGGAGTTAGCCAGGTATGCATTTCTGTCTGTCACTCAACAAATGCTGAGTACCTGCTCCGTGATTAGCTGGTATTCAGTCCCCTTACACACATATCACTACCTCATTCCTGCCTGCGGTCTTTAGAAGGTCACTGTGAGACAATGAGCTATCTTCTCCCTAAGGTGAGGAAGGGCAGGTGGGATAGCTGGAGCACAGCGGAGGGCAAAGAGGCTGAGAGAGGGCAGGCAGAGGGGTTCAGAAAGGAGAGGGGGGAGCACAGAGAGAAGTCATCTGTTTAGCAGAATGCCTGCTGTGTGGAGCACCCCACGTCCATGCTGCTGATCATTACCCTGTTGAGCACGCATGCACAGGTGGTGTGAGTTTCACTAAGTAATCTTGGCCACAGTCTCCCAAAGCTTAGAATTGCATGCTGGCATGTGTGTGCGTGTGCACTCATGCGTGTGCGTGTGTGCGCATGTGCACACACACTTTGCAATGTCTCTCCATCTTCTAATAGAAGAGATGCTTCCATTTAGCCCAACTACACTCAGGCTTCTTTACTGCAAATGCTCCCTCTGTCAGGCTCAGGGGACTCTGGACAGACATGTGGCATTGTCAAAAGAGCACAGTGAGAGCTGCGAAGGGCCAGGATCTGGGAGGCATGAGGCAAAAGAAAAGGCAAATGTGAGGGCAAGAGGAATTGGTGCCTTCCTGCCTGGCTTGTATATTATTACAGCTTAGGAAGGAGGAATGTGCACACCATTCTCTCACAGCAGAAACCATGCCTGCTCAATCTTTTCCCTCCTTTCCTTTGTCCTCAGTATTCCTCTCCCTCAGTTTTCCAACAGATCAACACTACCAGCAAATTTCCAAGTTCCAACTACCGGCAGCGTCCTTATATTCTCAGCACGAGAGGAGCATAGCTAATACCTTTTGGGTAATTTATTTTACTAAAGCTCAGGGCATACGCTACTTCCTGGTATAGGTGGAGAAATGGAAGAAACCGAGAGGTCAAGTGCATTAATTACCCATGGCCAGATCACGTCCCTTCTTCTTTACCACACTTTCCTGATTTCCTGTACTCTTGGTGAGTCAAAGAAAAGAACAAAACAGAGACTCTTGCCTCAATGTTAATGCTGCTCAGTGGCATACATGTGAGAATTACGGATTAACTGAGGTGCACAGTGTGAAGCAAATCTTTTTTATATGTTGGATCTCTACTTGATTAAAATGGCAATTTAATTAATACTGCCTTTGTTGTTTCTGCAACTTGATCAGACTCACTGGCTTACTGTGCCACCACTAGAAACAAGCCTCAGAATGTGTTTGAAAGCCAGTCCCGCTGCTACCCTGTGATTGTTTTTGTGGCATGAACCATCTGAAGGAAAGGAATTGGTAATCCAATTGGGTTCAGTATTTAGTACTGTGATATGTTTAATATTATTTGTCTACATCCTCAAACGTTGAATGGAAAGAGCTGTGCTAACCAGTACAATATGCCCAGCACAATGCTTCCCCACTCCCTATTCTTCCCCACATCTCACCCCCCAAAAATCCTGGAATATGCTTGTTTTGAAATATCTGTATACCCACTAGGTCCGTGGTGATACGTTGTTTTTCCAATCTTAAGGCTTGCTTTTTCAGCAAAAAAAAAGATTAGCATATAGTGACACAGTTGTGTAAATATATCAAACTTATAAATACACATTTTAAGCCTTCGTTTAGTTAGTGTTAGTTGCTGTCTCTGACTCAGGATGACCTTACATATAACAGAAAGAAATGTTGCACCATCTTCATGACTGTGGGTATGTTTGAGTCCATTGTTGCTGCTTTCGTGTCAATCCATCTCACTGAAGGTTTCATTCATTTTCATTGGCCCTCTATTTGAACAAATATATCCTTTTGAAGTGATTTTTCTTCCCTGAAGACATGTCTAAAGTAAGCCAATTGAAATCTCACCATCCTTATTTCTAAGTAATATGCTGGTTGCATTTCTTCTAAGACTGGTTTCACTCTTTTGGCAGTCCACAGTATATTCAATACTCACTTAATCTGTCACTAACCATTTATTAAGTGTCTGGTATCTGCAGGTGTTGTTGTTGGTTCAGGAGACACAATTACCTTCTTCTGGGTGACTCACGTCCCCTCTTCTTTAGCCACTCAACCTCCTGACCATGCCCTGTCCCTTGATATTCATTCAGAGATACCTGATCAAAAGATGGCCTCTACCACCAAGGAAACAAGGCACCTCCACTCTGATGGATTCAGAAAAAGCCTGGAAATACTCCTTATTGATTAGCCCATTAGGGTTATATGACCACACCTGGACCTACCTTGTGGCTGGGGGATTGGTGAGCTCAGCTTGGACAGGCCTCAGTTAAATGTCCATTCATGGAGTTGTGGGAGGGAGTGGTCAGTTCCTTGCAACCACATGACCTGAATGGTTTCCCAAAAGGAGTTGTTGCTGGAGTTGATTCTAACTCATAGAGACTCTATAGGACAGAGTAGAACTGCCCTATAGAGTTTCCAAGGCTATAATCTTTATGGAGGCAGATTGTTACATCTTTCCTCCTTGGAGTGGCTGGTGGGTTAGAACCTCTAACCTTCAGATTAGCAGTCCAGTGCTTTAACCACTGCTCTACCAGAGTTCTAAAACAAGACAGGTAGAGTAGTCAGAGGTGGCCTATAGTTCAAACCTGCCTCACAAGTGCTAGCAGGAGAGTGGTATATGCAAAGACACAAACACATGAGATGGTAGGCTATGTTTAGGGAATGTGTATGTTTGCATATGATATGCCAGAGGATCAGGGGATAAGAAGGAAAGGCAGAAGGAAGTCTAGGTTTGAATGTTGTTGTTGTTGTTATTTGCCGTCGAGTTGGCCCTGACTCATAGCGACCCCTCCTTGGGTTTCCAAGGCAGTATCACTACGGAAGTAGGATTGCCCAACCTTCCTTCTGAGGAGTGGCTGGTGGGTTTGAACCACCAGCCTTCTGGTTAGCAGTCAAGTGCCTTAGGCACTATGCTACCAGAGCTCCCAAGATTTGAATAGTAGCAATATACAAAGATGAACATTTCTGATACTTCTAATTACCTGAGACATATGCCATTTATATACATTATCTCATTTAATCTTCAATGTTGTTATTTCCATTTTTCAGATTAAGTGACTTGCCAAGGTCATAGAGTTGCAATAGGTAGAATTTATATTCAAGTTGACATCTCTCTGTCACACTAAAGACTTTAGACCTTATTCTCAAATCTCTAAAACTAATGAAAATCGGGCAATAATATGACTAGATTACTATTAAGCGTTGGAGAAGGAGAGATGGGCTTGAAGAACTAGTTGACAGTTCTTTACCAGATGAGAATGACAGCTCCCAGAAGTCAGAATTCCTGAGAACAGGGATAATTGCCACCACTCGTCTGTCAGTTTGTCCTACTGACAAACTGGTGGCTTGCATATTGCTATGATGCTGGAAGCTATGCCACTGGTATTTCAAATACCAGCAGGGTCTCCATGGTGGACAGGTTTCAGTGGAGCTTCTGGACTAAGACAGAAAGAGAAAAAGGATGAGGCCATCTGCTTCTGAAAAAATTGCCCACTGAAAACCTTATGAATAGCAGTGAAATACTGTCTGATACAGTGCTGTAAGATGAGCTCTTCAGGTTGGAAGGCACTCACAATATAAGAGAGCTCCTCCCCAAAGTAGAGTCAAACTTAATGATGTAGGTGGAATAAAGCCTTCGGGACCTTCATTTGCTGATGTAGCAAGACTCAAAATGAGAAGAAATAGCAAATATCCATTAATAATCAGAATGTGGTATGTTCAAAGTATGACTCTAGGAAAATTGGAATTTGTGAAAAATGAAAAAGAACACATACAGATTGATATCCTAGGCATTAGTGAGCTGAAATAGACTGATATTCGCTATTTGGAATCAGACAATGATATGGTCTACTATGCTGAGAATGACAAATCAAAGAGGAATGGTGTTGCATTTATTTTCGAGAAGAACATTTCAAGATCTATCCTGAAGTACAAAGCTGTCTGTGATAGGATAATATCCCTACATCTACAAGGAAGACCAACCAGTTAATACTATGATTATTCAAATTTATGTACCAACTACTAAAGGCAAAGATGAAGAAATTGTAGATTTTTACTAACTTCTACAGTCTGAAATTAATCAAACATGCAATCAAGATGTATTGATAATAACTGGTGATTAGAATGTGAAAGTTAGAAATGAAGAAACATCAGTAGTTGGAAAATATGGCATTGGTGAAAGAAATGACACTACAGATCACATGAAAGAATTTTGCATGACCAACAACTTATTTATCACAAATACCTTTTTCACCATAAACAGTGACCATACACATAGGCTTCACCAGACAGAATACACAGGAATCAAATAGACTACACCTGTGGGAAGAGGCAATGGAGAAGCTCAATATCATATGTCAGAACAAGGCCAGGAGCTGACTGTGGAACCGACCCTCAATTGCTCATATACATGTTTAAGTTGAAGCTGAAGAAAATTAAAACAAGTCTGCAAGAGTCAAAATATGACCTTGAGTATATCCCACCTGAATTTAGAGACCTTCTAAAGAATAGATTTGATGCATTGAACATCAATGACTGAAGACCAGATGAATTGTGGGATGACATCAAGGACATGGTACATGAAGAAAGCAAATGATTATCAAAAAGACAGAAAAGGAAGAAAAGACCAAAATGATGTCAGAAGAGACTCTGAAACTTGCTCTTGAGTGGAGAATAGCTAAAGTGAATGGAAGAAATGATAAAATAAAAGAGCTGAGCAGATTTCAAAGGGCAGGTTGAAAAGATAAAGTAAAGTGTTATAATGAAATGTGCAAAGACTTGGAGTTAGAAAACCAAAAGGGAAGAATATTCTCAGCATTTCTCAATCTGAAATAACTAAAGAAAAAATTCAAGCCTCAAGCTGCAATATTGAAGGATTCTATGGGCAAAATATTGAATGAAGCAGAAAGCATCAAAAGAAGATGGGAAGAAGACACAAAGTAACTGTATCAAAAAGAATTGGTCAACATTCAACCATTTCAGGAGGTAGTATATGATCAAGAATCAATGGTATCGAAGGAAGAAATTCAAGCTGCACTGAAGGAACTGGTGAAAATTCCATCCAGGAATTGATGGAATACCCATTAAGATGTTTCAACAAATGGATGAAACACTGGAAGTGCTCATTCATTTAGGCCAAGAAATTTGAAAGATAGCTAACTGCCAACCGACTGGAAAAGATCCATATTTGTGCCCATTCCAAGGAAAGGTGATCCAACAGAATGTGGAAATTATCAAACAATATCATTACTAACACAAGAGAATAATATTTTGCTGAAAATACCTCAAAAATTGTTTTAGCATACATCCACGGGGAACTTTCAGAAATTCAAGCTAATTTCAGAAGAGGGCATGGATATTAGATGGGCTGATGTTGGATGGATCTTGGCTGAAAGCAAAGAATATCAGAAAGATGTGTACCTGTGTTTCATTAACTATGTAAAAGCATCCCACTGTGTGGATCATATAGATAACATTGGTAAAAATGGAAATTCCAGGACTCTTAACTGTGCTCATGAGGAACCTGCGCATAGACCAAGAGGTAGTCATTCAAACAGAACAAACGGATACTGTATGGTATAAAATCAGAAAAGGTGTGCATCAGGGTTGTAGCCTTTCACCACACTTACTCAATGCTGAGCAAATAGTCTGAGAAACAGGGCTATATGAAGAACATGGTATCAAGATTGGGGAAAGACTCATTATCAACCTGTGATATGCAGGTAACACAAGCTTGCTTGCTGAAAGTGAAGGGACTTGAAGCACTTACTGATGAAGATGAAACACTACAGCCTTCAGTATGGATTACACTTTAACAAAAGAAAACAAAAATCCTCACTACTGGACCAGTTAGCAACATCATGATAAATTGAGAAAATACAGAAGTTGTCAAGAATTTCATTTTGTATTTTGGGAAAAGATAGCAATAATGGTGGCACAACATGAAAAATGTCATCAATGTCCCTGAGCCGTAAATGTGGAAGTTGTTATGTTGGTGAATGTTTTGGTGTGTGTGTTTTCACCACAATAAAAGTTAAAAAAAAAAAAAAATCATTTTACTCGGATCCACAATCAATGCCCATGGCAGCAGTTGTCAAGAAATCAAACAACATATGGGCAAATCTGCTGCAAAAGACCTCTTTAAAGTATTAAAAAGCAAAGATGCCACTGTGAGGACTAAGGTGTGCCTGACTCAAGCCATGGTATTTCCAATAGCCTCACATGCACATGGAAGCTGGATAATGAACAAGGAAGACTGGAGAAGAAGTGATACATTTGAATTATGGTGTTGGCGAAGAATATTGAATATACCAGAAGAACGAACAAACCTGTCTTGGATGAAGTACAGTGGAATGTTCCTTAGAGGCAAAAATGGCCAGACGTTGTCTCCTGTACTTTGGTCATGTTATCAGAAAGGACCAGTCCCTGGAGAAGGATATTACACTTGTTAATAAAAAGTCAGTGGAAAAGGAGAAGCCCTCAACAAGATGGATTGACACGTGGCTGCCAACAATGGGCTCAAGCATAGCAATGATTGTGAGGATGGCACGGGACCGGGCAGTGTTTGGTTCTGCTGTGCATAATCTTGTTATGAGTTGGAACCAAGTCAACAGCACCTAACAAGAACAACAACAGGGATAATTGACTGTATCTGAGAATTTTTTCAGTGGTAAAATAGACAATACTTGGAGACTGATCATAGGTTGCAGAGAGAGGAACAAGCATGAGTTTAAGCCTTGGGGCTTGGGCATCTGGGTGGATGGTGGAACTACTAGTAAAAATAGAGAAAATTGGCAAAGAAGCTGGGTTGGTGGCTAACTAATGATTTTGGTATCAGATATGTTTAATTGTAATTCATTGAGAACAATGCTTGGTGGTCATCCAGTGTTTTAGTTACCTAGTGCTGTTCTGACAGGAATATACCACAGATGGGATGGCCTTAACAAACAGGAGTTTATTCTTTATGAGTTCAAAGTGCCAGGCTCTAGGGGCTGAGTCAAAGCCCCTCAACCTTGGGGTTCAGCTCTGCCTCCAGCTCCCAGCCCACTGAAGCTAGAGGCTTTTCTTCACTCAGGCAGCTACTGGCTGCTGAGACTGACAAGCCCAAGGTTGACAAGTAAAAAGGCACAGTACTGATGTTACCAAACCACATAGCAGTCCATTAATTCAAGTCCATTAAAAGTCCCAAGGTTGGCAGAGCATGGCAGGCTGCTGAACAATGACACGGCTACATGCAGGGTTCAAGTGTGCCATGTGCTAGAGACCGTTCCCCAAGGCTTCTCCTTATATACAGGAAGCAGACCACATTCCTAAGGCAGCTTACTCAGCTGCTCACAGTAGCTTCCACCATGGAGTTGATTACCAGTCTCATCATGGGGAATATTACATCCAGCTGCCCAGCCACTCAACCAGGCCCAGCCAAGTTGACACACAAACTTAACCACCACATCCAGTTACCCATTTGTCCAATTTTGTAGTCCTCATAACCCTGATGCAGGGCTCGGTTCCCTAGATGCCTTGGTCACTGTTAAAGCTGGACTGGAATCTGGCTCGGTGTGACTCCTAGGGAGATAGAGGCTTGCATTGCAGCATTTTTAAAATTACTTGCCAGGTGAAAGAGACACAGAGAAGTAAGGCTCTGGCTGGGGAAGGCAACCATCCACACATTCAATAATTTAGCCCAGGGTCCGCCTTGGCTGCAGACTTAGAGTCACAAGGAGCATTTTAAAACTCTAACCCAATTTTCATGCTAAGTCATACCTGGGCAAGCTGAATATTTGCCAAAAAAACAAGAGAAGACTCCAAACCTCTTTACAAACAGGCCCTGAGAGATGCAAGGTACTACGTGGCACAGCTGTCAGTCTGCTCTCAGCAGTGTGGGCACTTGACTCATTTGCAAATGTCACTTCCCTCAGCAGAAGCAAGTCTGCAGGCCCCTGCCTCCAAATCTTGTGGACAAAGAAACCTATCCAGTGAACCTCTTACAATCAGATGCAAGTTTTATTAATAAAACTTAAGGGGCCTGGTCTCACTTCCCTTATTCTTACAATGCTCTGGATCACTCATCACCTATCTCACCAGAGTTGAGCGCTCTGACATGCCTCTATGTGAGGCTGGGATGGACAGTGACGAACAGAATGTGGCTACCAGGGGAGAAGAGTGGAGCTTCTGGAGCTCTGCTGAACCTGTCACAGCAGCCAACTCCCAACGCCCTCCCTTGACAATGAAAGCACAGGCTGAATCAGCTCTCCTAGCAATCTTCTCTCCAGCCAGCCACTGAGGAGGAGGTCTCTGTGTAGCTCACAGTCTCCTTGCTTTCCTGTGGTCCTGCTTCCGTGCCTCCTTGATTAGCACTGGAGCCCAGGCCTATCTTAGACTTGGGGATCTATTAATAAGCAAAGCATCTGTAAGGAAACCTAGATCAGGTGCTCATGGCCTCTCCCAAGGTAGGCCATCAATGTTTGTTGGCTGGATAAGCTGCCTGGTTAGGTAGGGCTGGATCCAAGTCTTCACCTTTTTTGAGTTATGAACAAAGTAAAGTTGTTTCCAATGAGAGGTGTCTGCCTTGCTTACTCCATATGCCCCAGACCTGTTTCGGCTCCCCAAGTAGCCCCATGGACATGTCCATATGGAGAGGAAGGAAGGCCTCCTGCCAACAACCAGCACTTGACAAGTATGTGAGTGAGCCACCTTGCAAGAGGAACCTCCCACCCAGTCAAGCCTTCAGATGACAGCAGTTTTATAATAGCTTCTGATCCAGAACCACCCAGGTAAACCACTCTTGAAGGCCTGACCTACAGAAACTGTAATTTACTAATTTTTTTTAAATTGTGATTAGAGAGGAGGCGGGGCAAGATGGCGGACTAGGCAGAAGGATTGCACAGACCCTCTTCAACAAAGAAAAGGGAAACCAATTAACACAGACACAGAAGATAATCCTGGACCCCTGAGCCTTGAAGGGAAGGAT
>NW_006921608.1:11716989-11752275 GCF_000298275.1 Orycteropus afer afer | reverse complement strand
TGTGTTCAATGACATGAGACAAAGTATATGTGAACTGCTGTATGGAAAGTGAATTTGCTCTGTAAATCTTCACCCAAATCACAATAAAAATAAATAATAAAATAAATGTCTATTGGAGCTCTGGTGGTGTAGTGGTTAAGGCAGTTGGCTGCTAACCAATTGGTCAGTGGTTTGAACCCCCTAGCTGAAGAAAAATGAGGCAATCTGGTTCCATAAAGATTTACAGCCTTGGAAACCCAATGGGAGTTGCTATGAGTCATAATTGACTTGATGGTAGTGAATTTTATTGTTTTAAGCCAACATAGTTTGGGGAAATTTGCAGGAATAGGTAACTAATACATGTCCCAAAGGTGAAGCTGGAGAGAGGGGTCTTAAAAAAAAATTTTTTTTTCTATAAAAGGAAATTCTATATTATTTTATACCCCTTTCTACTGAAGGCATCTCATCCTAATGTTTCATTTCCTTCTCTGTCTTCTCAGATAAACTGTAGGCCCTTAAAGCAGGGGCTGTGACATATTTTTCCTAAATTTAGCATTATTTGGAGCGAATAATCTGAGAAGCTAGACTATATGAAGACGAACATGGCATCAGGTGTGGAGGAAGACTCACTAATAACCTACAAAATGCAAATGATACAACTTTGCTTGCAAAAATGGAAGAGACTTGAAGCACTTACTGATGAAGATTAAAGACTACATCCTATCCTTCGATATGGATTACACCTCAACATAAAAAAACAAAAAAAACAAAAAAAAACCCTCACAACTGGACCAATAAGCAACATCATGATAAATATAGAAAAGACAGAAGTTGTCCAGGAGTTCATTTTGCTTGGGTCCACAATCAATGCCCATGGAAGCAGCAGTCAGGAAATCAGTGTATTGCACTGGGCAAATCTGCTGCAAAAGGCTTCTTTAATGTATTAAAGAACAAATATGTCACTTTGAAGACTAAAGTGCACCTGACCCGAGACACGGTATTTTCAGTCACCTATTTCATAGGCATGTGAAGGCTGGACAGTGAATAAGGAAGACCAGAAAAGAATTGATGAATTTGAACTATGGTGCTGGTGAAGACTGCCAGAAGAACCAATAAATCTGCCTTGGATGAAGGACATCCAGGACGTGCTTTAGAAGCGAGGACGGTGAGACTCCACCTCTGATACTTTTGTCATGCTGTCAGGAGGAATCAGTCCCTGGAAAAGGATATCGTGCTTGGTAAGGAAGATGGTCAGCAGAAAAGGAGACCCTCAATGAGACGGACTGACACAGTGGCTGCCATGATGGCTCAAGCACAGCAATTGTGAGGATGGCACGGGACCGGGCGGTGTTTCGTTCTGTTGTACACAGCGTCCTACGAGTCAGATCTGAGTCAACAGGACCTAACCTAACACTTGAGCAGTAATCAAGCTCTAAGGACCCCAAGCCCAAGGGTGCAAGAAATACAAGTTCCTTTATTTTTCTGTAACTCACCCTAATATCTATTTGGAGTTCCTGTTCTGATGGTGGTTAAAACAGCCTATTCTGGGCACCCTCTGTTTCTCAAGTCCTGCTTCTCTCAGCTCCCTTCACGTTCCTTTCAGGCTCTGGCGAGCAACTGGCTGCCCTGCATCCTGTAGATGTGCGGTAGTCGGCCAGGTGTTTCAGGCCCTCTGGAACTTGGGGAACTCTACTTTGCCACTTCTTGCCTCTTCCTTAGACAGGAGGCTCAAATCCTCCCTTGTCGCCTTGCAACTCAGGACTTGCCACCATTGCTAATGCACTTGCTTTGACCTTGACTCTTCTCTACTTCGCCCAGCACACCCATTACCAGTTGCCGTCTGAGTTGACTGACCCATGGTGACTCCATGTGTGTCAGAACAGACCTGTGCTCCAGAGGGTCTTCAATGGTGGGTTTTCAGAAGTGGATCACCAGGTCTTTCTTCCAAGGTGCCTCTGGGTGGACACTAGCCTCCACCCTTTCAGTTGAGCACATTAACTGTTTGTAACACCCAGTGACTCCTCACCAGACTGTTATTGTTATTGTAATGTGCTGTCGAGTTGGACTCAACTCATAGCGACCCCTCCTTGGGTTTCCGAGGTGGTATCACTACAGAAGTAGATTGCCCAACCTTCCTTCTGAAGAGTGGCTGGTGTGTTTGAACCGCCAGCCTTCTGGTTAGCAGTCAAGTGCCTGAGGCACTACGCTACCAGAGTTCCTCCTCCCCAGACTAGGAAGCCTTTTTGTGGGGAAGGCTAGAATGGCAGGAAAAATTGACTTTGGCTAATTATCCAATCTTCCAAATCTGTTGTTAGGACCAGAGACATTTAGGGGGGAGGGGGAAGAGGGTTAAAGTTTTGAAAAATTTTAAAGTTTTAAATTACAAAACATTTGAACATAGAGAAAGAAAATAAACGTAACAAACACTTTTGTACCCACTACCAAGTTTGAGTCCGATCTGACTTGATGGTAGTGAGTTTAGTTTGGTTTACTGAGATTAAACAGATGTAACAGTTTGCTGTGTTTGCTTAGGTATATCTCTTTTTAAAATGAAATAAACAAATCACTATAGACACAGCCAAATGTCCCCCCTTCCGCCTTCCCAACCTCCTCACAGGTACTGGCTGTGCTAAAGCTGGCATTCATCTGTCTCTTGCAGGTTTTTGTTCTGTTATTACTGTATATGCATTAAAAAAAACAGTATATTCTATTGTTATATACATCTTAAAAGCTTTACATAAGTGACGTCATATTGTACATAGTCCTCTGTCACTTATTGCTTTCACTCCATATTATGTTTATTTTCCTCATTTTAAGGTAATAATTTACATATAGCAAAACTCACTCTTTGTAGTGTACATATGTGTATGTTTTAACAAATATATACAATCATGTAGTTACCACCACAGCCATGATAAAGAATAGAACCACCCAAAACATCACCACCAGGACATTGTTTATTTTTCCATACAGATTTTAGACTCCAGCAAATGGAAAGCCTGGCTTTGCTTTTGAATCTCAAGATTGGTTCGTCTGCCTTTCTGCTCTGAGGTGACATGGTGGTGGGGCATAGTATCACAGTCATTATCCCCACATCTATGTCCCAGTGCCTAGCAAAAAGTAGATCCATAAGAAATGTTGATGAATTAGTGAATAAATAAGTGAATGAATGAAGCAACCCATGCGTGGGAAGGTAGGTGGGGATTGTTCTTTCTGCTTACCAGGAATCACCAAGATGACTTCAAGCCTGGGTCACTTGTTCTCTGTGCTCTTCTTGCAGGCCACAGCCCTGTTCCTTTGTTTCCTAGCCATGGGGACAGATGAGAACTTCAGCCCCAGGGACAAGGTGTCTGGCCTGCATTCCTGTCTCCAGAGTTGATCAATGCAGCATGTAAGTCCTTTCCTGGAAACTGAAAGTGTCTCCTCAGCCCACCCCTGCTCTTGCTCCTCATGACTGACCCAACGAACCAGCAGCTCAAGAGAAGTCAATTCACTGGAACTCCTAAGTATGAAAATGTCTGTGAATAACCTTCTTGAGCTTTTGTTAACTATGAAACTTAACCTTCCCAGTAAAAACTGATGCTCCTGTCTTCACCTTCTCTACAACCGAGGCACCTTTGTTAGCAACTATAGCTCCCAGGAAGGTACATTCCAGAAAGGAAAAATAATAATAATAATATGATTGATTAGTATTGTCTGCCATGAGAGAGGGACATAGAGGATGAGATGGTAAATAAAGGTATGTTGTCTTTACCAAGCCTGACCTATGCCTTTAATGCTACCATATTAATTCTCCGAGATTTTGGAGAAACAAATCCTTCTGTGGCCAAAAGTCTCCCTACCATACTGAGAGTTCCAATAGTTGATGCTGGCCCACAGCTAATGGACCTAGAAGTTCTCTGTCTGGATGTGGTCATGGTGGTGGCATCTTTCTTGTGACTCGGCTGAGAAGATAAGAAGACAGCAATGGAGCTGGCTTGGTGCTCCTGCAGGCCCTCTGTGCTGAAGACAGATCAATACAGATGCCCAAACTGCTCTTCTTTTCTCACTTGAAAATCTTGGCAGCATGTCCAGAGGTCTTTTCATTATTTATTGTTCTGATCAAGGTGGGGCTTATTTGAGAGATTCTGCCATCTCATTGCTTCCTCTCGTGAAAGAAAACAGGCAGCCTGGCCTCCGGAATTCTAAATTGCAATGAGACAAAGAGCAGTTCCAACACATATTCATTTTCCTGTTTCTTGTGCCCATCCTGTTGGGTGGGTTGTCCATTGAGGGTATGTTGACTTTTTGCTAACTGGTCAAAATGAAAAATGAAGACAGATTGCCAGGCCTTAAATAAGAATTAGCTAAAATATGCAACCAGGGCTCTTTCCTTGTCCCGTGGAGGGTTGGCAGTTTTCTACCAGAGCTCAGTGGAAGCAATTCCTTGGCATTAAGAGGTGTACCTTCACCCTGCAGGGTTCCTGGGGCTCCTGGAGGAAGGGCAAATTTGGCAAACAGAACCAAGAGAAAGCTTCTGAGGGCCAAGCTCTGATTTTCTCCTGTCATTACTCATCGCAAATCAAAGCAAACTCCCTGTGTCCAGATCACATAAATACTGAATGAGTCAGCTTGGAAGATTCGAAATCTGTAAAGGAGTTGAGGGAAGGAACAGTTAAGGGCAGAATCAGGAGTTAAGGGCAGAAGGTGGTATCAGAAAATGCTGACCCTCAGCTAAGAGCTAATAAAAAAGTCAGCAGCAGAGGGGTGAAGATGGACCCTATCAGCATGGCTTCCACTCTGGGCTTAGAATTTGCGCACCTATTACTCTTGAGGTATAAGTTGCATAAGAATTGGACTGCCAGGATCAGAGTAATCATCTCTTGATTTGGTTTCCTAAAGTTTCTTCCTTTATTTGGAAGTCCAGCACATTAACTCAAGGCTCCTGGTCTTTCTACATACAGCCTTCCACATTGGAGAAGAGTTCCCTGCCCCATTCCTGGGACAAATGGTCTCAAGGGCTTCTCGTCGGTGGGACATTCTCTAAGAATGGCCTAGAACTCACTTCTATTAGGAAATCTTCAGTATACCAACTGTGGGCCAAGTCCCTCCCTCTGCACCCCCACAAGCATCATGGAACATATAACACTGGCTTACATGTGTGTCCATTACTCCCAGTAGACTAGGAGTAACTGGGGAAGGTTTAGGTTGTCCCAGGTGTACTCACCATTACATCCCTAGTCCCTACCTCAAGGCCTGATACGTTGTAGATACTCGACAAACATGTATTGAATGAACACATGAATAAAACTGTATAAGGGAACCTAAGAGTGGGCCATGCTGAACAGCTGCTCCTAGGGTAGTAGAAGACACATCTGAGTTCTTGTGATAACTCCTCCCAGCTAATTTTTGGCTCACCTGGGAGATTAGATAGGGATACTACTCTTGCAAAAGCCAAAACCCAACTTTACCATCTGGGCCCTTTCCTTCCCTAAGGGTTCTCATCAGCTCCTAACTCATCTGCCCTGGAGCACAGCATGACCCGGAGGTGCATTGTAAAGGCATGAAACTCTCTCCCTACCTTGTGATGAACCTGAGTAGAAATCTTTTTGGATGTGTGGTAGGTACACAATGGACACCATTTCTACTCTTTGATTTAGAGTTAAAGCATGCATGTGTCTCTTCCCATGGTTTTTAATTTCTCTCATCATCTCTGGCTGCTCTAAGCCCTGGCTCTCAGAGCTTTCTGTCTTAATCCTTCTTACCTTACTTAATATCTGTTATTGTGCGCCCCCCCCTCAATATATATATATATATAATTTATTTATTTATTTTTATTTTTTCCTGGACCTTGTACCTATGATTGTGATACTGTTTAGAAACAGGGTTTTTCATCTGTTATGTTAATGAGACCATACCAGAGTAGGGTGGGTCCTCAACCTAATCATTTCTGAGTTATAAAAAGACCAGAATAGACACAGAGATGCACATAAGAGGAAGACAGATGTCATGTGAGGATCATCTACAAGCCAAGGAACACCAAGGATGGCCAACAGATGCCAGAAACTAGGAGAGAGACCACAGAAGAAATCAATATGGTTGAGACCTTGATCTGGACTTTTAGCCTCCAGAACTGTGAGATAATAAATTTCTGTTCTTTAAAGCCACTTACTTGTGGCATTTGTGTTACAACAGCACTCGTGAACTGAGGCATTTTCCTTGTCAAAGGCTGAGATACCTCACACTCTTTTTCTCCTTTGTGGTTTCCTGGAAAAGCAAGGCACTTTTAGATCAAGTTTCCTAGGTTTCCAGTTGGAATTGTTCTTCTTAGAATGTCCTGAAAGATGTTGTCCCAAGACCCTGGTCTTCATATTCTGTGTCCTTCCGAGTTCTCATTCTCTGTCCTCTAATCCCTTCTGAAAGCACAGCCCTCCTCCAGGCCTTACATCTCTTTCCCCATCAGGGTACTCCACCCCCAAGCCCATCTTCCACATCCTTGTCCTGCAGAAGAATTCCTCACTCAGCCCACACCCTCACCTGGGGCCTTGCATTGGCTCTGCCCCTCACCCAAACTTCTTCCCAACTATTTGTCCAATCTGGGTCTCCCCTCACGTCATTGTGATTTGGGGGAAGGTTTAGTAAGGGTCTTATAGTTTCAAATTGTCACTCTCTTCTGTTACCACTGTGAGATCTGGTGGCATAGTGCCTAAGGCACTTGACTGCTAACCTGGAGGCTGGCGGTTCAAACCCACCAGCCACTCCTCAGAAGGAAGATTGGGCAATCTATTTCTGTAGTGATACTGCCTCAGAAACCCAAGGAGTGGTCGCCATGAGTCGGGTCTGACTCGAAGACAGTGAGTTTGGTTTGTTTTTTCTGTCACCACTTGCTCTTCCTAATTGAAGTCACCAGGGACCTTGAGAGGATGAGTAGGAATTTACCAGGAGGACAAAGTGAATGAATGCCTTGTTCCAGGAAGAGGAAACAGCTAATACAAATGTCCTAAGGAAGAAAGTTCAGTGAGAAGTGGGACAGCCAGAAACCCAGTGTACCCGAGGGGGTGAACAGATGAGGAAACTGCATGGGGGAGGTGCTGGAAGGCCTTGCCTTGATGAGAATTTTTTTTTTTTTTCTAATGGGAATCATCAAAACATCTTTGGATGAGAGTTACATATTAGCTATGTCTTTACATTCACTGTGCCATATACCACAAAGGACTAGTCTCCTTGGTAAATAAAGAGCTCGAAATCTATAAGAAAACTAATGAAAAAATTGATTAGGAATTGAGTTTTTAAAAATTTATTTATTTTGTTGTTGTTGAGAATAGACACAGAAAAACATACACCAATTCAACAGTTTCTATATGTACAACTCAGTAACACCCACTACGTTCTTCAAGTTGTACAACCATTCAGGATTTGAATTTTAAAAAGCAAGTAACTGCTCAGAAAAAATGAACAAAAGAAATGGTCAGATGGTTCACAGGAAAGGAAATACAAAGGGCTCTCCTTAAACACTTAACAAGATGTTCAACCTCCCTTATAATAATAATAAAGTTAATTTTCTACCGAGATACCATTTTCACTTTAGCTTGGCAAAAATCCAAAAACTTTGTAACTCGTCCTGTCAGCACTCTCAAATATTGTTGAACTCAAAACCAAACCTCTGTCGTCAAGTGTATTTCAAATCATAGTGACCCTGTGAATCAGAGTAGAACTGCCCCATAAGGTTTCCAAGGTGTAAATCTTATGAACCCAGATCTTCCTTCTGTGAAGTGGTTGGTGGGTTTGAACTGCCAAGCTTTCAGTTAGCAGCCAGTGCTTATCTATTGAACCATCCAGGTTTCTCTAAACATTGCTGGGAGAAGTGTAAATTAGCACACCACCAAGGGAGGTCAATTTGGCAATATCTACCCAAATTCTAAATGCTTATACTCTTTGACCCAAGAATTCAACTTCTTTGATTCTGGGATTTTATCTTATTTTGTTATTTAAAACAAAACAAAACAAAACAAAAAACATTGCCATGGAGTTGATTCTGACTCATAGCAACCCTCATTGAGTTTCCAAGGTGGTAAATCTTTACAGAATAGATTGCCCATCTTCCTTCCTCAGAGTTGCTGGTGGGTTTAAACTGCCAACCTTCTGGTTAGCAGTGAAATGCCTTAGGCACTGCACCACCAGAGCTCCTTATTTTATTATAGGCATATGAAATAATGTATATTCAAGGTTACATGTTGTATCACTTTCAACTCATGGCAATCCTCTATAGAACAGAATGAAACATTGCCCTAGTCTTGTACCATCTTCATGATTGTTAGCATGTGTCAGTCTAGTTGGATAATATCCTGTTCTGACCCATAGGATTTTCGCTGGCTAATTTTTGGAAGTAGATCACCAGGCCTTTCTTCGTAATTTGTCTTAGTTGGGAAGCTCTGTTGAAACTTGTTCACCGTGACCCTGCTGGTATTTGAAATACCAGTGGCACAGCTTCTAGCATCATAGAAACACCCAGGCCATCACAGTACAACAAACTGACAGATGGCTAGTGGTATTAACTGTAGAACTGTCTTAATGGTAAAATATTGGAAACAATGAAATGTCCATCAATCAAGGCTATTTAATAGATTATTTCTTAATCTGCTGCAAAAGACCTCTTTAAAGTGTTAAAAAGCAAAGATGTCACCTTGAGGACTAAGGTGTGCCTGACCCAAGCCATGGTATTTTCGATCACTCATACACACGCAAAAGCTGGACAATGAATAAGGAAGATGGAAGAAGTGATGTATTTGATTATGGTGTTGGTGAAAAACATTGACTATATCATGGACTAGGAGCTCTGGTAGCATAGTGCCTAAGGTACCTGACTGCTAGCCAGAAGGCTGGTGGTTCAAACCCACCAGCCACTCCTCGGAAGGAAGATGGGGGAATCTACTTCTGTAGTAATACTGCCTCGGAAACCCAAGGCAGGGTCGGTCCGACTCGATGGCACATAACAACAACAACAATACCATGGACTGCCAGAAGAACAAACAAATCTGCCTTAGAAAAAGGACAGCCAGAATGTTTCTTGGAAGAGAGGATGAGACTTCGTCTCATGTTCTTTGCACGTGTTATCAGGAGCAAGCAGTCCCTGGAGAAGACATCATGTTTGGTAGAGTAGAGGGTTAGTGAAAAGAGGAAGACTCTCAACAAAATGGGGTAACACAGTGGCTGCAACAATAGACTCAAAAATAGCAACGATTGTGGTGATGGCACAGTACTGGCCAGTGTTTCATTCTGTTGTACATAAGGTTGCTATGAGCTAGAATGGACTCAGCAGGCATCTAACAGCAACAGACAGATTATAGGCTGATACAATGGAATATCATACAGCTATGAGTCGGGGCCGACTTGATGGCAAATAACAACAACAACAATGAAAAAGAATGTATGTATACTCAGAGAAAGAGCCCTAAAATATGTTCTCAAATGATTATGCCCCAGGTTGAACAGTGTATATAATATGTGACATTTTGTGTAAAATAATGGAGAGAGAAGAATATATATTTGCATTTTCTTATAAAAGCATAAAGGAACTTTGGATGGATACAAAATAACCCAGCAGTGGTTGCCCACGTGCAGGTAGGAATGATGTGGAAACCAGGCAGATAGGCGTGAGAGGGATACTTTTCACTGTGAAGTTTTTAATATGGATATTTTTAAAATTTTAAACTATGCAAATTTGTACCCTATTCAAAACATTACACTAAAAAAATAGTTAATTCCCTGATCCCATAGGATTTCTTCAGAATAGCTCTTTTGTGGCTCAGCTTCCCAGAGGAGTCCCACATCTGATTCTATGACTCACTAACCATCTCCAGTGATTCCCATGTGTTAAAAAATATTCCCCCAAACAAACCCATGAATGTTTTCAGAGGGCGGCTGCAGTGTATCACCCAACTCTAAATCATTACCACTCCCGCAAGGTTGCAAATACCTCTTTGTCCTTCTGAGGGTTCTGATTTCGGGTTCTTCTTGATCCCATGTGCTGCTGCTTTCCTCATGTCAATCATTTCCAGGTGAGTCCTCTGCTCAATCAAGCTAGCATCTGCCCTTGACTTTGGTATCTTCCTCACTTGGGCATTGTCCCCCTAAGATGACCCTGCTGAAAAGGTCTGTGAAAAGTGGCCACTTGGGTTTGACCACTTTTCCAGGCTCCACATTTTCTGCATATCAAATGTGTTGCCTAATTTGAACACCTTGTAAAAAACATTTAAGATCCTTCAGTGATGATCCTTTAAACAAGGAGCAGCTGTGCTGGAGAGAGGCCAGCTGGTTGCTCACCACTTTCTCAGAAGCATGGTCAGAAGCACATGTTTGTGATTTCCAGGAGGTGAATGGCAGTATTAACCTGCAGCCGCCCTTTGGTTGGGCCTGAGAAAATGGCTAGTGGCTCAAACAGTAAGCTCTCGGCTGCTAACCAAAAGGTTGGTGGTTTGAACCGACCCAGTGGCTTCACCAGACAAAATCCTGGCAATATGTTCTCGTAAAGATTACAGCCAAGAAAATCCTATGGGGCAGTTCTTCTCTGTCACATGGGGTCACTATGAGTCAAAACTGACTCAACGGCACCTGACAACAACAACAGCCCTGCCAGCTGCATCCACAGAATTGCACTGGTTAGGAAGTGAAGTCAGAATTCTCCCGGAAGATCTTTGAATCTGGCCTTCCTTTCTTTTGGCTTCAATACTCTGTGGCTTTGACATCTGTCACTCAGGTCTAAACTAACTCACCACTCACGCATCTTCATGCAGACACTGGATGAAAGATTAATAAGCTTAAGTACCACCAGATTGACTAAGTCTGCTCTTCTTCCCTGAAACTGACCTTTTGTAAGAGTTCTATGTATTTGTGTGTAGCTTGTTTTCATTCTCAGGATGACACAAGTCTCAGTGGTTTAGCAGATATTATATAATCATCCTCCATTTTGTGATCTGATGTGGGCAGCCAATCAACTGAAAGGGATGTTTCCTTAGAGATGTGGCCTGCATGCAATATACATGGATGTTCTGTCAAAGCTCACACTTTCTCATTCTCTATCTGATGATTCATCGTCCTCTGACTTCCAGTTCTTGGGATGTGAGCCAGTAGCCTGCCATCTGACCTGCAGTTTTGAGTTCATCAACCCCTGCAACCACACGAGTCAGGAGAAACCTCCAGCCTGATATACGACCCACAGTTTTGGGACTTGCCAGCCTCACAATAGCACGAGCCATTTCCTTAGAAATGATTAGTTTGATTCTTGAGTCTAGTATTTTCTCCCTTTCCAACTTTGTAATAGAGCTTACTCATAAGGTTGTAAGTGAGGCCCCAGCATGGTGACTGGTTCCTGAAGGAGGGAGTGGATAGGGTATTACTGTCCCACCCTTCCCCTACCCTCCAATGGATGCAAAGTGGGCTGTTGTGGGTGCTTAGAGACCAGTACACTGTGTTTCTGAAATAAAATTCTGAGTTTGTTAAAACAGCTCTGAGAGGACAGAGGCATTACTCCTTTACCTAGCAGGTCTGCACCCTGAATGCCTTTAGCCTCTGGCTCACAGAGCACTTTTATGTGAAAGTTTATTACAAATAAACCAGTGCTGTTTCAAGAAACGTCAGAGGGACTGGGAGCCCAGCCTATGAGAACAGTGGAAAGGGAAGACAGGGAAACAGAAGCAGAAAGGGGGTACTCTGCTCGTAGGCCGGCACTAAACAATTACAAAGTCCCATAAAACCATAGAGTCAAGACTAAAAACATCCTTAGGGGTCACCTGCTCCAGCCTCCTGGTTTAACGAACAAGGAAACATGTTCACAGAAGTGAGGCAAACCAACCAGAATCATCCAGAGAGTAGGTGATGGAGCTGAAAAAGAGCACAGGTCTGCTGCCACCAGGGAGAGATTGCCACTGAACCTTGGTCTCCCCTACCTCCTCACCCATTGTCACATCTTTCTGTGGACACTGATTGCTCCCACCAAGGCTTAACAGAAAACTGAGGTATAACGTCCACTTGAGTGAAGCTAACCTCAGGGCCTGCCTTTGAGCTACATGCACACATACATACACACAGAAAGAGAGAGAGAGAGAAAGGGAGGGAGGGAAGGAGAGAGAGGGAGAACAGCAAAATACAATAATAGGTAAATAATGAAGAATGGCTTGCCAATCATGAAACGTCATTTCTAACTCAGAAGGTTCTGTTTTTCTGTTTGTATGTCTTTAATTTTAGCCAAAGATATAGACTGCTTAAGACTCAGCCAATGTATCAAAGATCTCCACGAGACTGCCAAAAGATACTGTGATCAAAAGGAGTATCAAGATCACCCAAGAATGAAGATGTGGTAGCCTACTCATCTATACCCTTTCTTCCCTGAAAACATCCAAGAAGAGGCTATCTTGCATAATTAAAGAATAGCGAAAATTAAAATCTCCCAGGAATGCCTTTAATACTTCGTTGATGAGGTCAGGAAAGTAAGGGTGACAGGGTTTAGGCTTTCTTATCAGAAACTAAGGAAAAACTTGCAGGGTTACAGTTCTCTATCCCCTGGAGTGGAAGTGGGGACCCTATGGGTTCTCCCAGTTCATGGCATAAGTCAAAGGAAAAGTTGTATTTGTTATGCTCTGAGGAACATGACATGGTCTCCAAGGAAGCAACCTCTAGCCCAGGGCAAGAAAAAGAGTTCCATTTTCCCACCTGAGCATAACACCACCAGCCTTGATGACCAGCACTGCAGGAGGTTCCAAGAAGGTTCCAGGGATGGCATGGAGACAAGGAATGAGAGGCTGGGACCCTGGGAGCCACTGTTACCAGAGGGGATGAAGCTGCAAGCAAGTGGAACAGTCCGGCAGAGCAGCTAAGTGTGGAGAGTGAGATTCTGTTTTAAAAAATTTAGAGCAATTCCCAAGTCTCCTTTTAGGCTCTGCTTGCTGAGGCATAAGGGCTGAGCAGCCCACAGACCTTGGGAGATTGTCAGCAGTAAAGGGCAAAAGTTTAACCCACAAGGACTTCAAGTAGAATACACAGTATATGAATTAAGATTACAAACCCAGGAGTAAGGCTGCCTGGGTTTGAATCCCAACCCCTGAACTTACTAGATATGTGCCCTGGCAGGTAGCTAAACCTTAGTATTGTCAACTAAAAAAAATAAAGATAATAATACTCACCTCACATTGTTGATTAAATGGCATTACATATATGTGTGAGTCACTTAGCATAGCATCTGGCCCATTAGAGTAAGTGCTTATGTTAGTTATCTATTGCTGTGTAACAAATGACTCCCCAAAACTCAGTGGCCTACTGCAACAAACACTTATTGTCTTACAGGTTCTTGGATCATGAATATATGTATATAGTATAAATGGATGGCCCTGGCTCAAGGTCTCTCATGAGACTGCAGTCAAGTTCTTGGCCAAACAGTTTCATCTGAGGGCTTGACAGTGGCAGACAGGGAGGGTACATCTCCAAGGTTATTTACATGGTTGGTGGCAGGCCTCAGTCTGTCGCTATGTGGGTATCTACACAGGGCTGCCTCAAGACATAGCAAGTGGCATTCTTCAGGGCAAATAATCCCAGAGAACAACAGAGAGTGCCCAAGATGAAGTCACTGTCTTTTTATAACCTAATCTCAGAAGGGATATCCTATTACTTCTGACATATTCTTTTAATCCCCAAAACCCAACACCATCAAGTTGATTCCAATTCATAATGACCTATAGGATAGGGCAGAACTGCCCCACAGGGTTTCCAAGGCTGTAAATCTGTCTGGAAGCAGACTGCCTCATCTTTCTCCAACAGAGCGGGTTCAAACTGCTGAATTTTTGTTTAGCAGCCAAATACTCAGCCATCGTGCAACCAGAGCTCCTTATTCTGTTAGTAATAAGTCCAAACCACACTCAAGAAGGGATTCCATAAGGATGTGAAGGTCAGGAGGCAGAGATCATTGGAGCCATCTTAGAGAATCCCTACCACAGATTTAATTAACATTGAAAACCCATAGTTGCCATCTAGTTGGTTTCAATTCATGGCAACCCTATGTGTGTCAGAGAAGAACTGTACCCCCATAGGGCACAGGAGATTGCCAGGCTTCTCTTCCCAGGCACCTCTGGGTAGACTAGAACCTCCAACTTTTCAGTTAGCAACCAAGCACATTAACTCTTTGCATTACCCAGGGACTCCTTAATTGATGTTATCTATTATTATTATTCCTTTTGTGTATCTTTTGCCCCACATTATCCCACATTAGGGAGTCCCTATGTGGCGATGTAGCATGAATTAAGAGCTCGACTACTAGGTGAAAGGTTTGTGGTTTGAACATAACCAAAGATTCCTCAGAAGACAGGCCTGGCAATCTGCTTACAAAAGGTTACAGTCCTGAGACTCCTACGGAGCAGTTCTACTCTGCACACACAGGGTTATCAATGAGTCAGAATTGACTCAACAACAACAAACCTTCCATTAATGTCACCACAGGTGTTTCCATTTTTGTGATTTGCTCCTGCTGTTCCTCTGTCAGGAATACCTTCCTCCAAATATTTATATTTTCAAATCCTATCCATTCTTTAAGGTCAGACTTATATGACACTTCCATGAAGTCTTTGCAAATTGCCCCCTTGTGAGAAGCAGTTGTTTCCTTTTTTGATGTCCAAGAGGAAGAGTTTGATGAGAGACAGTGGCAAACACAGAACAGTTATTCTGTGCTCTAAAAAGATAAATGTAATGATACTGAGATGAATATAAGCAAGGTATCTCAAATACATTCCATATACTTTTTTTTTTTTCTCAAAAATAGGCTATGGGTTCTTGGCAAACTGAGTCAACAAGGGCACCAGCTCTGTTAGACTGCTGCAGAAACTGTTTTCCTATTTCTACTTATTCTAGGCTTGACCCTTAGGACTAGGTTTCTCTACTAAAGATGATGTGAATCAAACGGAAGCTTCTCTGTAGGGTGGACTCCAATAACATATGCAGACGCAGAGCCATCTGCCCAACATGGGGATAAATCATTTGGGAGAGAAAGCTAACTGTGGGCGGTTTGTTTTTCTATGATTTCTTGTGGGTTTAAAGGTTCCATCTTCCAACAAGACTCCCTTTGGCCTGAAAATGGCCCTATTCCACACCAGAACACTGTTCTCTAATCACTGTAAGTGTCCCAAAAGGATGGACTGCCATACGGTGTTCATGGGGCTCATGGTCAGCTGAGGAAGAGATAAAGCCAGTGCAGCAAATATAACTGATGTGGAGTCTTGGATCCAAACGGAGCAATTCAACCATGGTCTTGAGTAGAAGAACCTCAGGTCAACTTAGGAGGAGAAGGAAAGTGTGTTATTCACTCACATTGTGTTAAACACTATATTGAGCACTCAATATACATGATCTCATTGAACCCTCAGAAAAGCCTGGTGAGGAAGGTAGTATTTTCTCCATTCTACATATGATGTAACTGAGGTTCAATGAGGTTAAATGGCCTGCCGCATATCACACTGCCTCTAGAACACATAATTGCTTGACTCCAATACCTGTATTCTCTCCATGATCCCCTCTTACAAATGATTGTGGAAGAACAAAGGGTTACAAGCCAAGTTAACTAAAGGTATCTCCAAAAATAGCTATTACAGACCAGGCATGAAGTTACATTTAGTTCTCCAAGATCCCAAGAAAATTTTAGCAAGGCTCCCTTATTGTTCCTCAGTTGCAAAATAAGCAATACTTCTATAGTGAGAACTTGGGGAAGAGGACAGGACAGGGCACTTAGAATAACTGATAACAAGATTTCCACAGCCTCCTGCTCCTCATTACCAGAAGATACCTATTAAAAATGAAAATGGGACTCTGCCCATGAAGATAATAGATAGAGATCTATGTTTGACAGAGGATATTTCTATACATGTATTTATATATGCTGCAAACATATCCATGAATATAATAGAATATATAGAGGCCAAAATTATGAAAACTTCTTAGCAATAACCAAACACCTTGAGGGAATGAATCACCGGGCCTGGGATTCAGGAGTGTAGTCTCCAGGGACATCAAGGCCAACTGGCATAACACAGTCCACAAAGACTGTTCTACATCCTACCTTGGTGATTAGCAGCTAGGGTCTTAAAAGCTTGTGAGTGACCATCTATGGTACAACTATTGGTCTCTCCCCACCTGGAGTAAAGAAGAATGAAGAAAATCAAAGACACAAAGAAACAATTCAAAGGACTAACAGAACACATGAACCCCACCCTCCATGACCCTGAGATCAGAAGAACAAGATGGTGCCTGGCTACCACTGCTGACTGCTCTGGAAGGGATCACAATAGAAGGTCCTAGATAGAGTGGGAGAAAAATGTGGAACAAAACTCAAAATCATAAAAAAGACCGCGCTTACTAGTTTGATAGAAACTGATGGAACCTCTGACACTATCGTCTGTGAGACACCCTTCAAGCCTGGAACTGAACTCACCCTTATGGCTCAACTTTCAGCCAAATAATAGGCCTGTGAGGTGAACCATAACACCAGGGAAGTATGCACTCCTTGGAGTAATCAGCCACAGGAGATCAAAAGGGCAGTATTTGCCTAGGGATAAGCTCAGAAGTAGGAAGGGACAGGAAAGGAGGAGGAAAGGTCATGGGAAACACAGGGAGGAAGTGGACAGAGAGCTGTTACACTGTGGGGATTGCAATGAATGGCACAAAGCAAAAATGTGTATGAAGTGTTGGATGGAAAACCAATTTGCTCTGTCAACTTTCACCCAAACCACAATCAAAAGTTACAATAATGCAAAAATGGAAATGATGACACTCCCAATCAGAAGTTTAGAGAAACCATCTTCCTCTCTCCTTATTCTTTCCACGCTGGCTCTCTGTTCTCTTAAGATGGGGTTGGCTTTCCTGTCCCAAAGGATTTTAATTATTTTAACAGGTGATATGTTGAGCTTGTTATGATATATAGGTCTGTTCTGGAGGAACATGATTTAATATAGTACTGTTTTTATTAGTTACCATCCAGTCAGTTCTGACTCCCAGCCACCCCACGTATATCAGTATAGAAGTATGCTCCATATGGTTTTCAAAACTGACTTTTTGGAAGCAGATCACCAGGTCTCCCTTCTGAGGTGCCTCTGGGTGGGTTTAAACTGCCGACCTTTAGGCTAGTAGTCGAGTACTTAACCACTGTGCCGCTTGGGGACCCCTATCCCAAAGGCTATGCCTCCAGAAAAGAAGAAGGCTCAAGCCAGGAGAAGATGCAAGACTGACTCAAGCCTACTGGGTAAGAAGATGAGCCCCAGACTATTAACACCTGTCCCCTTTGGTTTGCCTCACCTTAGTGATGTGGATTGGTTTACATTGTCATTGAGCCTTTTTTGGGGTGTGGTTTTAGAAGGCTAGAAGGTCTAGAAGAGCCATTGAGGACAATATGGCAACATTCGTCCTCAATCCTCTCAACAAATATTTATTTAGCACAAACACTATGCCAGACATTGAGCTAATTGGTACAGTGAGGAGTCAAAAGGGAAACAGACTCCAGGAATTTAGAATCCTAAAGGGGAGATAGACTGTACACACATAGTTTTAAAAATAAGACAAAATATGATAAATGCTGTTAGAAAAATAAAACCAAATTACTATTGACCTGCAGAAGGTGAAGCAAGTATCTATCCACAGGAGGTATCAAAGAAGGCTTCATGAAGGAAGAGGTTTTGAGCTGAGCCTTTTAGAACAGATAGGTACAGAGAAGGGCATTTCAGGTGAACACAGCAGCAAGAGCAAAGACAAATCTTCAAAAAAAAAAAAAAAAAAATCCAGAAAGTTCTCTGATCCATTGCACCAACCCTTAACAGAAAACATTTTCTTTTTTCCAGTGATCAAACTGCCAGAGCCTTTATTTGTGGCTCTCTCTGTGACACCTCAGTGGCATGGTCCCCTGCCTTCTCCCTCTCTTCATCTCTTTTCCTCTCTCTGTTCTTGCCTCTTCCTGCCTCTTGTTCTGGCTCCCTCACTGGTATCTTTCGAATCTTCTAAAATAAAATCTGTGACAAAAGGTTTGCCTTCAGTCCCGAAGAAGCCTTCCTTGAGGTCTCTTTAATAACAGCAAACATTCAGAGACTCTCACACCTTTATTAACAGACCTTGTTTTGCTGTTCTTCTCCTCGGATACCAGAAGCTTAAGAAGAAATTACCTCATCACACACAACAGGCAGGTCTCTATGGGGAGAGCAGTCCTTTTGACAGACAGTGACATTGCCAATTCTCCCTGATTAAGGGTAGCTTTCCAGACAGCACTTTGACAGGCAGAAGAGAAGGAAGGGCTTCAGACGGTTACTTAATTCATGAGTCCAAGTCAAGAGAAGGGTGGTCTCCACAGAGAATTTCTTCATCTTTAGAAAGATTGTTAAAGTCAGAACTTACTATTTTCCATGTTAATCATTAGGATTTAAAGCATGAATCCTCCTTTTGCTGATGAGAGTGGTAGCCAGTCAAAGGGAAGAATGTAACATTCTGGGAAGAAAGCCTTGTGAGCCATTGGTCAGCACTTTTGCACATGTGACTACAGGCTCCCTCACAACCACGTGGAGTCAGGACCAGCAGTCAGAGGGTCCATCTGATCAGAGTGGACTGAGTCAAGTTCCAGCTTGCAGGTCCTCAAAGAGCAGACACAGCTGGTGGGAATGCACAAAACGTGCTTGTTAGAATGAATTGAGTTGACCCGAAATGAAACCTCTGCTTCACTCTGCCTAGTGTAATTTGAAGAGTCTGCCAGATCGCCAAACAGAAAATTGCTTTGTTTACAGTGTTTAGTCCTTTTGTTCTTGCCTTCATTTTAACTCATTACCTTAAGCTCTGGTGAGTTCCTGGATGGTGTAAATGTTTAAGTGCTCAACTACTAGCCAAAAGGTTGGTGGTTTGAACCCACTCAGATTCTTTCAGAAGACAGGCCTACTGATCTATTTCCGAAAGGTCACAGCCTTGAAACCCTATGGAGCAGTTCTACTCTGTACATATTTGGTACCACGATGAGTTGGAATCAACTCGATGGCAACTGACAACAACTTTTCATTCTAAGGGCTCACTCCCTTTTTCCGGGGGAGATAAATCTTGCCAAGACCTGGAAATGATACAAGTGGACTCCTGGTTGACCAGAATGGTCCCAGAGCCTGGAGTTCTCTCCACCAAGTCCGTCTCAACACTGGCAAATTCTTGCCTTTGCTCAGTCTAGATAGCTTTCAAACAATCAAATGCTAGAGAGAGGGAGAGTGCAGTGTGAGGGGAGGACCTGTCTGATATTTACTTTGTTGGGATTGATCACTTGGGACTTGAGGGGAAAGAAGTCTAATTTAGGAATCATAGCCCCTCCTTGGTGTCTATTCAATTACATGAAAAATTAATTTGAAAACTATGGAATCTCAGCATGGAAGGTTACCTAAGGTCATCTTGGCCAGGCCCAGCATGACGCAAGAATCCTCCAGAAACATACAACCGCTTTTTGTTCAGACACCTTCCATTGATGGAGAATGTACTCCATTTATGAGCAAAATTAACTGTTAGAAAACTCTTCTTTAGACTAAATAAAAATTAAAATCTGCTATTTAACAGCTTGCACTTAAAGATTTTAATGCCTCATATATGGGACATGTATGACGAATGAATGAATGAACCAATGAATAAATTGTCAAAGGGGAGAAGAAGGGACTGTGAGACAATAATTGCAGTGGTGGAAGGTAGTGGATTAGTGGGGAGGGAGGCCAAAAAGAACATTTTTCTCTGAGGATTATTTTCTTTTGTTTGTTAGGGAAATATGTGGGGAGGGCGTGATTGTTCCAGCAAATGTTTTAATCTCTAACATGTCTTAAACAAACCCACAAACAAAAAAACCCACAATCCAATTTATAAGTGAATCGTATTTTACAAATAATACTTTAGTGAAATGAATACAATTACTTTTCATCATTGTAAAGGTTGCTAAAGACAAGTTGTTTATTTTCTCCAAGTTGTTTTCTCATGTCTCTCTCTTTCTCTTTCTCTATGACACACTACACACACACACACACACACATCCCACATAACATACACACACCCAGAGCTTACAAATCATTGCTTCCTGGCCTTCTCAGAGGGAGTTAGCTAGATGATCCAGCTAACAATTACCTTTGCTCTATCTCGGGTATCCTCCCTCTCTGCCTCCTATTCCCAAACAGCTGCCCCTCTGTAAATTAGAAAGGCAAAGGATGCCCCTGGCAGCCCCTCCCCGCCCCACTCCCACACAACCCTCCACGGCTTCAGATCCTGGCAGAGCTGCTCGGCTAGAGAGGAGCCGCCCCCTAGGCAGCAGACAGGCAGGGAACATTGCCCAGCATCTTCCTGCTGTGTGGGAGTGTTGAGGAGAATTCCCAGGGTGCAGGCTGCAATCGCTCCTCTAAATTTTGAGATGAGGATGTCTCAGGCTGTCTTGCAGGGTCTCACTTGGTAATCCTGGGCCTGAGCTCAAATAATCAGATGCTTTCCCTGCCCCTCTCCTTCCAAGGCATGGTTCCCACCCATCTGGCACCATGGTGTGTTCTCTGTCCATTGATGGGAGAAGAGGACTAACTTGTCTGATATTTGCGTCCTCCCTGCAGGGCCTATCTTCCATTACAGTCCCTTCTGCTTGGTGTTAGGTACCATTGAGTCAATTTGGACTCATAGCAACCCTATGTGAAAGAGTAGAACTGCCCCATAGGATTTACAGGGTTTTCTAGGCTGTAATCTTTATGGGAAGGAGCTCTGGTGGTGCTGTGGTTAAAGCATTTGGCTGTTGTTGTTGTTGTTAGGTGCCATCAAGTCGTCTCTGACTCATAGCGACCTCCTGTACAGCAGAAAGTAACACTGCCCAGTGCTGTGTCAGCCCCACGATCCTTGCTATACCTGAGCCCATTGTTGCTGCCACTGTGTCAATCCATCTAGTTGAGGGCCTTCCCCTTTTTCATCATCCTTCCACTTTGCCAAGAATGATATCCTTCTCCAGGAAATGGTCCCTTCTTACAACATGACCAAAGTAGGGGAGACGAACTTTGGCCATTCTCGCTTCCAAGGAGCATTCCAGTTGCACTTCTTCCAGGACAGATCTGTTAGTTCTTTTAGCAGTCCATGGTACTTTCAGCATTCTTCACCAACACCACAACTCAAAAGCATTGACTCTTCTTCGGTCTTCCTTTTTCATTGTCCAGCTCTCACATGCATATGAGGTGATTGAAAATACCATGGCTTGTGTCAAGTGCACCTTGGTCTTCAAGGAAACATCTTTGCTCTTCAGCACTTGAAAGAGGTTCTTTGCAGGAGGTTTGCCCAATGCTATATGCGATGTCTGATATCTTGACTGCTACTTCCATTGGTGTTGATTGTAGTACCAAGTAATATGAAGTCTTTGACAATTTCAGTCTTTTCTCCATTTATCATGATGCTGTTTATTGGTCCTGTTATGAGGATTTTTGTTTTCTTTATATTGAGGTGTAATCCATACTGCAGACTGTAGTCTTCAAGTGTTTCAAGTCATTCTCACTCTCAGCAAGCAAGTTGTGTCGTCTGCATAATACAGGTTGTTAATGAGTCTTCCTCCAATCTTGATGCCATGTTCTTCTTCATATAGTCCAGCTTCTTGGTTATTTGTTGAGTATACAGATTGAATAAGTATGGTGAAAGGGTACAGTCCTGATGCACTCCCTTCTTTATTTTAAACAGTGTCCCCTTGTTCTGTTTGAATGGCAGCCTCCTGGTTTATGTACAAGTTCCTCATGAGCACAATTACGTGTTCTGGAATTCTCATTCTTCTCAATGTTATCCATAATTTGTCATGATCCACACAATCAAATGATTTTGCATAGTCAATAATACACAAGTAAATATCTTTCTGGTATTCTTTGCTTTGAGCCAAAATCCATCTGACATCAGCAATAGCTCTTGGTCTACAGCCTCTTCTGAATCCAGCTTGCATTTCTGGAAGCATTTAGCTGCTAACCAAAAAGTCAGTGGTTTGAACCCACTAGTCACTCCATGGGAGAAAGATGAGGCAGTCTGCTTCTATAAAGATTTATAGCCTTGGAAACCCTATGGGACAGTTCTACTCTGTCCAGTAGGGTTGCTATGAGTTGGAATTGACTCAGTGGCAGTGGCTTTGGCTTGGTTTTGGAATCTCTACAGGAGCAAATCACAAGGTTGTTTGCCTGGGTGGGTTCGAACTGAAAAGCTCCCAGTTAGCAGCTGAGCACTAAACCATTGTGCTACCAGGACCCTTCATTCCCTTGGGCAGAGTCCTAGGATGCAGTGAACACATGAACCAGGGCCGCAGAGGTAGGTACTGAAAATGCTATTTGTGGTTTTGGGAAGAAGACCCAGAACCAGAGCTCCCTCCCACTAGGTAAGAACCCCACCGTAGCTGCCCCAACTCTGGAATCTCAGGCTGGGGTGCATGGCTGCCAGTGCCAGGCAAGGTGGAGAATAAGAAACTGTACACTGTTTTTAGGAAGCAAGGGCAGCCAATCTAGATTCTGCCAGCCAGAAGATCCTCTCAGGGTTCAGTAACTCTGCTACAAATAAACCCTTGGTTTTTTGCCTTTAATTTTGCAGATAATTGCAGCTATAATTCATCACCCACCTACTAGATATTCTCTGTGCACTAGTACTTAGACACAGAATTCTCAGGATGGAAAGAACCCTGGATATGAATTAAGATTTATGGAGCTCCTTCCATGTGTCTGATTTTCTGCTAGAAGATTTACATCCATTAGATAGATAGACAGACAGACAGAGAGCTGCCTTCAAGTTGACTTTGATTCATGTGACTTTATGTACAATAGAATAAAATGTTGCCAGGTCCTACATCATCCTTAATGATTGCCCGCATGTTCAAGTCCATCACTGTGGCTATTGTGCCAATCCATCTTGCCAAGGGGCTCCCCACACCCTCAGTGGCTCTCTACTTCACCAAATATCATGTCCTCCTTCAATGATCGATCCCTCCCTATAACTTGTCCATAGCAAGCAAGGTGAGTGAACAATGTTCTATTGTGATCCATAAGGTTTTCATTGACTAGACTTTAGAAGTAGATGACCAGGCCTTTCTTTCTAGGGTATATTAGTATGGAAACTCTGCTGAAACCTGTCCATCCTGGGTAACCCGGCTAGTATTTGAAACACTAGTGACATAGCTTCCAGCAACACCCAAGTCATCATGTTATAATAAACTGACAGCGGTTACTAATTAATCAAATACTTGATGCTTTTTCCAATCCTGAATTGATTTTTTTTCTGTCTGAATTGATTTTTCCTCCTCTGTCCTCTCTCAGTATAGACTACACATCCCCACAGAGAAAACAAAAATCCTCAAAAGTGGACCAATAAGCACAATCTATGGAGAAAAGATTGGCACAGTAAGGGATTCTATTTTACTTGGATCCACAATCAACACCCATGGAAGAAGTGGCCAAGAAATCAGATGACGTATTGCACTGGGCAAATGCACTGCAAAAGACTTCTAAAGTATAAAGGACCAAAGGTCACATTGAAGACTAAGGTGTTCTCAGTGTTCTTCCCTAGAGATACCACCTCAGAAACCCAAGGAGGAATCGCTATGAGTTGGGACTGACTCGATGGCAGTGTTGGGTTTGGTTTTATGGAACTCAAACCATAGAATTTTCAATTGGTTCGTATTCATGTGAAAGCTGGACAACTAATAAGGAAGACCGCAGAAGAGTTGATGCCTTTGAATTGTGTTGGTGAAGAATACTGAAAATACCATGGACTGCCAGGAGAACAAACAGATCTATCCTGGAAAAAGCACAGCCAGAATGTTCCTTAAAAGCGAGTATGGGGAGGGGAGGGAATGCTGTTAGATAGATAGAGCTAAGTATTGATTTGGGTGAAGAGAAGGGCAAAGTACCCAAATGTGAGTGACCAATATGGCAGCACTGAGGATGAGAAAGACATAGAGAGGTAGGTACATGGGAGGTACAGACAACAAATATGAACACTTTTGCACATACAGTACTGCGTTGTCAGTGAAGGTTAACATGGGTTTATGGGCGGATAGATGGGTGGATAGGCTAAATGATTAGGTAAGTCTATGAAATGGGGAGGGTATCCAAGAACATATATAGGGTTGGCAGACAATGATCCTATAAGTTTTTGTGAATGATCAGAATTCCCAGGTGTATGGTAGAGCTGACAAGGGGCAAGGTTGTGGTCACGGCTTGGTCACAGCCAGCTACCCAGAGGGACCGAGTAGTTGAACCTGCGGGCTTGGGACCATAGTTGCAGGAGACATCAAGCTCAATTGGCATAACATTACATACTATAATGGCATACTATACAAAACATTGTTCTACCTCCTACTTTGGTGAGTAGCGACTGTGATCTTAAAAGCTAGCAAGCTGCCATCTAGATGCAACGATGAGTCTCTCCTCGTCCAGAGCAAAGAAGAATGAAGAAAACCAAAATTCATGGAAACAATTAGTCCTAGTGACTGGGACACCATCTGATCTGCAGCCTATATGACTGTAAGACCAGAAGAACTAGATGGTGCCCAGCTACCACTGTCATCCACTTGAAAGGGGATCTTTGTAGGAGATCCTTAATAGAGGGGGAGAACAATGTGGAACAAAACTCAAAATCATTTGGAGGAAAAAAAAAATGGGGGGGGGGGACCAGGTTTGCTGGTCCAATAGAGCCTGGTGAAACCACTGAGACTATGGCCCCTAGCTGCCCTTCAGGTCTGGAATTGAACCCACACCTGTGGCTTCCAGCCGGGCAGAGGACAGGCATATGAGTTGAACATTTACCTTGGGTAGATACACTCCTTGGAGAGAAAAATCATGGGAGAAAGAAGGGCTGCTTATGCACAGGGAGACAGCTCAGGGGGCAGGAGTGCATGGAGGGATGGACACAGGGAAGAGGTAACTATGGGAAGGAAGTGGGAGGGGAGCTGTTGCATTGTGGTAAACTGTGGTCAGTGTCATGAGACAAAGTGTATGTGAACCACTGTATGGAAAGTAAATTTGCTCTGTAAACATTCACCCAAATCACAATAAAAAATATATATTAAAAAAAAGTGAGAATGGCCAGATTTCATCTCAACTGCTTTGATCGTGTTGTTGGAAGGGACCAGATCTGGAGAAGGATCTCATGCTCGGTAAAGTAGAGGGTCAGTGAAGAGGGGGAAGGCCATCAGTAAGATAAATTGACACAGTGGCTGCGATGATGGGATCAAGCATAGCAAGGATTGGGAGGATGGTGCAGGCCCAGACAGTGTTTTGCTCTGTTGTACATAGGATCGCTATGAGTCAGCACCACCTCGATGGCACCTAACAAGAGCAACAGGCCTCTCTCAGTATTGTATTAGAACAAATATTACAAGATGCTTTCTAAGCTGTCCTGCTCTGCAGTGAGTGGTTGCCTGTCTCTCCACCTGGAATGTGAGCTCTCTGAGGGCAGGTTTTATTCCTCCCGGCCTCTAGCACAGACTCAGATACGCAGAAGGCGCTCAACAAAGATGTGTGCAATGAAATTAACACCTTCCAGTTTCCCTTCCATTGTACCAAATATTAGCAATTTATCCTCAGAGAAGTTTGGTCCTTCATTAAAATGACTCCCACATGTAGTTTTGTCGAATAGTCTGGTGAGATACAGAGAGGAGAGTTAGAATGTACTCCAGGTGTCCTATCAGAGCCAGTATCAACAACACATGGTGGCATAACTACAAATCATACTGACTCTTCTCTTCTTCGTGACCTTGGCCTTATAATGAAGTATAAGTTTCCTTTATCTCAAGGGGCCTGCAGCAGCATTTCCACCCGAGTCTTCCCTCTCTGTACTATCAGGGTGGCTGTCAAACTTCTCTGATTTACTGTATGGTTTTTATTTCAAATATTCTGTCCCAGTGTTCCTATTAGGAGCTCTGGTAGCATAGTGCTTAAGGCATTTGACTGCTAACCAGAAGGCTGGTGGTTCAAACCCACAAGCCACTCCTGGGAAGGAAGACTGGGCAATTTATTCCTGTAGTAATACCACTTTGGAAACCCAAGGAGGAGTTGCTATGAGTCGGATCCAACTCGACAGTAATGAATCTGGTTTTTGGTTTTTGGTATTGTTTCTATAAGCTTACTTGCACCCATCCAATTCAGAAAATAGTATTTGGAATTATACTCTTCAAGAATCATTCTTTTGATTGTTCATAAAGTTCCTATGATCATTTGGATTCCCTCAAAAGTAGACCCTGAGACAAAGATTCAATGGCAAAAAAATGTATTGGGAGGGGTGGGGAACATCTGTAGGGGAGTGTGAAAGAGAATTAAGAATGCAAAGGCAGCTAGTAAAGGGTCCATGATCCAGCCAGCTGCCAATATGGGCAACTGGAGCTTAGTCATGTTGGCGGTATAGATGGCTCAGGGTTAGCTCATCTGAACAGTGAGTGTAGGTCCAGTGCCCATCACATATCTGGGCCTGGCAAGAGATGCTCCCAGAAAGTCATCAGCCTTGGTTGAGCCCAACTCAATCTGCATCAGGGGCCTCTAGGCTCTATGACTCTGCATGGAGCTTCTGGTGGACAAGAACCAAGTTCCTTCTGTTTTTGATTGCACATGGCTCATCTCGGGACACACAATCACTGTGTGCTGATTGACTCAAAAAGTGATATCCATGAAGTGAGTCCTGATCCACCTGTCTCACCCAGGAAAGGGGAAAAGGGTCTTAGGGGAGGTCAATTTCCATCACTCTCAATTTGCTCATGGAGTCTCCTACACAGAAAGGAGAATGGGAATCTATTCCCATGGCATGCGTAGTATATTTGTTTCCTGGGGTTGTTATAACAAAGTACCAAAAACAGGGTGGCTTATAAGAACAGATATGTATTTTCCCACACTTCTGGAGGCTAGGCATCTGAAATTAGGGTGTCAAGCACATTGACTCCTTCTGAGAGCTCTGATGGAGAATCTGTTCCATGCCTCTCTCCTAGCTGCTGGTGACAGCTGGCAATCCTTGGCATCCCCTGGTTTATAGATGCGTCCATCAGTCCAAATCTCTTCCTCCATCTCCACATGTCTGCCTTCCCTGTCTTCTGTTTTATGAAGGCACTACTCAAACTGGATCAGGACCCACTCTACTCCAATATGACCTCATGTTAACTGATAACCTCTTCAAAGATCCTAGTTCCATTTCCAAATAAGGTCTTGTTCACAGTTACTGGGGTTAGGACTTCAAAATATCTTTTGGGGGAACACAATTGAATCCATAATAGGCAGTGAGCCAAGGAGTCAAGCCCATGGGCACACCTTCTTTTGGCTTGTTCTCATCTCTGTTGGGCAGAGGAAGCAACCACCTGAAAACACACTGCAGTTTTGACATCAGATCTCCAATTAACGTCAATTGTGGCCATTGAAAACAAAAGTTGGTGGCATATTTTTTAAAAAATATTTACTGTGGTAAGTAAATATATATATATATATATATATATTTATTTATTTATTTATAAAACAAAATTTTTGCCAACTCAACAATTTTTACACATAAAATCCAGTGGCATTGATTATGTTCACCATGCTGCGCTACAATCCTTTTTCAAATTATTCCACCACCATCGACAGAAACTCAGTGCCCCCTAAGCAATGACTCTCCCTTCTCCCTTCCCTCCCATCCCTGGTAATCACTAATAAGCTTTGGTGGCTCCATTTGCCTATTTCATATAAGTAGGATCACACAATATTTGTCCCTTTGTGACTGACTTATTTCATTCAACATAATGTTTTCAAAGTCCATCCATGTTGTAGCATGTATCAGAACTTCATTGCTCTTTGGCTGAGTAATATTCCTTTGCATATGTGTACCACATTTTATTTATCCATTCACCTGCTGATGGTCAGTGGCACATTTTAAGAAACAAGACATTTCTTGCTCAAAGCAGTGTCCAAACACAGAAAGCTAACCCTATTTGTGTACTTTTTGTTCGATTGAGCTTTTTTTGTTTGTTTCTTGCTTTTCACAGAGTTGGGAGACTCCTTCAGAAAAGCAAAGGTGGTGGAACATCTGTGGGCTTTGACCAGGAACCAAGATAAAAGCAGGCCAGAGAGGAACCCAGGTCTCCAGGCCTAAACAGTGGTCTTGGGAGATGGGTTAACACTTCCTGGTCTCTAGGGTCCTCGCAGAAGGAGCACTGTCCAAAGCTAATGACACCTCCCCCAGAGTCTGCCTGACAGTATGGCTAAAGTCCAGCTCAAATATGCTACTGAAAATTTTAAGGCAACAATTTAGATAATTTTATTCAGGGCTGGAAATAAGTGACCTTGAGCTAAAACTTCTCCAGCCCAATGGAACTTTTCAAGGGCACATGTTATTGCTGATATTTAATCTGCTACCAGCATCCGAGAGAGCAAAACAATTACCTCTTTTAACCATACTTGGGCTCCTCCCCTCACAGAGCCTTCCAGGGCTGAGCAATTTGGCCTTAAAAATGATAGAGCCTCCTGCTCATTGTCCCCATGTAAGGTGCTACTTTCCAGAGCCTAAGACTCTATCTCCTGTAACTATGACCTATCAGCTACCACACTATCTACCACACTGAGGTAGCAAGGACTCCATAAACCCCATCGGGTTATTAAAATATTCAGAGAAACTAGTTTGGCACCAGCACTTGCCTTTCACTCAGCTAAGACACCAGGAATCAGATGCTGTCTTTAATTTCCACGTGTATTGAGGCTGTCAGCGCCTCTGGAGGAATGTCAGGTCTCTGGCATATGAAGGGTGTCAGGTCTGTGGTATATGAAAAACCCCTTGGAAAGGAGGCCCTGATGGCTCTTGAGAATATCCAAGCCCGCTCTCCAACTCTCAGAGGGCATTCCCAAGATGTGCTTTCCCCTCATCTGTTTAAATACCTGGCATTTGTGCCAAATTTATCTTTGTGATCCATGCTAGAGTGATAAACCATCTCACTCTTAGAGATATGTTCAATATCTGTGGCATTTCTCAACCTTTTCTCTCTTTTTTTTTTGGTTTTAAATTTTCAGAGGTGTTACTTGGCTTCTTCACAGATGTGAATGCAAAGTTTGTGCCTTTTAAGATAACTTGTCGCCCTCTAACATTTACTATCATGTTTTTTTAAGGGACATTATTCAAAATTTTTTTTACTGAGGTGTTTTTTTTATCAATTATTTTTCATGTTTCTCATTGTCAACTTAAATCAATAATGCTATATTTTTATTATACTTTTTAACTATGTACACTATATTTAGGAGTTCTGGTGGCATAGTACCTAAGGCATTTGACTGCTAAACCAGAAGCCCAGCAGTTCAAACCCATCAGCCACTCACTCCTCCGAAGGAAGAGTGGGCAATCTACTTCCGTAGAGATACCACCTGGGAAAACCAAGGAGGGGTCGCTATGAGTCGAATCGACTTGAAGGCAATGAGGTTGTTTTTTTTTGGGGGGGGCGGGGATACTATGTTTGTGTTGTAAATTTACATTTCTGCCTAATTTATGTCTTCAAAACTCAAATTAAGTCAAGAGGCTTATTAGTATCTATAATGTGTTCAGGTTGTGTACTAGTAGGGGAATCTAAGGAAATATAAACTGTATTATTTGGGCTCAAAGAATGTAAAATCTTTTGGAGGGAATGATATTAAATAGAATCCAGTGCTAGATTAGAGGGTGTTTTGGTTACCTAGTGCTGTTCTTACAGAAATATACCACAAATGGGATGGCTTTAACAAATAGGCGTTAATTCTCTTACAGTTTGGAGGCTCTAAGTCCGAGTTCAAAGTGCCAGGCTCTAGGGGCTGGGTGAAAGCCCCTCAACCTTGGGCTTCAGCTCTGCCTTCTGCTCCTGGCCCACTGAAGCTAGAGGCTTTCTTCACTTAGGCAGCTACTGGCTGCTGAGGCTGACAAACCCAAGGTTGACAAGTAAAAAGGCACAGCCCTGATGTTACCAAACAGCATGGCAGGCCACTAATTCAAGTCCAAGAGAAGTCCCAAGATAGGCCAGGCATGGCAGACTGATGAAAAATGGCTTGGCTACTTGCAAGGTTCAAGCATGTCAAAAAGCTAGAGACCTTCCTCCAAGCTGTTTCTTACATCCTGGAAGCAGAGCACATCCCTAAAGCAACTATTTAGCTGCTCCATTAGATTCCACCACGGAACTGATTGCCAATCTCACCATGGGCAATAACTATATCCAGCTGCCCATCCACTCAACCAGGCCCTGCCACGTTGACAACAACCTTAACTACCACAGAGGGGTACACAGACCATCAGCCTATGGTCATTGGAATGATATCCAGCAGGACAAGTAAAAAACCTTCTTAAAAGAACCTGTGGAAAACATTAGCAATCTTTTTACCAGACTTTACTTCAAGAGGCTCTGACACTGTGTTTCTAGGATAAGAAGGAAGAGAGAGAAGATGCAGAGGCTTTACTCATGTCCTGGTATGTCCTATGCCATGACCATAGGCTTTAGACATCCCTCATGTAGGTCCAAGGGGCTCATTCAACCAAAGCTTACATGAGTCATCAAAAATGTGTTCATCTTTTCTTCATTCTCAATACCATAACAGTCCATATCTTCTGACAGTTTGTAGGTACTTTATCAGGGGAAAAGGGAAGAACACACTTTATCTCTGGTTCAACTTTAGAGGTCTTCCTCCCAAGAGGTCTCAGCATTTTTTGACACGTGGACCCAGTCTAGAGCCCTGGAGAATTAGAGACAGATCTAGGCTGGCTTTACTTACTCTTGTGACAGTAAAGAGTCCTCTGCATCTTCCCCTACTCAAGACTCAGTCAATCATAGGAATATCAAATTATGGAAATCCAGTTTGTGTAATCTAGAGGAAAGACCACAACTTTTCTATCGGTTTGTTGTACTGTGATGGCTTGTGTGTTGATGTGATGCTGGAAGCTATGCCATGGTATTTCAATATTAACAGGGTCACCCATGGTGGACAGGTTGCAGTTGAGCTTCTAGACTAAAACAGACTAGGAAGAAGGATGGGACATCCACTTCTGAAAAAACTGGCCACTGAAAACTTTAGGAATAGTGATGAAACATTGATACATTACTGAAAAACTTTAGGAATGCTTTCACTGAAATCATAATAAAAATTTTAAAAAGAAAACTTTATGAATAGCAATGAAACACTATCTGATATAATGACAGAAGATGAGCCCCTTAGGTTGGAAGGCACTCAAAATACAACTGGGGAAGAGTTGCCTCCTTAAAGTAGAGTTGACCTTAATAATGTAGATGGAGTAAAGCTTTCTGGATCTTCATTTGCACATGTAGCATGACTCAAAATGAGAAGAAACAGCTGCAAACATTCATTAATACTCAGAACATGAAATGTACAAAGTAGAGGAATGTAGGAAAAAAACAGAAGATCAGCAACAAAGGGGAAGACTCTCAACAAGATGGATTGACACAATGGCCACAGCTATGGGCTCAAACATAGCAAAGTTTGTAAGGATGGTATGGCACTGGGCAGTGTTTCATTCTGTTGCACATAGGGTCGCTGTGAGTCGAAGGCAACAGCACCTACCAACAACAACAAGGCAAAAGAAAAAGCAAGATATATAAGGGAGGACAGGTTATCGTCTTGCTTTTTGTTATCGTTTGCTGCTGTTGAGTTGGTCCTGGACACATGGTGACCCCATGCACAGTGGAACTGAATGCTCACGGGGCCTGCATCACTGCCGTGATTGGTTGCAGACTGGATTGTTGTGATACATAAGGGTTTTTATTGGCTGATCCTTGTAAGGAGATCACCAACCCTTTCTTCTTCGTCTGGAAACTCTGCTGCAACTCGTTACTGTAGCAACACATAAGCCTCCATTAACAGATGGGTGGAGGCTGTACATGAGTTGCGTTGGCTGGGAATGGCATCTGAGTCCCCTGCATGGAATGCAAGAAATCTACCACTGAACCACCAATGTCCTCATCATCTTGTTTAACAGATGATAAAATTCAGGGTATCTGATACTGGCACAAAAGGAAACTTATTAACCAAGATTTTGACTCAATATCCCTTTTTCTAAGTGGTGAGTCCAACGTAAGCACCCTATTTCCATTTGAAGCCAACGTCAGCTCACTGACTTATTCATTAAGTGTCTCTCTCTCTCACTATATATACCAAAAAATAAAATAAAATAAAAAAATCCAAACTCACTGCCATAGAGTTGATTCCAATTCATAGCAACCCCTGTTGGGTTTCTGAGGCAGTAAATCTTTATGGAAGTAGATTGCCTCATTTTCCTTCTGCGGAGAAGCTGATGGGCTCAAACCTCCAACCTTCTGGTTAGCAGTCAAATGCCTTAAGCATTGTGCCACCAGAGCTCTCTCTCTCTCTCTCTCTCTCTATATATATATATATGAAGAGGCTTACTTCATTGAATGATTGATCTGTATAACTGCCAAGGCCACCATGTACAGATGAGAAGGGGAACTTTATTTCTTGGTCTCTTCCTCCTTGGACAGAGTCTTGATAATCTTTTTTTCCTTGGCCTGGAGCCTCTCCTCATGGCTTCCTTGGTCTTAGACCTGCAGGTCTCAGCCTGGTCAGCCAGGAGCTTTATGTGGGCCTTATGGGCCTTGTCTGCCTTCAGCTTGTGGATGTGTTTCATGAGAATCGACCTGTTCTTGAATAGGTTCCTGTTCCCATTCCCCTTCCCCTTTACGTGGCAGTCAATCTTCTGCGATTCACACTGTCTTCTGCACAGTCAGCACAAAATTCTCATCCTCTTCATCCATGGCACCTTCTCAGGCATTTGAGCATTGGCAGTAACCCTTTGGCTTACCTATGACCATATGTCTGCTCTTCCAGCAAGCTAGGGTAGTTTTCTGGCATCAAACTCAGAATGGACAGTCACAGACTTGTGAATGATCAGACCGTCTTTGATCAGTTTCTAGATTTGCTGATAGGAGTTGGCATCGGCCATTTCCTCATTCTCATTGGGGTCCAACCAGACTTTCTTCTTGCCACAGCAGACAGCACTGGAGGGAAGCCTCCTCTGAAGCTTTGTATACTCATGGCTGCAGCCACAGCACCAGAAGGAGAAAATGCTCTTGTTCATTAAGTCTTAATTGTCTATTCGAAGTTCTAGTTGTAGCTCTGCCTACAAGGTGAATGACTTGGGCCAAATTGCTTAATCTCTGTAGTATTGTTTTCCTCTTAAAATGAAGTGGCAACCTGTAAGTTCCCTTCTGGCTCTTAAAATTTTAAATTATGTGCTGCTCAGAGATAGCCTTCCCTTCAAATAAATATTCTTTATTTAGGGAATAATTTTCATAGGTATTACCCTGCAGCATAAAAAAAAAAAAAAAGAGAGAGAGAGAGAGAGAGAGAGAGAGAGAGCTACAAACAATAGGCTCAGATAGAATCCTTCTCTAAGAAACTTTAGAAGAATCTTCCAGAATGATCAAGGCAATCCTCTCACTCCAGCCTTTTCAGTCACACTCAACCTAGAAATAGCCACACCATCTGCAGAGATGGGTAGCTCTGAAAAAGTAGGGCAATTACAGAAACCCGAGGACTTTCGGGAGCAGCTGGATTTCAAAAAGCAAAGGCCCAAATGACAGGCTGACTCTAGACTGCCATGATGTCAGCACATTTTTCTTGCATTGATTGGGTGCCTTGATAACCAGTTGTTCTCCAAACCTAGGCTTGACCCTGCCCTGGAGATTTTGAAGATGTGCTTGAGAGGAGAAGAGTGAGAGGAGGGCGAGGTGCATCCATGTGGAGTGATGAGCTACTTCTGCAGTTACCTGAGCCTCTGAATGAGGTATTGTGTGTGCAACTGGTATTTGGAGCTTCTCCGGTGTGTCATGTACAGTATGGGCTTCACCCGCCCTGTCTGCTGGGCTGTAGGGTGTGACAGATATGTTGAAACACCTCTGGGCTCCAGAAGACGGCTCACCACCAATGGAGAACTGTGCTCAGACACTGCCCCAGCCTCAGGCAACTCAGGAGTTCTGTTATGGCAGGGACCTAACGCTGCAGTCTTTTTGTGTTCCAAGTGAAAGGTGGCAAACAGTCTGGGCTTGGGGAGTCCTAGGTGGCAGGTACCTGTATCCCTGGAGGATGAGAAGAGAGAATGCTGGCAAGTTGGGGAGCTTTGGCATCACAATTTTTCATGTTTTGCTCTGTGGACATTCTCTGACCTGAAAGCAAAGGGGAACTGCCTTGGTTAGGCTGTAGAAACAAGCAAGCCTCACCTTGGGTATGGGATGCTGTCCCCTTCCATCCATTAGAGGACAGTGGCACCTAGGGGATCACACACACATATAGACTCACAAACACCTCCTCTCTACCCATCTCTCCTGCTTGAGACTGACAGGCCCTGTCTTTTCCTGCACGTTGTGTGAGAAAGTGTTCTGTTTTTTGCCAGTAACAACAATGGGTGTAACCAAATGGACCAAGTGCAGAAGAAAGGGCCCTTGTGTGGCATTAAAGGTACTGCTGGTGCACAGCCAGAGAACTTCAGCCTCTGCCAAGACAGCTAGAGCACAAAACCCACCCCCAGATCCAATTACTCTTGGGGTCTCCGGGCTTAGGTCCCTGGTAACTGCACAGCACCTCAGACTTCCCTGAGCAGGACTGAGTCTCCTGCTTGCCCTTGGACTGCAGGCATCCCTGGGTGGGGCACCCTCGGAGGAGGCTCACCAAAGAACACCTGTTCTGAGAAATGGCACGGATGACTCACCAAGTGGCATGCTTTCCTTGGAATCTCTGCCTGGTCTTGCTGGCAGGGGCTTAGAGGAGTTGTAGGGTCTGGCTCTTGGGTGACTCATAAACCAAGAGGATGACCATTTATGCTCCTGGAGGACCCAAGACTTTCTCAGGAAAAAAACAGCCTTCTATTTAGTCTTCCCCCTTTTGGCCTCTGTTCTCCTGTGGCAAGTACCATAGCAAGTGCTAATATGAGTTTTCACTGCTTTCAAAACTGTTGTTGAATGTTTCTGGGCTTGGCTAAACAAGAAGAGTTAACTTGAGAAGGTTACACAGTTTGTGATGTAAGTGATCAAACTACTTAGGCAATAATCTAAATCTGTACTGTTTAATGCATTAGTCCCTAGCCGTCTAGGATGATTTGAATCAAAATGAAAAATTTAGTTCCTCAGTTGCACTAGGCACATTTCAAGTGTTCAATAGCCACAGGGGGCTAGTGGCCACTGCCAGGCGGGGCAGATATTTCCATCACTGCAGATATTTCTGTTGGACAGCGCTAATCTAAATGCACAGCACACAGTACAGGTCCCCTCAAAAACTCATTCAGTTTTTCCACAAGTATTTACGGAGCTACATGTCTAAGGAGCCCTAGTAG
>NW_006921608.1:11713920-11716649 GCF_000298275.1 Orycteropus afer afer | reverse complement strand
CAGCCACCCCTCGGAAGGAAGGTTGGGCAATCCGACTTCCGTAGTGATACTGCCTCGGAAACCCAAGGAGGGGTTGCTATGAGTCAGGGCCGACTCGACGGCAAATAACAACATCCATAAAGATTACAACCTTGGAAACCCTGTAGGGCAGTTCTACTTGGTCCTATGGGGTCACTGTGAGTTGGAATCAACTCGAGGGCAATGAGTTTGGTTTGGGGACTCTGTGTCCGGAAGAAAGCCCTGGCAATCTGCTTCTGAAAAATCAGCTATTGGAAACCCTGTGGAGATCATTTGTACTCTGACACATCAGGGGTTACCATGAGTCGGAGTTGACTCAATGGCATGTGGCAGTGGTGGTGAGTAGCTATGTGTCAGGCACTGTGTTAGTGACTGTGGAGTCGACAAAGTTGACAAAGAGTTGGTCCCTGTACTCCAGGAGCTTATAACGGGTTGAGAGCCGTCTTAGGCTGTGTTCTTTAGAGAAGCAAAACCAGTGAAACATAGCCTGAGTGAGGAGACATTAATTCACTAATTACTTTGGCAAACAATTATTAGAGTTAAAAATCATCTAACTTGGCTCGAAGGCAATTCACCAAGCACAGAAATAAAATTATTTTTTTCAAATCATACAGCTAGAGAATGTATTTGATTTGCATTATGCATTTTGACATCTTTCTCTTATAGGACTGACTCAGATACAACCTTTGTAAAACAAGTTAAAGAAAACATAAGGTGGAGGTAGCCAGTTACTCTGCCTACCTCCAGTTTCTATCAGGGATCTCTCTTTATTGGAAGGATGATCTGGCCTGTTCTTGGCCTCACAGCAGTGGGCCCACCTGGTGTAAACAACCTTCCTTCTATCTTATCAAAATCCCTCCTGGCTGAGTTTGCAAGGTGACTCACCCCAGAGCCCTTTGCCAGGGGCCTGAGTTGGGACAGCAGGTGTAAGCAGGAACCAGCTTTTCCATCCTCTTTAGGGAAGGGCTTCATTCACCTCCATTCTCCCATGCCTTCCCCATCTGGAAGTTCAGCCACCATGTTAGGTGCCTGAGGAGTAAGGTGGATGCCAGAACCTTTCCTTGTCCTTCCCACAAGTCCTTTCCCTGCCAGTGGCCTATCAGGCACTCGATCCCAAGGATATCAGGTAGCTGATGGGACATGAGAACCAGGGCTGGTGGGTGCAGGATAAAAGGGAAATGCAGCCCAGACGGCAGGTGCCCTATCCTGAGGCAGGATGCTCAGGGACCATTCCTTTCAAGCCAGATTTATTAGGTGCTTCCATCTTTAGGAAATCCTTTTTTGAGAATAAGACAAATGATTGTTTGCTTTTGATGAGTACCTTTCTCTCAAGGATCCCAAAGCCCCTAATACTACCATGATAGCCTCTGGTCACATGGGAGAAGAGCTGGCAGAGAGGAATGTCACATTGGTTTCTGCCTCCCAGCTGGAGGCAGGAGCAGGGGAGCAGCCATCCAAGGTGCAATTGGTCTCTATTCACCTGAAGTAACAGAGGAAGAAGGACAGTCAAGAATCAGAGAAGGAAATCAAACGCATGTCTGGCCGCCTCCATGAACAACTGCCTCCTTTGCTGGGAGTCCAGAGCCGAATGGCGCTCAGTTCTCATCGCTGAACATTTTGATCAAAGCTTCTATAGAAGTATCCTGATCAAAAGGGGCATAAATGTGGAATATATTTTCAAATTATCAATGAAATCCAAACTTTCTGAAGCCATTGAGGCAGTGCAAATTGATGTATTTGTTTGTTCATTCATTCATTCTGCGGGCCCCGGAGCCTCAAGATCCTCCCTGCAAAGCAGGACATCCCCAGGCTCAGACATCACGTGGGGAAATGTACAGGACATGGTGGAGCTGGAGGCAGCACAGGGACAGAAGTTAGAAGTCATCCTAAGAGCCCACCTTCACAATCCAAGTGAAGGTCAGCCACCCCTCAGCTCTGCCTTCTCCAGATTCAGCCACTCCCTCTGGAGGCCCAACGGAGGCCCAGCACCCCAGCAGGTGGCTTCCCTGGGCCTCCTCTGCCCCGGTTTACACCGCAGGTGCTGTGAGTCACCCACCTTTGCAGTGAGTCAGGGGAAGAGGTGAGAATGTGAGTGCTGAGGAGGATGGAAATGCAGGTGGGTGGCTGCAGTGAGGACATGCAGCAGGGTGTCCTGGGGAGGGAGCAGCTGTCGCCCAGGCCCCTGACCTCCAGGAGCTTCTTCAGAGGAATTGCATGGTTCCATTCCCTACAGGATGCCTTCACCTGGTCTCTCTCCCCCACCCTCCCTCTCCCTTGGCTGTCAGCTTACTGCCACCATCACCATGGATATGCTTGCTCCAGCCTGCAGTTCCACAATCAGCAGGAGTCAGAGCAGGAGGAGGGCGGCTGGGCTCATTAGTCTTCCTATTGAACTGGGTTCTTTCAAAATCAGCTCATGGCTACATGCTGCTGATTCAAGACCTAGCCCCTTACCTGCAGGGCTCACATGAAGCCAACACAAGGTGGAAATAACTAAACAGACAGCATATATACCAACCAGGCTTATTTGCACCATGAAAGGATACACCATGGCTTTGCTTTTTAAGCACCAATGCATAATAGCATGTTGATTAACCAAGATTTGATTAAGGTACACCTACTGGGTGACTTGGGAGCTCTGGTAGCATAGTGGCTAAGACACTTGCCTGCTAACCAGACGGCTGGCGGTTCAAACCCACCAGCCACTCCTC
>NW_006921608.1:11712028-11713186 GCF_000298275.1 Orycteropus afer afer | reverse complement strand
AAAAAAAAAAAAAAGGTTATCATTTTGGAGCTCTGATTTCTTCAAGATGCTCAAGTGTTTGCTGATGTGAGGGTACTACAAAAAGCAGTTTTCCCCAACATTAACTTAAAAGCTACCAAGCCTGTGAGTTTCAAGATGGCACTGTAGAAGAATTTCCACCACCTTCTCAAGTTTCTTATACACTGGGAGATATACGTGACCCTCGATCACAATATATGAAGATGGTAGAAATGATAAAGGAATTAGCAGAGAGGAGGAAAGTCCAAACTGAGTGCCGGGGGTGAGAATGGCATAAATCAAAGAGAAGCAAGAACATTGGCAAGCTTCAGGAACTGAGGGTTCCAGGTGCTGTGGAAGCCGGTGACTTTGGGTCTGACAATAAAAGGATTATTTAGAAATTTTTTACAAGAGGCAGAAAACTTACAGGTCCCAACACCTGGCCCCCTCAAAAGCAGGTGGCCTGCCCCTCACCAACACCTGTAGGAGACAGGTTTATTGTCTAAAGACACCAAACCAGAGAGACTTTGTGCTAGTGATATCAGGTACACAGGGAGGCTGGAGTGGAATAAAAGTTTGCATATTAATTGAGCCCTTCTCTTCTGATCTTTCCCCCACCTAACTTCAGAACAACTGGGACCAGACCTATACCCCTAGTCTGGAGATTTAATGATTCTTTTCCTCAGAAACTGACTCACCCCACAAAAAGAGATGTATGCATATTGACATTGGGGGGATCCCAGTGAAAAAAAACAATTATCTACTTGATCACTCTAGACTATATCCCGCCCAGGTATACAGAACTTCCAGTCACCCCTTTGGGCCTCATTCTTTGATGTGAGTGGTAGACAAGGATCACCACTGAGGGAAAGTGCCCAACATGAAAGACAGAGAATAAATAATCAAAAAGGAAGAAAAAAAGAAAAAAAAAAAGGATCTGTGAAGGAACCAGAAACAATGAACAAGCAGGGAAAACTAAAGGTAAATTATGATTACTCCCTAAGGTATTTGACTGCTAACCAGAAGACTGGCAGTTCAAACCCACCAGCCACTCCTCAGAATGAAGATTGGGCAATCTACTTCTGTAGTGATACTGCCTCAGAAACCCAGTAGGGGTCACTATGAGTTGGATCCAACTCGATGGCAGTGAGTTTTGTTTTT
>NW_006921608.1:11707416-11711307 GCF_000298275.1 Orycteropus afer afer | reverse complement strand
AAATAAAAATTTATATATAAAAGATTAAGAACAAAAATGGCATTGAACTTCTCAACAGCAACTTTGGATGCTAGAAGACATTGGAAAAATGCCCTCAAAATCTCAAAGGAAAATTATTTTTAATCTAAAATTTTATTACCAGCCATACTATCAACTGAGGGTGAGGATAAAATAAAGACATTTTCAGACATACAAAATATTTTTAAATTTATTCCATTGCACGCTTTCTAAGGAAGTTACTGGAGGATGTGCCACCATGATAAGGGAGTAACCAAGAAAGAGGAAGATGTGTTCCAACAGGGGATCCAACAAAGGAGAGAGGCAAAGGGAATTTCCAGGATGATGGTGAAGGGAAGTCCCAGGATGACAGCAGGCTTAGAAACCAACCAGTCCAGAGTAGAGCAGAGCATTGAAGGAAGAATTTTCTCCAAGAAAGCAATGGGACTGATTATTTACAGGTTCAAGATGTGAGGAATTGTATAAAGAATCAATTTGCAAAGTTGTTGGAAATGTGGAAAGAATAAAATGTTTAGAAAAAGCAAAGCAAATGTAAAATATGGAGGAATTATTAATTCCAGAAAGAAGGAAATATTGAAAAACAAGAAATGTACTCTCAGCTCCTTAGTTGGCTCAGCAATTAAAAATGTGCATTTTACATAATCATAATATTAAAAATACTATGCAGAGGTATAATTAAACAGCAATAAACATCTATGTTAGAAGGAAGAGGAGGGGCGAGTGAGCTCAAATATTCACTTTACCATCCTGGAAAATATTTAAAATAGTGAATCAAGAGAGAGAGAAATAAAAAACAACCCACTGTCATCAAGTCTATTCTGATTTATAACAACCATATAGTACACATATAGGATAGGGTGGAAATGTCTAATAGGGTTTTCAAGGCTATATAAATCTTTAAGGAAGCAGAGTGCCTTTACTTTCTCCTGAAGAGTGCCTTGGGGGTTCCAACTTTTGACCTTCTGGTTAGCACCCTAATGCTTTAACCACTACACCCAGAGCCTATTACCTAAAAATATGAACAGCTTGTGCAAAGGCCCTGAGTTGGTAATGAGCTTGGTGTGTTTAAGGAACTTAAAGGAAGCAATGTTCCATGGAGGGGGAGGAGGAGGTAAGGTTGGAGAGCAATGTGTGGGCCAGATAATGCAAGGCTTTGTGGGCCACAACAGGGGAATTAGATTTATGCAGCTACTAGGAAAAGCCATTGAAGAGCTTTAAGCAAGGGAGTAGCATGATTTGATTTCTGGATTTTTAAATTTTTAAATAATTCTTCACAAACCAAGATCAAAGTTTGAAAACACATAATACTGACATATGGGAAACAGATTCATATATTGCTGGTGGAGTTATAAACTAATATAAATCTTGAAGGGAACAATTTAGTATTTAACAGAATCAAAATTGCACACACTCTTTGACCAACTTAACTTTTATGAATTTGCCCTATACATATATGTTTCAAAATTATTACATACAAGGTTACTTATTGCAGCATTGTATATAATTGCAAAAGAGTGAAAAAGACCAAAACATCAATAAGGGACTAAACCAATCACTATCACAAATAAGGAATTGGATAAGTAAACTCTAATAAGCCACACAAAGTGCTCTGGTGGCATAGTGGGTAAGGCATTTTGGCTGTTAACCAAAGACTGACGGTTCAAACCCACCAGCTGCTCTGTGGGCAATCTACTTCTGTAAAGATTTGGGTTTCAATGAGGGTTGCTATAAGTCAGAATCGACTCAATGGCAGTGGGTTTTTTTGGTTAGTAGTCTACACAATATTCTGCCATGCAGCTGCAGGCATGGAGGGAGTTCTCTATGTACTGACATGGATCAGTGTGAAGATACACAGCCAATTTTAAAAAGCATGTGTATAACATATATATCATTTGTGTAAATAAAGGAAAGAGTACATGCATGTATGTTTGCTTGTGTGTCAATTTGGTCCTCCAGGAAGCGGACACCAAGACAGAATTAGAAGTACAAAAGACTTTTGGGAAAATAACTGTGGAGGATGAAGGGGAGGAGAAGTGCGAGTGAGGTAGGGAGAGCCTTCAGCTCCCAGGGCCTGCTGTCTGACACCTGTGGAAGGAGAAGGAGAAGGAAGGAAGGTTGGGTAGGAAGACTAGACTACAGAGCAGCTCTTAGAAAGTCTCAGCTCAGAGCAAAGATGGTCCATTAGAGTCCCAGGCCAGGCAGGTCTGAGGTAGCTCTGGAACCCCTGCTGAACTCTGCCACTGGCTGGGAGCAGCCTGGCAGGCATGAGGTCTTGGTGACCGCTGCAGCTGATCCCAAAGAACAGCAGCTGAAGGCAGTCAGCTGGTAACACTCTTCACGGCTGGTGCTCTCTTGACGGCAGGTCTGAGCTGAGTACCTCCATGGCTGCCAGATTTATACCCATGTAAACCTGTGAGGAAGGATAAGAAACAGCGCAGCACGGATTATTGCTGGGGAGAGGACGGGAGTGGGAGGCAGACTTCCACCAAGTTCTCTTCCGCACCATTTGGATTTTTTCTTTCTTTTGTTTTGGGGAAAATGTACACAGTCCTGCGTCATTTCAACGATTTCTACACTGACAACTCAGTGACTGATTACATTCCTCAAGTTGTGCAAACATGCTTGCCAACGTCCTCTAAATTGTTCCCCCACCATTGACTTAAACTCACTGCCCTCTAAGCTTCTCATCTAATCAATTTGCTGTTGTCAATCCTATCTCATACAGATAAGCCTTTAAAAAAGCACAATGCTCAAGGCAGACACACTTTATTTATTAAGATAAACGATTTTTTGGTTTAAAGAAGGCTTCAGGGATAGTTCTGGTTTAGTACCTTAAATTAAAAGATTCCCTTAGTCTTTTTGTTTTAACTTTTAATTCGGTGGCATTTAGTGCATTCACAATGCTGAGCAAGCCCTACCTCTGTCTAGTTTTCATCACCCCAAGGGGAAACTCTGCATCCATTAAACAGTTGCCCCCACTACCCACCTCACCTCCTCCATCTTGGCAACCAACCTGCTTTCTGTCTCCATGGATTTGCCTGTTCTGGACACTTCATACAAATGGAATAAAACAATATGTTACATTTTGTGTCTGACTCCTGTCACTTAGCATATGCTTTCAAAGTTCCTCCAATTTGTACCATGTATCAGTACTTCATTCCTTTTTTTTTTTTTTTTTTTGCTGAGTAATATTTCATTGTATGGCTATTTCACAGTTTGTTTATCCATTCATCTGCTGATGGACAATTGGGCTGTTTCCATCTTTTGGCTATTGTGAATAGTGCTACTATGAACATGCATGTACATGAATTGGTTCTTGTATTGCTTTTCAATTATTTTGGGTGTATACACCTAGGAGTGGAATTGCTGTGTCATATAATAATTTTATGGCTAATTTTTAGCTGTTTTCAACAGCTGCTGTACTATTTTATATTCCCACCAGACATAAATTTACTAGGATTCCAATTTCTCCACATTCTCACCAACACTTACTGTTTTCCTTACTTTATTTTTATTGTAGCCATTCTTGTGCCTGTGAAATGGTGCTTCATTGTGGTTTTGATTTGCATTTCCCTAAGGATTAATAAAAGGAGTCCTGATTAACAATGGTTAAGCACTCAGCTGTTAAACAGGAAGGTTGGTCATTCGAACCTACCTCCCAGCTGCTCCGACGGAGAAAGATATGGCATTCTGTTTCCATAAAGATTATAGCCATGGAAACCCTATGAGGCAGTACTACTCTGTCCTATGAGGTCGCTATGTCAGCATTGACTGGATGACTAATGATGTTGAGAATATTTTCATGTGCTTATTGGCCATTTGTCTGTCTTCTTTGGAGAAATATCTACTCAAATTCCTTGCCCATTTTTTTTT
>NW_006921608.1:11665536-11704213 GCF_000298275.1 Orycteropus afer afer | reverse complement strand
GCTTACAAACAATCAAAATAGCTGCTCCCTCTGGACAGGGGAAAGTCCACAACTCAGGTTGTCTCCCTCCTTGCTGTTTCCCTTCCTATTCATAGGCCACCAGAGCAGTTGTCTTGTAGCCCTTGGTGACCAGGGCTGATCTTTAGGGCAATTCTCAAGTCCCAATACCACTTGGAAATATTCAGGTTGTTGGTCCCGTCAGAGTAGCTGACAGTCCGCAGCTCCAACTGTCTCTGTACTCACTGTTTTTGTTCAGATTTTTCCACTAGTTGGTGCCTAATACACTTCTGTAGTACAGTTCCTTTCAAAGCTCAAGGCTCCAGGATTATCTTCTGTATCTCTGTCAATTGGTTTCTCTTTCATTTGTTGAAGAGGGTCTGTGTCACTTGCCTGCCTATTCTTCATCTTAGCGGATGTTCCCATTGTTTCTTTTTGTGTTGAGTTGTATGAGTTCTTTATGTAATCTGGATACTAGACCCTTATCACCATTTGAATTTTAATACACGTAAATCGTTTACTGTTCTGGTCACCTAGTGCTGCTCTGACAGGAATATACCACAAATGCGATGGCCTTCACAAATAGAAGTTTTATTACAGTTTGGTGGCTTTCAGTCTGAGTTTAAAGTGCCAGGCTTTAAGGGCTGGGTGAAAGCCCCTCAACCTTGGGCTTCAGCTCTGCCCTCTGCTTCTGTCCCATTGAAGCTAGAGGCTTTTCTTCAGTCAGACAGCTGCTGGTTGCTGAGGTTGACAAGCCTAAAGTTGAGGACTAAAAAGACACAGTCCCGATGTTACGAAACCACATGGCAGGCCACTCATTCAGGTCCATTGAAAGTCCCAAGGTCAGCAGAGCATGGCAGGCTGCTGACCAACAATATAGCTACATGGAGACTTTAAGCATGCCATAAGCTAGGGACCATCCCCAAAGCTGCTTCTTATGGACAAAAAGCAGATCACATACCCAAAGCTGAGCTGCTCAGTAGATTCCACCATGGAGGTAATTACCAGTCTCACCATGGGGAGTAACTGTCCAGCCACTCAACCAGGCCCAGCCAAGTTGACACACAAACTTAACCACCAATTACCTTCTCAAAAGAAAAGTAAAATAAAAACTGTCAAGAAATAAAGAGATTGTTCGCCAACATGTGGACTATAGAGTAGAGTGAGGTGAGTGAAAACAGGGGGCAGTTAGGAAGCTCCTGTGGGGTGCAGGCTAGAGATGATGGTGGTTCAGATGCCTGTGGGGGCAGTGGAGATGGAGAGAAGTGGGTAAATGTGCAGTGGGCATTTTGGAGATGGAAAAAGTGGATTGGATGTAGGGGTATGAAGAGAACAAGGGAGCAATGAGGGATGATTAACTAGGTGTCTTGCTTGAGTTACTTGGAGGTAATGGTATAATTTGCTGAGAGCACAGGCAAGTCTCTTTTTGAGTCTCTGCTCTTCAGGAGGTTCTTTTATCACTATCAGTGTTGACTCTTTCTCTCCTTGGGCCCCACATCAGATCCATCCCCAAAGCCTAAAAATTCTGCCATCAAACTATCTCCCTTCTGTTCCCAACCTTTCTGTTCTTACTGCATGTGTTGTATATTAGGTGCCATTGAGTTGGCTCCCATCCATATCAACCCTACGATGAACCGAATGAAGTACTGCTTGGTCCTGTGCCATCCTCACAATAGCAAGTGTGTTTGAGCCCATTGTTGCAGCCACTGTGGCAGTCCCCCTCTGTAATAGCCTCCCAACTTACCTCCCACCTCAGTCTTCCCCACACACTATCCTTGGTACAGCTGCCAAACTAACTTAACTTCCATCATCACAGCCTTCTCCCCACACTCTTGTCAAAACTCCCAGGGGCTTTTTGCTGCCTAAAAGCTAAAAATCTAATTCCTCAATAAGACATCAAGTTCTCAGAGTCTGGTCTCTCCCCTTCTCTTACCTATTAAAATATTTCTCTTCTTTCCAGGCCCACCAAAAGTCTCCCCCCCCCCCTCCAAACACACACACCTCACCTGACCCTATTTTCCCCAAAGCAACCCATTTCCATTAAGGTGTCTAGCTACTCCAGCCTCACAGTTTCCCTCTCAACCTGAGCTCTCACACAATTAACACTTCCTTACACAGATCTCTGGGCTCTTCTCAACTGGGCTGCTGGCTATTGGGTGATAGCAAGCAAGACTCTCATCTGAACTAGTCCTTCACAGAGCTGGGTTTCAGGGAGACAATGCCATGTCTGCCTCCACTGTCCCCATAATACAGCTCTTTTTTCTTGGCTCCTCAACCTATTCTCCTGTGATTCTTGGTCTGATAAACAAGAAAATCTCCTTCCTGCCCAAGCACTGGACAATGACCTAACTGCTGAAGAGGTTCTATTGTTTGAGGGAGGGCTGGCAGAGCTTGGCCTACACTGGTGTCTACCCAACCCCACCCAGGGAAGTTTGCCTGGGCATGTAGAGCTGTCCCAGATGGGAACTGTGGCTGACAGAATTCTTTTCTTCACCTTCCGTGCTCTTTCCGTTTCTTCTTTTCTTATAGCTGGAGACACTGGCTGGGAATTGCAGGGAAACTTGCACTAATTTAGTGGTAACACCTGAGATGGTCTTTGTTTTTGTTTTTTATAATAGTTGGATGAGCTTAGCCTCAAGAATTGTGAGAAAATTTTTACCCTCCTCAATAAAAATAAAGCTCAGGTCTTCCTAGGTTAGCAACAAAGAAAGTCACTACAAAAGAGATCTCAAGTCTCTGGCACTTGTCTCCAGGAATCAATTTTCACTGGAGTTTCCTTCTTAAACTCACTGCTATAGCCAAACTTCCAAGAAAAGTTGGGACACTGGCCCTCTTCTCATCTGGCCAGGAACAAGCCCGGACTTTTCCCTTATTCTCTGTAGAATTCACAAGACAGGGCCAGAATGTTTAAACAGGAAGTTACCTAAGGTTCTGGGATAACTGAGGGGTATATCCCTATATATATGAGTTGGGGCCGACTCAACGGCACATAACAACAACAACAACAACATGGAGAGTAAAATGGGCCAACAGGTAGATTAGAGGCCACCTGACAGCTGGGTCACCAAACAGACCCTTTTGCTCTCAAATCTTCTCCTCCACCACCACCACCCCCTTCTCAAGGTACTGAAAATGGCTCCATCCAATTCACCCCTTTGGGACTTGGTTACTTTTTGGCCTTCAGAAATTCCCTAATAAAGTGCAAACACACCCTAGTCTGGTAAAACCTTCCTACTGACAGCCAAGCAAGATGTCTTGAGAGGGAGCAGGGAGCCCAGGCACTGGGGCTGCCAGAGGGTGAGAAGGTTAAACAAGGAAATTAAAAGAGGAAGTGGGTAAGGGTCAAGAAGAATTCCCCTACTTTCCAGTTTGTTCCAGAAGCTGGATGATCACCACTCAACAACCACATTCCTACCCATCACCCCTCCCCCTATCTAGTGCCTTGCACCCAGTGACTGGCACAGAGAGGCCCCCGTTAAACAGTGGTTGAAGGAATGAACTCTGTCCACACTATAGTCCTTCCATCTTTCCCATCTTCTCAGGTCTTGTCCTGGTCTTTGCCATCCCCTGGCCTTTAAGCAGAGTTTTGTTCCAGTGTCCTAGCCTTGTCTGGGAGTACAAATGAGTGTAGCAGCACATACTTCCTCATCCTTTCCAAAGCATGGGGCATTTGGGGGCTGGGCACCTATCAAGTTAAGGTAACAGAACCTGGCCTAGGGTTCTGTTACATGAAGATAGAAAAGACTGAGACTCTAAACATAATTACTCACAGAGCCTATGACAAGGGGTGGGTGCCCTGGACAGTGTGAAAGTCTTTGCAGGTACTTGGCTGGGCTATAAGGACCACTTTCTTCTTCTCCCTCTCCCTCAATTACCTATCTGCAGACATTTTTAGCTCTATCCAGGGGAAAAGGTCTTGAATGATTGAGAACCGAAGATGAAGGTTTAGGTGTAGAAGTGGGATTCAGAGTTCGGGGGTTAGAAAAGAGGGGATGGGGCAGAAGGGTTTGAGAGGTTTAGGGAAGGGAAGGAGTGAAGAGAGAGGGAAACATCAGGGAGAGTGAAACCAGCATGATGGTGGGGGCTGCATATTAAGACATTTGAAAGCTTTGACATTTGAATCGTCTTCCCATACTTATTGTGTCATTGTCTCCCCACAGTCTATTATCTTCAAACCATCCAAAGTGATCCTTCTAAAACAGGACTCAGATTATGATGCTCCTGTGCTCAAAATCCTCCAGTGGTTCCCCATTTCACCCACAATAAAAGTCAAAGTTCGCAAGGTGGCCCACAGTCCATGATCTGGCCTCTTACTTGGACCCTCAGTTCCTTCTCTAGCCTCTTCTTTAAGATTTCTCCTCCCCATTTAAAAAAAAAAAAAAAAAAAAATCACTGCCATTGAGTCGATTCTGACTTATAGCAACCCCCTTTGAGTTTCCAAGGTGGTAAATCTTTACAGAAGTAGATTGCCCAGTCTTCCTTCAGCAGAGTGGCTGGTGAGTTTGAACCGCCTGCCTTCTGGTTAGCAGTCAAATGCCTTAGGCACTAAGCCACCAGAGCTCCTTCCCTCTTCATTTATTCAGCCCTAAATATTCTGACCTTCTTACTGTTCTTTAAACCTGACTCAGGTCCTTTTTGCATGCCCTTCCCTCTACTGAGATGTTCTTTCCTTGAGCTCTTGTGGGCAATTAGCCTCACTTTCTGCAGGCCTCGGCTCAAATGCCACTTTATGGATGAGGCCTTCCCAGATTATCATTTATAAAATAGTAATTTTCCACCCTGCATTCCCTATACTTATTTTTTCTCCATAGGACTTACCATGATCTCACATATTTTATATTTATTTTATTGTCTCTTTCCTCATTAGGAAGTAATTTCAGAAAGGCGAAGCCTCTGCTTTGTTAATTGATGTATCCTCAGCCCTGGCACATTGTAGCCTTCAGTAACTACCTGTTAAACAACACTTAAGCTTAACTGGTTAAAAAAAAAAAAAAAGATCTGCCTTGAGAGTTATGCCCTTTTCAGAACTATCTGAAGGGGTCAAATTTACAACAGCAACTTGAAAGATTAGATGGGAACCTTAGAGGGCAGTGAACATATGTTAATGGGGGAGCAACAACTCAGAAAAGGAGGGTGAGAATGGTTACATAACTCGAAGAATGCAATCAATGTCACTAAATGGTACGTCTAGAAAGTGTGGAATTGGTGTGTGTTTTACTGTGTCTATTCTAAACAACAACGGCAAAGTAAAATTATATTTAAAAAAATAAATTCCCCTCACCCAAAAAACACCCAAACTCACTGCCATCAAGTTGATTCCAACTCATAGCGACCCCCACTGGGTTTCTGAAGCAGTAAATCTTTACAGAAGTAGATTGCCCTATTTTCTTTCTGCAGAGGGTTGGTGGGTTTGAACCACCAACCTTCTGATTAGCAGTCAAAATGTCTTAGGCACTGTAGTGGTTATGTTTGTGTGTCAATTTGGCTGGGTCTGGTTGAGTGGCTGGGCAGCTGATGGTAGTTATTCCCCATGATGAGACTGGCAATCAACTCCATGGTGGGATCTACCACAAGCAGCTGAGTAGCTGCCTTTGGGATGTGGTCTGCTTCCTGTATATAAGAAAAAGCCTTAGGAGATGGTCTCTAGCCTATGGCATACTTGGACCCTGCATGTAGCTGTGTTATTGCTCGGCAGCCTGCTTTGCTCTGCCGACTTTGGGCCTTACAATGGACTTAAGTTAATGGCCTGCCGTGTGATTTGGTAATATCGGGACTATGCCTTTTTACTTGTCAACCTTGGGGTTTCTCACCCTCAGCAGCCAGCAGATGTCTGAGTGAAGAAATGTCTCTAGTTCCAGGGGGCCAGAAGCAGGAGGCAGAGCTGGACCCCAAGTCTGAAGGGCTTTCACCCAGCCCCTAGAGCCTGGCACTTTGAACTTGGATTTAAAGCCTCCAAACTGTAAGAGAATAAACTTCTGTTTGTTAAGGCCATCCCATTTGTGGTATATTTCTTGTCGGAGTGGCACTAGGTAACCAGAACAGACACTGTGCTACCAGAGCTCCTTTTTTAAAAAATAACTACCTGTCAAATGGATGCCTAAATGAATACATTATTTCTAATGCTTGTTGCTCCCAAATCAATGGGTCATACAAGAGAAGATTCAAAAACCACTTGGATTATTAGTGTCTTGTTTTGGTTCATAAATAACGATTGAAAGATAATTTCATCCTCATGGCTAGGAGCTATAATGGCTGGAGGTGGCTGTGGCCTCTTTGGTTCTGGGGATGAGAGGGTGAGCTGTTGCTGACCATACTACGCCTTTTTCCAGTGGCTTACAGGAGGCATCATGCTGTCATAAAGGCTGCTCTGTTTGGACAACACTACTGCAAACCCCATGACAAATCTATAACTATTATTAGGAGCTTTCCTCATAATAGCATGATGGCAAACCGTCCATTTCCTCTCAGAGATAATGCTGGTTAAATCCGGGGTTAGAATTCAGTGCAAATTCCTCTGAAGCTTTGGAACTGGCCTGGGAAAGTCTTTGACAAATAGCTGCCCATCCCAAAAACAGTCCAACTATTGAACACAGAACATCAGACTTAAAGGCTTCAGCTCCGGAGGGCCCTCCACCCTCTGGGAGTCACAGATTCAAATTGTAACTTATTTCCCCATTTTACGGTTAGAGAAAGTATGAGCTCTGCATCAAGTTGGTCAGGATATTGAATGTCAAGCGTCCAGCTAAGAGAAGTGGTGTGTGTGTGTGTGTGTGCGCGTATGTGCATGCATGTCTATGTGTGAGTGCATATTCACTGTGTACTGTGTGGTCAAGTGGGGGCAGGTGGTGACAGTCCAGAAGAAGGGAAAGAGCACTGATTTAGGAGTTAAGTGTCAGACCTGGTGGGTTCAAGTCCTGGCTTGGCCACTTCTGAGTTGTGTAACTATAGGAAGGTCCTTTCATTTCCAAGCACCAGGTTTGTGAGCTGTTGAATGACAGGGGTTTCAACAAATGCTTTCTAGTAAACAAACAAACAATGCCCCCAACAAAAAACCCCACATAATTCTACAGTCTTAATGAGCCCTGCTATATTCAGACATATCAGTATGTATTGCCCACTAAATATTCTTAGTCTCTCTTTGGCCATGTTAAGCTGAATGTGTCTGGAATGGAGGTTGCATTGCATTGGTGCATTGGGGCTGAAAAGAGGAAATATTTTCCCCTTTAGTTCACCTGTCTGGGTCCACTTACGTCCCTGATTATAGTTAAAAAGTAAAAGATGTGAGAGTGTTTGTGCAAGAAGGAAGGTCTGTCTATGGATGTGTTAAGTATGAATGATGCAAGTGTGTGTGAATATGCACGAGTGTGTGTGTGTGTGTGTGCGTGCACGCTCATGGCAATGAAAGATGCAGAATGGCAGGAAGGCTCCCAGTCAAGGTCTCTGGATGGGCTGAAAATGTGCAGACAACTCAATGTCACTTGGCTGTGGCCCTGGGCTGAGAGTTGGCCTATCCTTTTCATACGGAAATGCATGTTTCTTCTTCGTACTGCTAGCATTTGGAAGCGTAAGCTGTTTCTCAGAATCCCAGCAAAGTGGTCAGAAGGTAAGGGGAAGAGGGAGACGGTTTGCCTTCCTGTTCGCTTGACTCACGGTTGTAATGTGTCGGTATACTGACAGGTTTTTTTTGTTCTGCAGTCAAATGAAGCTTCTGTCGTATGCTCCAGTGAAAAGCACAATACACACACTCACATAATCAAAACCCTGCTGTGGGGGAAAATCAGCCTTTATTGTATAAGCAATTGTATATCCCTGAAAGCCAGTAAGTGAAATTTGAAGCATAAAATCTAAATAGACTTCTGTTATTGGAGTGCTCGAATGGATTTTACGAGTGTGTGTGTGTGTATGAGAGAGAGAGAGAGAAGCTGCTTTCCTTTCTCCACCATCCGCCCTCTGAGACGGGGGTGGCAGCTGGCTTCGAGGGAGATTGCAGTGGGCGGTGAGAAGCTGGGTGGTGTGGGCATGGGATCTCCACATGCTCCCAGAGTGGAGGCCCTGACTTCAGCTCTGACCTTCCCAGGGTGTCCAGCCCGGCACAAGCTCTCAGGAGGTGATGGGGAGGCACAAGTTACTCAGAAAAGGACTGGATAACTGGCAAGTGCTGAGGGCCACACTAATAGCGTACATAGCTAGGGCCACAACAGGCTGGTAGGGCAGCTGTGTGACTCTGGCCTGTCACCAATGACCTTTCCGACTCCTGGGCTGTATCCGTCAGCATCACCTATAAGACTTCTTGACCTTAAACCCCTAGAGTTGAAGCTCATGCATTCATGATGCTCATGGTTCAGTCAGCCACTGACCCCGGGGTCACTCTCCATCATTCCTTCAAGAATGAGCACCTGCTTCTCTGTCCCTTTCTGACACTGCTTCTATTGCCTTCTTAACAGGTGAATATCCATGGAGATGGTCCTTTTAACACCCTGTCCTCTTGTTCTTCATCTTCCTCTTATTCATTGACCTCTTATTCATGGATTCCAGAAGCTTTTCTGCAATCACCTCCTAACTTCTCAATCCCCCCTCACTCTATCTAGAACCCAACTCCCATCACTCCTCAACTGAACCAGGACCTAAAATCATCACATTTTAAGTGCACCTCGTCTCTCTCTATGCTCTTTTCTCCTTCTTGCTGTTAGTTGCTGTCAAGCCAATTCCAACTCACGGTGACCCTGTATGTGCAGAGTAGAACTGCTCTATAGGGTTTCCAAGGCTGTGACATTTCAGAAGCAGACTGCTTCTGAAAGGCTGTTTCCCAGGGGACCTCTGGGTGAGTTGAAACCGCCAACTTTCAGCTAGTAGTTGAATGCTTAATCATTCGTGCCACACCCAGGCACTCCTTATCCAGTTTATATTCCACGGTCAAAGATAATCATGACTCCTTCATACAAATTAACTTCCTTACCCTTCTTTGCTTTGTGGTACTCACAAAATGGCTGCCCAGGTTGAATCCAATCCTCTGTCTATCCTACAACTGTCCTATTCCCTACCTCAGCCACTTGTCCCCTCACCCCAGTCGAAGTGGAATGAAAAAAGATACAAGCATGTTGACCAGTGTTATTGTAAATTCAAGGAGCTCTTAGTGCATTCTAGAAATCCAACCATATGCTCTAGTCTGTTCATTGTCTCACTCTCCTAGACCACTATTTTTTCATTATCTTGCCTCAAATCTCTAACATCTCTATCCTCACCCTCTTTGGTGACCTTGGTTCTGGCTTCACTAGAAAACTAGAAAATTGGAAGAGAATGACAAAAGACCCTTGTGGTCATATCTACACACTTTTGCTATTTGTTGCTATTTGCCATCGAATCGGCCCCGACTCATAGCGACCCCTCCTTGGGTTTCCGAAGCAGTATCACTACGGAAGTAGGACCCAAACTCATGTCTTCTTTCTTCCCTTCTGTGGCCACGATCAACCGTCCACATTCCCCACTTGTGGTAGACAGAATAATGCCATCCCAAAGATGCCTGGGTCCTAATTCCCAGAACCTGTGAATATGTGACATTACATAGCAAAAAGGACTCTGGAAATGTGATTAAGTTAAGGACCTTGAGATGGGACGATTATCCTGGATTATCTTGGTGGCCCCATGTAATCAAAAGGGCCCTTACAAGAGGAAGGCAAAGTGATCAGAGTTGAAAAAATTATGTGTCTATGAGAGCAGAGAGAGAGAGGCAAGTTGCAAGTTGCTACATTGCTGGCTTTGATAACAGGACCAGGAATCAAGAAATACCAGCAGCCTCTAGAAGCTGAAAATGACAAGGCAATGGATTCTCTCCCAGAGCCTCCAGAAGGAACACAGCTCTGCAGATACCTTGATTTTAGACCTTCTGACCTCCAAAACTTGAAGATAATAAATTTGTGTTTTAAGCCACTAAGTTTGTAGTAATGTGTTATAGCAGCCACAGGAAACTAATACACCTCGAACCTCAGTGTCTCCACTTACACTCTGGCATCTGTCCCCTCTCTCCCACATTATCCAATTCTCCCTCTCTCCTGGGTCATCTCATCAGCACACAGATATGCTGTTATTGCTCTCATTTTAAAAAAAGGAAACAAAAAACCTCTGACTACACAGTCTGCTCTATCTATGGCCTCATTTCTCTGCTATCCATTGCAGCAAACTCTTAAGAGTCTGATTCTCCTCCTCCTCCCGTTTCTCTGTTAAACCCTCCCTAATCAGGCTTTCTACCCCTTCCACCCCAATCCACCGCCTCTACTCTTGTCAAGGTCACCGATGACCTACAGTGACATGTACAGGCCCATTCTGGCTTGCCTTCTTAATTGTTTATCACAGTGTTTGGCACAGTCCATTCATCACTCCTTGAAGCCCTTTCTTCGTGGCATCTGGGACACCACATTGGTTCTCCTCCTGCTTCATTGGCTCCCTCTTTATTGTTGTAGGTACTCCCCCTCTCTTGGTCCTCTAAACACTGAAGCACCCAGGCTCTGCCCTCATATCCCTCTTCTCTACCTATCCCTCCTTCCTCAGTGATTCTATCCAGTCTTATGGTCTTCAATGCCTTCCATAGGCTGACAATCTCAAATTTTATGTCTCCAGCCAGAATATCCAACTATAGATTCTGGTATCCAGCTGCATGCATGCCCAACCTCTCTCCCTGGAGGTCTAAGAGACATCTTGCACTTACCACCCCTAAAACAGCTCCACACCTTCTTTCCACAGGCTCTCCCATCTAAGTTGATGTCAACACTAGCCTTCTGATTTCTCAGGTGAAACACCTTGGAGTCATCCTTGTTTCTTCAATTTCTCTGTAGCCTCAAATTCAATTCATCAGCAAAACACTCAGAATTTGATGTTCTCATGATCTCTCCTACTACCTTCCTAGTTCCAGTCACTTTTCTCTCTCACTTGGATTAAAATGACTATCAGACCCTATCACTCTTCTAGTTACTTCCTCTGGTTTTCCTTTAGATCAAATGCCAGAGTTCTCTCAAAGTCCAAAAAGATCTTCTTGAGCTGGACCTTCTCTTCTCCCTGACTTGTTTGCCTACCTCCCTTCCCTTTGCTTATCACACTCCAGCCACCCAGACCCTCTGATAATTCCTCAAACATGCCAAGCACACTTCCACCTCAAGACCATTACACTTGCCGACTCCTTGTATTAGTTTCCTATGGTTGCTGTAACAATTCACCACAAACTCAGTGGGATATAGTCACTGCCTGATAGTTTTGGAGGTCAAAGGTCTAAAATGGGACAGCAGACTGTGCTCCTTCTGGAAGCTCTAGGGGAGAATCCACTTCCTTGCCTCTTCACATCCAAACATACAAGAATTCACAATTTCTACATGAACAGCTTGATAACGTTGGTTACATACTTCCCGCTATGTCATTATTTTATCTCTACTCATATTGCTTCATCATCATTACTTTAAGCTCTCTGTCCCTTAATGTCCACCTCTAGATGCACATATCTAGCTGCATGCCCTACATCTCTCCCTGAAGGTACAACATTTTACACTTACCATAGCTAAAACAGAATCTGTGCTTTAGATTAATGGTTCATTTTACACCACGGCTTCGAACTGGTTCATTTAGGTTCGACAGCCTGCTGATAATTTGCATTTCCATGGTGGTGCAGGGCCTAAGGCATTCCACTGCTGACCAGAAGGTTGGCAGTTCAAACCCACCAGCCACTCTGCAGAAGGAAGACAGGGCAATCTACTTCTGTATGGGGATCACTGGGAGTTGGAATTTCCTCGATGGCAGTGGGCTTTTGGTATTCCAGATATACTGAATCAGAATCGACATTTTAACAATATCCTTGGGTGATTCTTATAGATCTTAGTAAGAATAACCTGGGGATCTTGTTAAAAAGTAGATTCTGCTTTAGTATATCTGGGGTGAAAAGGCAAATTCTCACCAGGTGATCCAAACAGAATGAACCAGTTCAGAGCTCTGGTTTCCATTAATATAACCCACTGCCACTGAGTTGATTCAGACTCATAGTGACCCCCACTGGGTTTCCAAGGCAGTAAATCTTTATGGAAGCAGACTGCTTCATCTTCCTCTGTGGAGCAGCTGGTGGGTTTAAACCACTAACCTGTGGTTAACAGTCAGATGCCTCAGGCACTGCACCACCAGAACTCCTTACATATATATATATATATATATATATATATATATACCCATTGGCAACCCCACTGAGTTTCCAAGGTGGTAAAGCTTTATGGAATTAGATTGCCCTGACTTTCTTCCACAGAGTGGCTGGTGGGTTTGAGTGCTTTAGGCACTGTACCACCAGAGCTTCTTACCATCATACAGATAATTCTTTATAAGAGCATTATGTTTGAGGCAAACATACTTTATTAATTGGGCTAAACTATTGTTTACTTAAAGCTTTGTGGATAGTTTTAGTTCAAGGCTTAAAGATTATTTCCAGGCATTAGATTCAGGGATTCCAGTCTCAGTGGATCCAGTAAGTCTGGTTTCCATATGCTACCTCAATATTCTCATCTTGAGTATATCTGTAAAGTTCTTTTATTGCTATGTAAAGTAACATACTCACAGGTTCCAGGGATTAGGACATGGATATCTTTGGGGTGAAGGGTGCATTATTTAGTCTACCATACCCTTCCACCTAGAATATTTTTCCCCTAATTATTCACTTGTCTCACTTGCTTCCTTCCGGTCAGTTCAAATGTCACCTTACAAGTGAGACCTTCCTTGACTATCCCATATACAACACCCCTAGCCTCACCCAAGTGCATCCTTCCACTGACTTACCTTGTATTTACTTGTTCGTGTCTGTCTCTCCCAGTGAGAGTGTTAACTCTGTAAGGGCAAGAATTTCCCCTGGCTTGTTCATTGCTGGACCCCAGCCATCAGAACTATGCCTGGTACATTATAAGTGTTTAGTGAATATTTGCTGAAAGAATGAATGGTGTATAGCAATGCCAGTGTAAAAATGGCACAGCAAGTGTTATCCAATCTCCTCTAACTTCATGAGGGAGGAGAAGTATCATGATCAACAACCCAAAGCTGATTCCTATGAGACTGAGGTCAGACACACCTCTACCCTCCAACCTTTTTACCAATTCTGACCCAATCATCCCTCCCACACCACTCTCTACATCTCTGCTGGGTTCAATAATCCATTGCAATGGCCAAACAGAACTCACAGACAATACTCACAATTATGGGGTTTATTAGGGAAGTAATAAGTTGCAATTTGGGATCAGGAACACTCAAGATAAGGTTCTTCTATGAGACAGGCTTCCCTCTGCTGTGCCCTCTGGCTGTCAGTCCCTAAGCCTGGCTTCTGCCCTGCTCAGGCAAGTGTCACAAAGTTTTTTGTTTTTTTTTTTTAGCTCTACTGATAAATACCTAGAGGCACCCCACTGCACCAGCAAGTTTCCTGCCCAAGGGCACTCGGCTTTCTCACTCTGGGCTGAGAAATCCACCACCTCAGGCTGGTCTCTTGGTTCTGCTGCTTCTGTTGCCTCTGTGCCTCTGCTTCTCTGCCACTACTTCTTGACGTCTCAACAAAGTGCTACAGCTAGCCAGCTCTGTCTCCCAGGTCGAGGAGGTTCAGTGCAGGGATCTTGAGTCCAAAGCGTGACCCACTACTGGCTCTTCTTTCTTGATGGTAGTGAAATCCACCCCCTTCTACCTCTGGAATGGCTCATTTTAAGCCCAGAGAGATGACAAAACAGACCAAATCCCATGTTAGGGTTTCATACACTTTATTTGCATGGTCTCACCTCCACAAAGGTGCCATGTAACTCATTTACATTATTAACAGGCTATCTAATCCCCTTGGTGGGCCGCAGGCAACTCTTATTTGCATAGCCCCACCCAGTTAACTGGTGGGAGTCACAAAGATCATGGCTAGAAGAGCTATCCAAGCAATTCACTGTGTCACAGCTGGTCGCCCAGCATTTAGATATTGGGTGCTTGGCTGAGCAAGTGGTCCACTGAGAAAAGACCAAGAAATACCCGGATACCTTAGCCATGAGCCGGTATAAGGGAAAACTCTGAAAGAGAAGAGGCAGCCCATTTTAGCCAGACCCTACATAACAAATGCCATATATAAACACTTACTCTGTGTGTGGCCCTAAGCCAGACTCTTTGCCTGTGTTATTGCATTCACCTCCTACCACCAAATGAGGGTCATATAAAAACCCCCCTTTTACAGATGAGGTACCTTGGAGTCAGATCTTCAGAGCACTTACTCAAAGTTCAGAGTCACCTTCTGCTGAGCTCAGAGTTCCTGCTGAAAGCAAACTGTACTGTTCATCCATCAAAACTGAGAGCAGCCTCCCTTTGCCCCTGGGCATAGGAGCAGTCAGACCCACACTTCTAGTTCTTGCCATATTCCCAAGGAGATGAGGCCAGTCAGATTTTTAAGCTGAAAATCACACCACAATTTGATCCCACTGCTTCTGGCCTCACAGAAGGACCAGCCTTCTGTCCTACTCTCATAGATCCTGTCCCTTCCCAAGTGCACAGGGTTAGCTTCCCCTACCACCACCACCACCGTGATACCTCAGGCCAGGGCTCTTGAAATCTACTAGGTAAAGGTCTGAGTGAAATCAAACCTCCCACCATCCCCTGCATTGGTGCTTCATTTTACTTTTAAACAGTTTTGATTTTCAACCACTTCCCTAAATGCCATAAGAACCCAGAGAAACAATGAGATTTGAGGGACATCAAATGATTTGTTGAACACATGTTGCCTTAGAGTTTGGCAATCGAAGTTTTCCTGTGGTCAGTCCCTTCTCCTCTAAGACTCTTTCCAGGCAGGCCTGGAGAGGTGTGGCTGTATCCTCTCTCTCCCACTGCGTCTCAGTCCTCATGGTCATTTGCTCCCTTTTGCTTCTGCTCCACAGCCCTGTCCAGGAGGGCCGCCTGCAGCCTTCAGGCTGAGAGGAAGAAGAGCATCAAGGAGTTATTGACGATTACTTCAGGCACATAAATTACAGCCAGCCCAGCACCACCAGCTCTTAAATTGGGGAGGTCAACGTGAATTTGTTCTCCAACACACAATTTCCTTGGACTCTTACATTTTTCTAAATCTCTTCTAGTTTTCCACTTTGTTGTGGTGTTTGGGGAGTTTTCTTCCTTTCCTTCTTCACAGCAATTTTCTCTCTCATAATCTTAGGGCTGGAAAGAGTCTCCAGTGTTTGCTTATTTGTTTCTCAGACCAATGAACTCACACTGCTCTGGACTCCAATCACCTTGAGGCACAAGCCCAGAAAACTAATGATCAATTAAAATATGGAGAAGCAGCAGCAATGACCAGCAAGTACTAAAATCAAGGGCACACACGTTATGAAAGATCGTTTTCACTCAGGCCTGAGGCTGCTTGTCTTCAGCAGCCCTCAAAGAATCAATCACTTCTGCTTTTCTTAAGAGAAACGGAACCCAGACTTTTCTTATTAACTCATTCCTCATTACGAGAAAGGCATTTCTCTTCACCACCAAAATCCTTCCGTCCGCACCTTCAGCCTGTTCCCTTCATATTGTTTTCTGTCTCCCAAATGAGCTTTCTTTTTAGTTAGAGTTTGTTTTCCTTACTTTCATCATCAGATTTATTTCCTTGGGTTTTTTTTTTTTTTTTTAATTTGGTCTCTTCTCCTTTCCCCCTCTCTTTTCTAATCCTCTTAGTTCATAGTCATAGCACCAAACACACTATGGATAATAAATGAATGTTTCACATTAATGAATGTTAGATCACTTGCCCTGCACTGGACAGCTAGCTCATGCTTACTGAGAATTTGCCATGTGCCAGGTCTGTGCCAAGCACCTACAATGCATTTTCTTCTTAAATTCTTAAAGCTACCAGGCAAGGTCATTATCAGGGCCTGGACTGTGATGAACCAAGTGAGGAGCCTCAGATGCAAACTTTACAGAGCCACTCACTCTTGGTGTCATGCCAAGTGCCTCAGCCTGGTCCCAGCGCTGGTAGTTACTATTCTTTCCACTTTAATATATAGGGAAACAGGGCGTCACGTTTCCAAGGTCACAGAGCTAAAGAATAAGCTGACTATGAACACAGGTCAACTTGACTCCACAGCCTAAGCTCTTGAGCAATTTGCTGTGTCAACTTTCTCTGAAAACAATAAAATATTATATTTTTTTAAAAAAAGGAATTATAATTAATATGCATCCTGAGCATCTAAGCAGCTTCTAAGGATGCCATTTTTAAATATGACAAGAAAGTCGAGGGTTTTCAGATATTTGAGGAAATTCTTGAGATCTCAGCAGAGAAACTCAGAAAATTCCCCAATCTGAAATAATACAGAAAGCAAAAGAAAACTTCAAATGAACTAAGACTAATACCCTTGAAGGATTCGGAGGAAATACTACATCTATGAAACAAAAATAGAATTAGAAAGAAGTCAACGAATTAAAAAAAGAAGAGAAACACTTGTCAAAATTCAAAATGTCAAAATAAAAATGAGTATTCAATAGATGAGTTGGACGGTAAAGTTGAGAAAAGCTTCCAGGAATTAAAATAAGAAGACAAAGAGATAAACAATGGAGAACTAAGATAAAACCAGAGGATCAATCCAGGAGATTCAACGTCAAATGAACAGCAGTTCCAGAAAGAAAGGAGAGCAAAAATGGAAAGTAGGAAATTATTAAAGAAACAATACAAGAAAATTTGCACCACATCCCCAGAGCATTGAATTAAAAAAAAAAAAAAAAAAGATAAATCATTGTGAAGTTTTAGAACACCATGGATAAAGAAATGATCATAAAGACTTCCAGGAATCATGACTTATTAACACCACTGGAAACTAGAAGACAATAAAGCTTTTAAAATTCTGAAGGAAAATAACTTTCAAGCTGTCAATAAAACGGGTGAACTAAAGACATTTGGACAAGCAAAATCTCAACAAATTCACTTTTCATGGATCCTTTCTCAGGAAGCTACTAAAGGATGTGTTTCAATAAACAAGAGAGTAAACTGAGAAATAGAGACTCAGGAAATGGATAGTCCAAAACTGGAGAGAGAGAGACCCAGGAGCACATGTTGCACTGGGTCTAAAGATCTATCAGGTCAGAATGGAAACACAGGATGGGGGCCTATGGAACCTGGATTTAAACAATAACAAGACAAAAGATCAGATAGCTTCTTGCATGTGTTTGGCTACATTAAGAAGAGTTTTAGAAGAAGTTGGAGGAACTAGTGAGAGGCACCTAAAAATCTGAACAAACAAGGTGATTACTATTAACTCCAGAAAAATAGAACATTATACATGAAGGGAGATATAATTATAGTGAATTCTGAGGCATATCTATTAAGCAGTACATAACAATTTTTACAAAAGCATATCAATATCAATTCTGAATACTGATTTATCAAAAAAAAGGGTTTGTTGTTGTTAGATGCCATCAAGTCGTCTCCGACTCATAGCAACCCTATGTACAGAGGAATGAAACACTGCCCAGTCCTGTGCCAGCTCCGTGATCCCTGCTACACCTGAGCCCATCGTGGTGGCCACTATGTCAATCCATGTTGTTGAGGGCCCTCCCCCCTTTCATTGACCCTCCACTTTACCAAGCATGATATCCTTCTCCAGGAAATAGTCTCTTCTTACAACATGACCAAAGTAGGTGAGACGAAGTCTGGCCATTCTCGCTTCCTTTTTTCAACCCAGACAAGGGTAATATACCATATTGGAGAATGACTCTGTGTGTGTGTGTGTGTAGAACATAAAAGTTAAATTCTTCTCTTCCATAGTAGGAAGCCAATGCATGGAGAAAATGGAGAAAATCAAGAAATAGCAAAACAAATGCATTGCTTAAAAATATGGAGAAAGATACCAGAAAAAACATCTATAAGAATTAAAAGGGCCTGCCACTGAGAAGTGGTATTCAAGGTAACAGGGTAGGGTCCGAGAACTCTGATTTTTAATATAAGCTTTGTAGTTCATTTGGATGTTTAAACAATATATACTTATTTCCTTGATCAAATTAATATTAAAAAAATTTTAACATTAGCTTATTTACTTGCCTTTTTTTCCTCCTTATATAACTAGAACCTGAGGGGGGAGTGGACATCACTTCGCTGGCCTTTTTGCACTTTGAACAGAATATACTGTTTGACTCTTCCTTCTCCATTATTACAGAAAAGAGCAATAGTTTTAATAACCCCAAATGACACATAATCCTTAACCCAATATTTGACTTTGAAATTAATTTTCCAGTTATATTTGACTACACTTACATCATAAATTATATTGTGAAACCCCAGCTTGTGAAAAAATAATAAAAGCTGTCTCCCTATCCCATCCTGCCTCTTCCTCCAGGTTAAAGTTCATGCTACTCTTTCTCTGATGAAAGCATCGATTGCAACAAAAAGGATCCCCACTGTAATCTTGCCCTCTTTTGAGTTTCCACTAAAACCAGCCATCAAATTCAGAGGTCAGAACCCTCCAATCATGTTTCAGCTGCTAACTCTGTAAGTGTTCCCTAAGCATTGCACAGTGCTCAATACTATCTCCACATTCCAGGGAAAGAAAATGCCAGAAACAGCCCCTGACTTCAAGGAACTTAAAGTCTGGTTGAGAGGAGGCTGTGAACCAAAAGCCATCAATGAACAAAGCAAGGAAGAACTGTCTGCAAAATTGAGTGCAATTGTGCTGGAAGATGATGTCCCTGGGTTGTACAAATGGTTAATGCACTTAGCTACTAACTGAAAGGTTATGGGTTTGAGTTTACCCAGAGATGTCTTGGAAGAAGGGCCTGGCAATCTACTTCTAAAACATCAGCCATTGAAAACCTTATGAAGCACATGGGGTCACCATGACAACTGGTTTACATCCTGAGCAGGGAAGGGCAAGGATGGTGGGAATGCCAACTCCAGCTCCAGCTCCAGAGTGTGGAACTTGGACAGTGTGCCCAGGGGTCATGTCCTATTTAAATCCATCTTTCTGGAGTCCCCTGACTTGGCACCTCCCTTCTCCCCCAGAGTTAACCACGACCCCCTCTGGGCTAATGCTGTACTGCGGCTATGCCTCTGGCCTGCGATCATCACACTGCAGGACAACTTGTATTTGTTTACCCCACTAAACCATGCGCTTCACCAGTCCCAGCCCTAACCCGAGGGCTCAAGGATGTCAGCTCAAAGAAGGAATCAATATTGTCTAATGCAAAGAAAATGATAATTATAGCACCATGTGTGCCACAGGACGTGGGTCTGCCCCTCTCACTCCTCTGACCTCCCTTTCCCACACTGACTGGTTTGTAGCTGCATGTGGTGTGGGAAAGTCGCTGGGAGGGCGGGGCCAGAAAGCCAGAGGAGACTGGGGAAGTTCTCCCTAAAGGTCAGGCTGGTGAGCAGCTAAGCTCCCAGAAAATTCACACGCCTCCTCTCTGGGCCCTGGGGGGTTCATTTCAGGTACCACATCTGCCATGTGAAGGCCAGGAGGCTGAATGTCTTCTCTGGATTTCTCGAAAACACAGAGCAAACCAGCAGCCAATGCTAGCCTCTGAAGGACAGCCTCGCTCTGTGTGTGTGTGTGTGTGTGTGTGTGTGTGTGTGTGTGTGGTGCTGACTGGCCCCTTCAAATCTGCAGGTCACCTGAGTCCATCTCAGGAGCTTACAGAGAGCAGGAAGAAAAGACAATGGCAGCAGCCCCTCGGGGAGACAAGCAGGGCAGCGGGGGGTCTTGCTTCCAGATTACCCAGGAGACCACATCCAAGCACACCCCTCTCTGAAGCTGCCAAGATTTTGGCACAGCTGGCTCTATCTCACCTCCCCTAGTGGTACGCACAACAGCAGTTATTTAGCGTCAGGCTCCTCACTTGTGAAAGGGCTCTAAGAATACCTTGTTCTAAGGGTTTCCGCGTGGATCAGCTGAGATAGTGCACAGGCGCAGCCGCCACAGTGCGAGGCACATGGAACCATGTTGTTATTGATGTTACCAGCTCTCATGTGCAGAAGAGGCACAGCATAGCGGCGTTCTGAAAAATGACAGGTGTTCAAACCATGACTTGCATTTTTTATGATGCTGGTATTCTCTTGACCCAATTAAAAAAAAAGAAGAAGAAGAAGAAGAAGAAAATGTTTTTTTGTTCCCTTTTCTCTTGGGCCCAGAGGTTGTGCTAGTTTGTCTGGCCACATGTAGGATGTCTTAACCAAAGAGTGTGCCAGGAAGCATCTTCTGTGCGTTTGTTTGTTTGCTAATGGCAATGCTAGCCAAAGGTCAAGGCCAAAGCTGGCTTCCTGGGACCAATGCTCAGCCCTGCTGGAGGAAGGGAGAGGGAAGGGGTGGGTGAGTGTGGATCAGCCCCTCTCCGCCACGCAGCATCTAGTGCCCTCAGACCCAAGCCACCGATAAGGAGAGCTAATGCAGTGTCTTCAACCTTCAGGACACTTGTAGAGAACATTCAAGCCCAGGTCCCATGAACAGGAATCCATTCAATTGGACTGGGATGGGGCCTAGACATCAATATTTTTAAAAAGGTCCCCACACAAAAACTCCTCTCCGTAATGTTCAGACGGTTGTGACCCTCTGACTGCTTGGGAGTTGACTTTTAAAATCAAGACCTGACTTTTAACCCTTTTAAAGTGGCCCTTGGATACGTCATGTTGCATGTGGGAAGAGCCTGCCCTCAGGGACCAGGTGGACCCACCCACACTTGGGTCCTGCATTTGCCACTTCCAGCTGCATATGGCCTTGGACAAGTAAGTCATCCCAGCATCCCTGAATCTCACCAATAAAATGGAGCTTATAGCCCCTCTCTCACAGGGTTGTTATGAGAATTTAATGAGATCAAGTATGTAAGTGACTAGCAAAAGACCCGACCTGTGTTGTTGCATGCCAACAAGCACGATTCTGACTCCGGGTCAGAGTAGAACTACCCCACAGGATTTCCTAGGCTATAATCTTTATGGGGGAGCTCTGGAAGCATAGTGCCTAAGGCACTTGACTGCTAACCAGAAGGCTGGCGGTTCAAACCCACCAGCCACTCCTTGGAAGGAAGGTTGGGCAATCCACTTCCATAGTGTTACTGCCTCGGAAACCCAAGGAGGGGTCGCTATGAGTCGGGTCCAACTTGATGGCAAATAAAAACAACAGATATGAAAGCTAGTGTTAAGCACTAGGTATAGAAAGCCTCTTCTCTCCCAAAACTAGACTAAGTGCTTCTCTATGTGGTCCCATAGCACCTTTTATCTTCACTATCAATGTGCACATTGTGCCTGTATCTGCCACTGAAGTATAAACTTCTGTAGGACAGGATTGATTCGCTATTATATTTCCGTTGTCTAAACTAGGGGTTAGGAGCTCTGGTAGCATAGTGCCTAAGGCACTTGACTGCTAACCAGAAGGCTGGCGGTTCAAACCCACCAGCCACTCCTTGGAAGGAAGGTTGGGCAATCTACTTCTGTAGTGATACTGCCTCAGAAACCCAAGGAGGGGTTGTTATGAGTCGGGTCTGACTCAATGGCAAACAACAACAATCTTTATGTGAAGGAGCTCTGGTGGCATAGTGCCTAAGGCATTTGACTGCTAACCAGAAGACTGGTGGTTCAAATCCACTAGCCTCTCTGTGGGAGGAAGACTGGACAAACTACTTCTGTAAAGATTTACCGCCTCATAAACCCAAAAGGGGTGGCAATGAGTTGGAATTGATTCGATAGCAGTGGGTTTGGTTTTTGTTTTTAATCTTTATGTGAGCAGATTGCCAGGTCTTTTCTCCCACAGAACTGGTGGTAGGTTTGAACTGTGGACCTTTCAGTTAGCAGCCAAGTACTCAACCATTACACCATCGGGGCTCCTGCTTGACATGTAATTACTATTAATACTATTATTCTCACATGGGGAAAATGTTCTTATTTTCTACCTAGTGGAGACAGCCTTGGAATTATTCAAGGCATTTATCTAATAGATTCAGCAAATTACTACATGAATAGTTCCACCCTGGACAATTTCTTTTCTCTCCACACTACCTGGAAGTCCCAGGAAAGCCTTCTCAGGTTCTTCTGTCTCCAGTAGAGGCAGTAATTTATCCTTGAAACACACTGTTTCCAAAGCATTTTTCAGACATTATCTCCTTACACACTAGTCCCTGCCTTATCACAATTCCATGGCTACTTCTCAGCCTGAGGGACTCACTGCTGCTGAGCTGGGCCCACAGCAAAGACAAGCTAGAAAGGCTGGTAACTCAAGCACCACTCTCACCTTGCGAGGCATAAATCTCAAACATGTGTGAGCACAGCTGCCCATGCATTCTTGCACTCATGTAGCAACAGGGCTTAAAAAAGTAACTCTCATTTCCTCTGGGCAGAGGGGTGGTGTGCCAAGCCTAGCAGCCTGCCCTCCCCCTCCCGCCCTCAGGCTGAAATGTCATTGTGACTGTGGACTGTGGCACCAGCTCTCTTCCTGACACCTGCTCCCGAGACTGCAGAGATGGTATCGAAGGAAACAGGAATACACTTGAGGATCCAGACACAGGCATGTAGGAGCAAGGAAACCATGGAGGGGCAGGAGCAGGCGGGGAAACCTGGACCTAATTCCCTGGTTCCAGCCTCCGCTATCCCCAAGGCTGCTTTTCTCTTGTCTTTGTCTGGTGAGCAGACAGATCCCACCAGTAAGGTGCTGCTAATTGGACAGCTCTTTGCTGAGAACTGGCCTCCTGTGGGTTTTAGAAAGATGAAAGCAGGAGGGACACACATTTGAGGAACCAGGAAAGGCTTTCCTAAGGACGACCACTGTTATGTCTTATGGAAGCAGATTAGGCATTAATTAGGTGAAGGGGAGTGGGTGGGTTCTGAGTAAGGGGAAACAGTATGTGCAAAGGCCCTGAGGCAGGACTGGAACAAGGCCATGTGGCTGGTGCGAGTGAGCAAGGGGAGCCTAGGGTGGTAAGTGGTGACCATGTGGCTTTGTGAGCTATGATAGAGAGGAGGGTCTTTACTCCCAGGGCATTGTGAAGCCATGGAGGGCCCTGGTAGTGGGGGATGCCAGGACCACAAATTTCTTTTTTATGCTGGTGTAGTGGGTTGAATTGTTGTTGTTAGGTGCCATCGAGTTGGCTCTGACTCATAGTGACCCTATGTACAACAGAACAAAACACTGCCTAGTCCTATGCCAGCCTTGCTATACCTGAGCCCATCATTGTACCCACTGTGCCAATTCATCTCATTGAGGGCCTTCCCCTTTTTCGTTGACCCTCCACTTTACCAAGCATGATATTCTTCTCCAGGGAATGGTCCCTTCTTACAACATGACCAAAGTAGGTATAGTAAAGTTTTCCAGTAATATATCAGTGTTTCACTGCTATTCATAAGGTTTTTACTGGCCAATTCTTTGACAAGTGGATGGCTCCTTCATTTTTGCCAGTCTGTCTGAGTCTGGAAGCCCTGCTGAAGCCTGGTGACCCTGCTGGTATTTGAAATACCGGTGGCATAGCCTCTAGACTCACAGCAACTTGCAAGCCACCACAGTATGGCAAACTGACAGACGAGTGGTGAAATGGGTTGAATGGTGCCCCAAAAGATATGTCCATGTCCTAACCCCCAAAACCTGTGAATGTGACCTTATTTGGAAAAAGAGTCTTTGCAGACTGTGATTAAATTAAGGATCTCAAGACGGGATTAGTCTGGATTATCTGGGTGAGCCCTAAATCCAATGATAGGTGTCCTTAATCAAGACGAACAGAGGAGAGATACAGAAAGACGAGAAAAAGGCAATGTAAGACAGAGGTAGAGACTGGAGTGACGTAGCCACAAGCCAAGGAATGCCGGTAGCTACCAGAAGCTGGAAGAGGCAAGGAGAGGTTCTTCCCTTGAGCCTTTGGAGGTAGTACAGCACTGCGAACACCTTGATTTCAGACTTCTGGCCTCCAGAAGGAAGTGAATAAATTCCTGTTGTATTCAGCAGCTCGGTTTATAGTAAACTAAGTCCCCAGGTTATGAACTCCTACTTGCCCTTTAAAATTATGTAAATTTTTCCTCACTTTGAAATGATTGACCCAACCCCTAAACCAAACCAATCCCACTGCCACCAAGTCAACTCTGACTCAGTGACCCTATAGGATACATTAGAACTGCCCTATAGGGTTTCCAAGGCTATACATCTTTACATAAGCAGACTGCTTCATCTTTCTTCCATGGAGCAGCTGGTGGGTTTGAACCACTGACCTTCTGGTTACCAGCTGAGTGCTTTAACCACTGTACCACCTGGACTCCTTACTTGCACTGACCAAAAAACAAACCCATTGCTGTCAAGTTGATTCTGACTCATAGAAACTGTACAGGACAGAGTAGAACTATTCAATAGCACTTCCAAGGTTGTTAAGTCTTTACAGTAGCAGACTACCACATCTTTCTCCTGAGGAGCAGCTGTTGGGTTTGAACCACTGACCTTCCAGTTAACAGCTGAGCACTTAAATCATCCCACCAAGGCTCCTTTCTTGAAATAAAACCCACTGCCATGCAGTCAATTCTGACTTATAGAGACACCCCCCCCCCCTTAGGTTTCCAAGGTGGTAAATCTTTATGGAAGCAGATTGCCCAGTCTTGCTTCCACAGAGTGGCTGGTGGGTTTGAACCACCAACCTTCTGGTTAGCAGTCAGATGACTTAGGCACTGTGCTACCAGAGCTCTTTCTTGAAAAGAAAACATAAAGTAAGGCTAAATAAGAACCATATGTACCTGTTCCAGCTTACTTACAAATGTGACTTAAAGACACACTTAGGAACAGATCTTGTTCACAACTTGGGCACTGCCTATAATTCATTGCAGCAGTTTAGGAAACTAATACAGCTGGCTTCAGTTCTACTTATAATCCCTTTTATTCTTTCCAGTAAATGTTCTACCTCTTAACATAGCCAGCTCCAGAGCCAACATTTATTGAACACTTACTCTGTGCCAGGCAGTGTGTTAAGTACTTTGCTGAATTACCTCCTCTCCTTCAGGGCCTACAGCATGTCAGGGAGGACGCCAGGGCCCCACTTTGCCCTTGGCCCATCCCAGGTCCCTTCCTGGTCCTTTGCAATGGAGTGAGGGGCTCTTTTGAGCTCCCCAGGTATAAGAGTGGATGAGCCAGATTCATGCCCCTCAGGCCTCATAACCTGTTGTCATCGAGTGGAGTTTGACTCATGGTGACCCCTTGTGTTACAGAGTAGAACTGCTCCATAAGGATTTCTTGGCTATAATCTTTACAGAAGTAGATTGCTGGCCTTTCTCTTGTGGCCCTGCTGGGTGGGTTCAAACCACCAACCTTTAGGTTAGTCATTGAACACAAACTGTTTGCACCAACCAGAGGCCCTCACGTCTCACATACTTAGGTTCAGAGGTTCTCAGAACCAGAGGGACCCCTGACGTCCACCTTACCCAAACTCTCATCTGTTGCTTGAACTCACCCCTTCTGAAGCCATAACCAGGACTTAGGACAACAGAAAACATCCCTCTAGGTTGAATGCTCAGTTCTAGTGACCACAGGAGGCTTCCTAATCCTTCCTTCCCCAAGTGAACTACCCGCTAAATGGCAGCCTGCCCTCCCCATGTGGGGGCCAAGGCTGTCAGGACAGCTGACCACAAGGTGAAGGTGTCTAAAAAGAGAGGGGCCAAGAGGCGCTAGGCTACAGATGCGTAAACTAACCAGTCAAGTCACCAACCTCCACCTTAGGAAGACGAGAGTGAGGGCCTTCACCAGCTACTGACAGGCCATATGCTTCAGAAAGACCAGAAGCCCCTACGTAAGAACCTGGGGAGGAATTCTGGGGGCTTAAGAATGGTTTCCCAGACAGTTGCCATCAGCACTTGGCATAAGGCTTATTATAACAAGTTTTCATTTCACAGATGAGAAAATTGAAGCTCAGAAAGATTATCTAGTCCTAGTCTGATGCCTAAGTAGCAGAGCTGGGCTTTGAACCTAGCTGCCAGTGGTCCACAGCCTGCATCATATAGCGACAGTGTCATCTCTTCCATAGTTGCAGAGCAGCCTGAACCTCTCTGGGGAGAAGGAACCTGGAAGGAGGCAGTGCTTTTATGGTGCAGATTATTCTGATTTTAGAGTTTAGCAATTCAGCCCCAACTAGCTAACTACATCCCAATAACAGATTGCTGAGGCAGCATTGTGTGGGTGATTTAATGGGTTTTCTGTCTGCACCCAGACACTACTGGTACTAGAAATCCCCATGTCCTACAGAGATTAGGTAAATCAAGCCTTGCTAGTACCATGGACCTTCAGTGGAATATAGTCCCAAAAATGGCTGAAATATTTTTTGGCTTTCTAAACATGATCCTGAAATAGATCATGTAAAGTAGTGAGCTGAGTAGTGCTGGATGCTGTCAGAGATGTGGGACAGTGGCTTCCTGTGTATCCAGATAGGACAGACTAGATGGCATATATGGTCTGAACCAAAGTAGCTTAGGAACTGTCTATGTGTGTGTGCCTGTCTGCATGTGTGTGTTTGGCCTGGGGGTGGGGGAGGAAGGACAGGGGGAGGAAAGACCTGCAGACTTTGTTCCTACTCAACTGTTACCACTCTGCTTTAACTTAATATACACTGGAGGTCTTATGCTACAAACAGTTTGAAAACTACTGCTAGGTGGGAATGGTGAGTGAATGAAGAATTTTGAACAGAAGTGTAACTTGAAAATAGCATGGCAAGATCTGCATTTTAGAATCTCACTCTGCAGACAAGGTGAAGAAGGGATCGAAGGGAAGCTAGAGTGGAGATGATAAAGTCAACTGGGAGGTGATTGTGGCATCAAAGGCAGTCAGAACTATGGGAACAGTGGGTAGAAGGGGCAGAGGTGATGGGTATTTAGGAGGTAGAGTCAGAGGGACTAGTGACTCCTGGAATATGCAAGATGGCAAACAGGAGGCATCTGGCAAAATTTGTTGGTTCTGGTTTGGGAGAAGGTCGGTGGGAGCCACTGATTTGGAGATGAGAGGGAGGATTCGATCTGTGGGTGTGAAGCTTCTGTGAAAACATTCCACGTGGAGATGGATTTTCAAGTCCAGATCTCAATGGTGAGTGATGAGTTCTAGATATAAATTTGGGTTTTCTGTATACACATGGCATTTAGAGCTATGTGAATGGATGAGATCACTCAGGGACAAAGCATAACTAGAAAACAGAAAAGGGCCATGGAATGAGCCCCGAGAAACACCAAGATTAAGAGGAGGGTAGAGAAAGTAGAGCCAGCAGATGAGGCAACAAAGTGGGTGTGTTTTAGGGAGCAGCTGGATTTAAGAGTCTGAAACTCAAGAGAAAGCACTAGGTTTAGATTTGTGAATCATCAGCATCTAGGATGTAATTAAAACCATGGCAGAGGATAGGAGTGAGAAGAACACTGAACCTTAGGAATATCAGCTTTTCAAGATACAGGGAGGAAGGAAAGAACTTTAAGGAGATTGTCCTAGGCTAGGTTCTCTAGTGAAGCAATAAAAGTAAAGCTTATATACATATGTATAAACCAAAGTCACTGCTGTCAAGTCGGATCCAACGCATAGCGACCCCTCCTTGGGTTTCTGAGGAGATACCACTACGGAAGTAGATTGCCCAATCTTCCTTCCAAGGAGTGGCTGGTAGGTTTAAATCACCAGCCTTCTGGTTAGCAGTCAAACACCTCAGGCACTATGCCACCAGAGCTCCTTACATATATATATATAGAGAGAGAGAGAGAGAGAGTTATCTCAATGGCTCATGCCATTGTAGAGGCTGGCAAGTCCCAAGTCCATGGGTCAGATGTTAGGCTGAAGGTTTGTCCTCACCCACATAGCTGCAGGAGCTGAAATACCCCAAATCAGCAGATCAGATGGTAAGCCGCTAGCTCACGTATTATGAAGGCTGATGAATCCAAGGTCAGCAGGGAAGATGGCAGTCTGCTGGTTCAAAGCTGCGGAGGCTAATGAATCCCAATACTGGCAGGCAATATGGCAGGCCACTGACTCAAGTCCACAGAACCAGAGGTCAGATGATGACAAGCCAGATGCAGCATCCAGATTGAGCAAAATGCAGAGAGAATGACCATATATATTGGAAGGAGACCACACTTGAGAAAACTCCCTTTCAGCTGATTGGCTGCTCATACCAGATCTCATCATGAGATGAGACTACATCATAACTGCCAAACCACTAAGAATTATGGCTTAGCCAAGTTGACACACAAGCTTAACCATCACAGAGATAGTGAAGGATCAGCCAGAGAAGTATGAGGAAAACAAAGACACAGTAGTCTCAGAAGCTAGATCAGTTAGGTTGCTTTGGCTGCAAGTAACAAAAACTAACAGAAGTTGTCTTAAGTAATGGGAACATTTATTCTCCTACAAGAAGTCCAGAAATAGAACATTCCAAAGTTATTTCAGTAGCTCAGTAAGTCAGACATCTCTTGGTCCTTTCCTCGTGGTTGCAAGATGGCTGCAGCAGCTCCAAACATCAAGTTTTTATAATGTGTCATTCTCTTTGTGTCCCTTCTTTCCATTTATCAGGGAAGTAAAATCTTCCCCAGAAGTTGTTCCAAGGGACACTCCCTCAGATCCTATTGGCCAGGAGTGAGTCATACACTCCTGTCCTAGCTGCAAGAAGGCTGAGAAAGTAAGTAACTAGCATTTCAGTTTCTAAAGCAGAAACTGAACTCTCACCACAAGACTAAGGTAGAAGAAAAAAAGGCTGTTAATCAAGAGGGCAACGAAAGGGCATGCATCTGAAGCCCATGGAGCAGAGAGGCTCTAGAAGAAGGGGTGGTAAATCGTTTCCAGTAGAGCAGAGTGGCCCAGTGTTACCATAAATACAGGTAACAATAAGAGGTGTAGGAACATGTTCACTAAAACAGTTCCAGTACATTGGGGGAGGGACAGAAACTGAATTTATAGGTGAATTGAGGAGAGAATGGGGTTAGGAAGTAGATTAGATAGTACGGATCACTAATGGAGCAGGGTACTTTGTCCCGCAGGGAACATTTGGCAAGGTCTGGAGACATTTTTGGTTGTTACACTAGGGGGTTGTCAACAACTGTCACAACTAGGAACTGTCACAACTGTTACTAGCATTCAGGACCCTTCACATCCTTCCAAAATCGAATGTCTCTCTAGTGGGTAGAGGCTAGGGATGCTGCCAAACATTCTACAATGCATAGAGCAACCTCACAACAAAGCATTATCCCACCAAAGTGTCAATAGTGCTGAGGTTAAGAAACCCTGGTGTGGACTATCCTCTCAAGAAATCAGGTTGCGTGAAGGACATCAAGCTGAATTGGCATAACATATAACACAAAAACGTTGTTCTACATCCTACTTTAGTGAGTAGTGACTGAAGTTTCTTAAAAGCTTGCAAGCAGCCATCTAAGATGCAACAATTGGTCTCTCCTTGTCTGGAGAAAAGAATGAAGAAAACCAAAGACACATGGAAACAATTGTCCAAGGGACTAGTAGACCATCCAAACCTCAGCCTACATGACCCTGAGACCAAAAAAACTAGATGGTGCCCAGCTACAATTATCAACCACTCAGAAAGGGATCAGTGTAGGAGACCCTGGATAGAGTGGGAGAAAAATATGGAACAAAACTCAAAATCATAAAAAAAAAAAGACCAGACTTACTGGTCTGATAGAGACTGGTGAAACTCCCTAGACTATGTCCCCCAGTCACCCTTTGGGCCTGGAATTGAACTCATTCACATAGCGTCCAGCCAAACAATAGACAGGCATATAGGGTGAATGAACATTTATACCAGTTAAGTACCCTCTTTAAAACAATCAACCATTAAGAGACCAGATGGGCCGTATTTCCACAGGGAAATAACTCAGAGGGCAGGAATACATGGGAAAGGACACAGGGAAAAGACAGCCACAGGGAGGAAGTGGGAGGAGGGCTGCTGCATTGTGGGGATTGCAATCAATGTTATGAAAGAAAATGTGTATGAACTATTGTATGGAAAATGAACTTGCTCTGTAAATTTTCACCCAAGTCACAATAAATTTTTTTTTTTTTTTTAAAGAAGTCAGGTTGGATAGGGAAGCAGAGTGAACAGAGCAGGGGTAGCAAGGTAGGAGAGACAGCAGAGCACGCTCATGGGCTGGGATCGGGGTGGAAGAGAGGAAAAGGCAAGAGACGTTGAACAGAATATTGGTCATTTATCTAGTCTGGGTTCTCGAGAGAGAGAGAGAGTGACTGAGATTGATTGAAAGAATTACTTCAAGGAAATGGCTCAAGCAATTGTGGTGGCTGGCAAGTCCCAAATCTGTGGGTCAGAAAGCAGTATGGAGAACTCTGTTGGCTCATGACATTTCGGGGGCTGATGAATTTAAAATCGACAGGTCAGGAGGTAAGCCAGAGACTTCTTAAGGCTTATGTTCCAGGAACCAGAGGTCAGGCAATAAGAAGAATGTTGAGTTGAGAGAAAGAGAGCGAACTGAGCCAGAACATCCTTTTATGTACTAAAGGCAGGCCACACCCCCAAAGAAACTCCCATTTCAACTGACTGGCTGATCACATCAGATCACAAAATGGAAGTCGATTACATTACATTACATTATGGAAGAGCAACCAGTCCAGTGTCTGCCAAACCACTGAGAATTATAGTCTAGCCAAATTGACATATAACATTAACTCACAATCATTGATAAAGGAGAATCTTGGAGATCAAGGAGGATGAGAATTCAAGGGTGAGTTGGAGAAGAGGTCTTGGATAGTAAGAACAATACTACAGCCCTAGAACTGAACTGAAACAGAAAGGGGATGGAGGTAGATGTGTTTGTAAATGTGGGGGCTGGACTGAAGTTTATTCCTACATAAGGACTGTGGTTGTCTGGAGTAACAAGAGGTGAAGTAATCCACTGAGTGTGAGAGGGGACAACAGAAGAGAGAGGGACTGTCTGGACATGTTCTTAAGGAGCATGAGGAGACAGCAGGTCAAGCATGGGAAAAGGGTTAGTAAGCGTGTTGAGGGCCTGGCTGAGGTTGGAGATTCAGCCCTCGTGGCTGGGTGACTTTCTCCAAAATGCTCAGTATCCAGGGCAGGTGAGGAGAAGATGCATCATGGGTTTTATGTGGAAAATCAGAAGAGGACAAAGGAGCTGAGAGAGTGATGTAAACATGGTTTAGGTGATCATATCCGTGGCCTCTGCCTTGGGTAATTCATTAAAAATCTCAAGACTTCAGTGTTCTCATTTGTAAAATGGCATTAACAATACTATTTTCTCTATCTACCTCATGGAGTGGTTGTGAGGTACAAATGGCAGAGTTTATGAGCAGGGGCATTATGAACTGTGAATCCTTTCTGAATGCTGGTTATTGTTACTCTATCTTGGCAGAGTGATTCGCTATGAAGACTTTATTGTCATCTTCATTAAGCATCTGTTACCTCCACTGCTCTCCTACGCTCCTGGGTGTTCAGTACCAAAGATGTCTTTCCTGGTATGGAAAATAGGAAAGCGAATGATCTCAGGACACACAGTCAGCTAGCAGACCTTCACACATCACTGGCTGCATAAGGAATCCTCTTGATGGCTCCACCCTCACCCCCAAGTGCCAGGCCTCTTTTCATCCTATATTGTGGCCTATTGTGCACAACCTCTTGATTACACTTGGAAGGGAGTGGACGTCTCCATTGCCACCTGCTGCATAATTTAATTAGAGTGTAACTAAAGCTGAAGGAAGCCATGTAAGGGAAGAGAGGAAAACGTGAGAAAAAGGGGTGCAGGAGTGAAGATAAGCTGAAGATCCAACTTGGCAAGGAGATGAGACCAGAAAAAGATGGGGAAATTGGGAACAATGCGGGTCTGACAGGAGCTTCTAGCTTGTGTTGTCCTACGTTTGATCCTTTACATCTGTCCTGGTCCAGAAGACAGGTACTGAAAGCTCAGTCCAAGCACTGGTGGGCGAACGATGGGTTGAGGACAACCAGGGAAGATACTAGGGGAAAGAATGTTGTTGTTGTTGGGTGCCGTCGAGTCGTTTCCGACTCACAGAGACCCCATGCATAGCAGAATGAAACACTGTCCGGTCCTGCGCCAGCTCCACAATCCGTGCTATACTTGAGCCTATCGCCACTGCCACTGTCAGTCCATCTCATTGAGGGCCTTCCCCTCTTTTGTCAACCCTCAACCTTACCAAGCATGACATCCTTCTCCAGGGAATGGTCCCTTCTTACAACATGACCAATGTAGGTGAGACGAAGTCTGGCCATTCTTGCTTCCAAGGAACGTTCTAGCTGCACTTCCTCCAGGACAGATTTGTTAGCTCTTTTAGCAGTCCACGGTACTTTCAGCATTCTTTGCGACACCATAACTCAAAAGCATCAACTCTTCTTCAGTCTTCCTTATTTATTGTCCAGCTCTCACATGCATATGAGGTGACTGAAAATACCATGGCTTGGATCAGGTGCACCTTAGTCCTCAAGGAGACATCTTTACTCTTCAGCACTCAGAAGAGGTATTTTGCAGTCAGTTTGCCCAGTGCTATAGGTCGTCTGATGTCCTGACTGCTGCTTCCACTGGGGTCAATTGTAGAACCAAGAAATGTGAAGTCAGAGAAAAGAATAGCAGGGTTATATGGGGAGAGAAAAGATTGTGGTGGGAGGGCTGGGGTACCAAGGATAGGGTTGCCAACCAAAGAATCAGTTTAAGAAGGAAGACCCCAGTAGTAATAGCTTATTGTTGTTGTTGTTGTTGTTGTTGTTATGTGCCATCAAGTCGGACCCAACTCATAGTGACCCCTCCTTGGGTTTCCGAGGCAGTATCACTATGGAAGTAGATTGCCCAACCTTCCTTCCGAGGAGTGGCTGGTGGTTTTGAACCACCAGCCTTCTGGTTAACAGTCAAGTATCTTAGGAAATACGCTACCAGAGCTCCCTAGTAATAGCTATGGATTTGTATTTTTTTTTCTTTTTTTTTTGGTGATAATGTGTCTAGTAAGAATAACAGCTACCATTTGTTGAACATCTACTCTATGTCAGGCACATTACCTAACACAGTTTATTTAATCATAAACTGAGAAGGAGGTATCACTATCCCCACTGCCAGATGGAGAAACTGGGGCTCTGAGCGGCCATGTGACTGGCCCCAGGCCACACAGTCAGGAAATGGCAAAGCCACTTTAAATCAGGATCAGAGTATGCATTTCTGCCCCTCCCGTACTATGGATAGAATAATTAGCTTTGTGCTTGGAAGAAACCCCCAACTCCTTGTGTCTTCCTCATATATTGAGTTTACTTCTTCCGTGAGCTTAGGGATCATCTAGACATCCCAATGGCTGCAGGCTTGACCAATAATTGCCATCAACCAAATTTCTTGGGCATTTATCAGACAGTAAGATATCCTTTGAACCTAAAGGGATGCATCTCAGTAGCAGATCACATGCCCTGAGACTGTTAATAGAAATAATAATTTTGAACAGGGGTCTTCATGTCATTTCTTCTATGGGCCAATCATCTTTCCTTCCTTCTTGTCTCCCTCTCTCCTGGCCTCCCTCCCTGGCTTCATTCATACATTCATATCTCCATTCACTCAATATTTATCAAGAGTAAGAGCATGGACTCTGGAGTCAAACCCTGACTCCCCCCCCCCCCCGCCACTTATCAGCTCTGTAAGCATAATCTCTGTCAGTTTCCGCATCTGACAAGTGAGAATAACACCTTGTAGGTTGAGGTGGTGTAAATGGTTAATATCGGCTGCTAACCAAAAGGTTGGAGGTTTGAGTGTCCCCGGGGGTGCCTCGGAAGAAAGACCTGGTGGTCTGCTTCTGAAAGATTAGGCACTGAAAACCCCGTGGAGCACAGTTCTGTTCTGACACACATAGGGCTGCTATGAGGCAGAGTTGACTCACAGCAACTGGGGGGAAAGAGAGGGTTTAGGTAAGGGTTAAATGGTTACAGCACCCACAGCACTCAGAACAGTACCTGGTATCCGATAAATGCTACCATGTGCCAGGAGATACCCAGTCCAAGGAGGGTGACTTCCGCCCTCGAGATGCTCACAGCCCAGGGAGGGACTCCACCCCTCCTCCTGCCAGGACAGGAAAAGTGCATTGCCCTTGGCCTCTCCAAGGACCTATCTTCCAGAGGCAGATACTGCAGCCCCAGGCTGGCACCCTGAGGGGCCAAAGGCTGCTCCTGCATGGGCCAGCGTGCCCAGCCCTGGCCCTGAAATCGGCTCCCCACCCCCAGGCAGGAAGGCCTTTTTGAGGCCACACAGTGGTGTGTTTTCCTCTTATTATTTTCTTCTCCCCTGAATACAGAAACGTCTGCTTGGCCAAGGTAAGACAGGCTTTTAGGAAGCCAGGGCTCGGCTCTAACAAGGACTCATCTCCCCAGGGAGCCCTGCTGATGAAGATCAAGTCCCCAGCGTGCCCTGAATGCTGACCCCAGGCACCTCACATCGGAAAGCAGTGCCCAACGAGAGAAGCTGCCGCTGTTAAGTAGGGCACTGGCCTGGGCTTTGTCAGCCTGCTAAAGACACCCGCTGCCCGGCGCTTTGTGCCTTTAGATCCTGGCTGCTGCTCCATTGAGGCGACAGCCTGTGATCTCTCCCTTTTGCTGGAAGTCAGGCAGGACAAGACTGGAGTCTCATTGGTCTGTCTGAGACGAAGGCTTTCAGAGCCAGGCAGCTTGGAAAAATGAGGTGATAAAACAAGCTGGCCAGCAATTAGGTAATGCCAGCCAGCTGCTGGGCAGCCCTGCACGAAGCCTTCCTCCAGAGCTCACTGGGACCCACAGAGGGAGCGCTGACACGTGGATCCTGGAGCTGGAGGTGCCCAGCCATGTGCTGGAGGGAGTGGCAAGCGTGTGGCCAGTGGCCTAGCTCTCTGAGCCTCACCTGTACAAAGCAGGGGAGGATGCCTCCCTCACTGTGAGGCAAGGCCCTTGCTGTTCGCTGCTGTCCGACTGGGCCCTGACTCATGATCCCTGGCCCCAGAAGGAAAAAGTGCTGACATCCTGCGCCATCCCCACGATCAGTCGCAGACTGGACTGTCACCATCTGCAGGGTTCCCACTGACTGATTTTCAGAAACAGATCACCAGGCCTCTCTTCCTAGTCGGTCTTAGTTTGGAAGCTCTGCTGAAACCTGTTCACGATCATAGCAAACAGAAGCCTCTGCTGAGGGACAGGTGCTGGCTGGGCACCAGGTGCCTTGGTTGAGAGTAGAACCCAGATCTCCTGCATGGAAGGTGAGAATTCTACCACAGAGCTACCAGGGCCTCATTACGAGACCCTAACCATAACCCTAATTGCAGGTAGAATGACTGGTGTCAGTAATGTGGGATTACTCTCTTCTCTAGTGTGGCTTCAGGGCGACAGCCTGCACGCAGTGGAGCTAGGGCCGGGCAAGTCTCTTCTCATGCCCTTCTCAGCAAGCACTGGGGCTGTAGGCTGAGGAGTCCTCCACAGTGCTCCCAGTTGTGCCAAACATTTACCCGACAGCAAGGCCCTCTGTGGGGAGCTCAGGTGGCATAGTGCCTAAGGCACTGACTGCTAACCCAGAGACTGGCAGTTCAAACCCACCAGCCACTCCTTGGAAGGAAGGTCAGGCAATCTATTTCCGTAGTGATACCGCCTCAGAGACCCAAGGAGGGGTCACTATGAGTTGGATCCAACTCGACAGCAATGAGTTTGGTTTTTTGTTTTGGTAAGGCCCTCTGGAGATGGGGAACTCCCTACACAACTGTGTCCTCCTTGTCCCCTTGGTTCCATCTTAGGTGCTCTGTCTTGAACAAATGAAATTGTCTGCTAATTCATCTCTCTAAAATGCCTCCCAAGCTAGTCTAAAGACCCAGCCTTTCCTTCCTGCAAAATTCACCTCACCACTCTCCCTCTCAGGTGAGCACCGGGAACCAACAAAGCCACAAGCCCTCTTCCCCAAGTATCGGCATTGCTCCTCTCTGCAACCTGTATGTATCTGGGTGCCTTCTTGGGAGTACGTGGGCTTTGCTTCTCTGTGGGGTGTGGGAAAAGCCCCAGAATTCTCATGTCCTGGGTTCAAGTTCTGATTTCACTATTTAATAGCTGTGTGACTAGTCACTAAACCCTCTGACCCTCAATTTCCTCATCATATAAAAATTATTTCTAGAACTGCTTCCCCCATATACTGTCTCAGTAGCTATTCAGGATAGCCCTATAAAGTAGGAACATTTAGGAAGTTCTGTTTAAACAAATAGGGTTTTGATATCTAAGGTTGCCACTCAAGGACACACTGCTAGTGGCAAAACCTTGCCTTGACCTCAAATCCCCTACTCTTTCTATGGGATCAGGGTTAAAACGTAGGGTATTTATGAGGATGAAATGTGGAAGGACCTAAGAAGAGAGTTCTCAGTTTACTTCTAAAAGTTGTGAAGATCAGAGGACATCACTCACTGATTTTATGTAATAAACATTTGCCGAAGAGTCCCTAGGTGCTGACCTCAGGCTCATGGACTCCATAAGCTTTAAGGAGCGGGACAGAGTCAAGCAGAGGTTTGGGCATCATCCCCCTACAGGGAGCATAGTCCTTGCAAGTGATCCAGCCCTTAGCATAACACCTGGCAAATACCAGGTGCTGGCTAGGCCTGTAAGGAACGATTCCCTTCCCTCCTTTGAGGTCTCTCCTCCTAATTCTTCCCACATTTCATCCGCACAAACACCCTGTGTTTTAACCCCATTTTACAAATGAAAGTTTGTAGATACCTGAGGGTCACAGATCTCAATCTTGGCAGCATATTAGAATCACCTGGGAAGCTTTTAAATGCCCAATGCCCAGGCTGAACCGCAGACTGTTAAATGAGAAACTCAGGGGTTAGTCTCAAACACCAGGGTTTTTCTTTTTAAAGCTACCCCTCAAGAAAAGGAAAAGGAATGTGTGTATGATTGCCTCCATGAACAACTGCTCCCTTTGCTATGATATGAGAAGAAATGGATGGTGCCAAGCTACCATTACTGATAGTTTGATAAAAGATTCTATAGAATACCGATCAAAGGGGGGGGTGGGTAGGGAACAGAATTTCCACTGTCATGGACCCAGACTTCTGAAGACACTGAGGCTAGATGAACTCCTGCAACTTCCCTGAGATTACCTTTAACCCTGATACTATAAACCGAAAATATCCCCTGAAGCCTTCTTTAAACCAAACAACAGTCTAGTTTAACTAGTAAGGAATGTGCACCGTGACCCCACTTACTATATAGGGGTCAAAATGTTAACAACAACTCAAAAGTTAGATAGGAAGCTTAGGGGGAAAATGAGTTTATGTCGATAGGGCAGGAAGAATTTGGAAAAAGAGGGTGAAAACGGCCTGAACCATTTGAAAAATGTAATCAATGAAAATGTACATGTAGAAAATGATTTGGTCAGTGTTTTGCTGTGCATATTTTCTGTAACAATTTACAACCAAAAAGGTTGCCCCTCGATTCCAAGTGCCTTTGGGGAGGAGAGCTGCTGCTCTAGTGGTATCCACAGGTGTCACCTTACAGACAACATAGTGGCTCCTATTAATCCAACCACCATTGGTCTGCATGGGAATTATTCAGGTTATTGGCTTTCTCTTATTTGAAGGAATTACAGGGAAAGGGAGAAAGTGTGTGTTTGGGGAGGTCCTAGAGCTGCCCTCACCCCCACCTCTGGCCCTTTCTCGTTGGGTGATGCTGGACTTGTTGCTTCACCTCTTCTGGACTGTTTCCATGGGGGCACTGTGAAGGTTCCATGTGGTCTGTGAGTAAAGCAATTGTTACCCATTAGTGGCTTCAGAAATACTAGGTCCCTCCCTTCCTCCTTCTCCTTCTCTGCCCATGTTTGGGCCATTTTTCTGTTTATTCACCTCTACTCCAGAGGAAGTGAAACTCAGAGCAGTTCTCCCTGCTATTAGCAGCACTGCCCAGAGGCCGGATGGACCATGGGAAGGGCAGGGAGATGACTGGAGATGCCAGGAGAATCCTAGTATCCACAATAGGCAGCTTTCGGGGCTGGAAATGCTCAGGACACAGACCAAGGCTGGACATGGAGAACTGAATGCAGGGGAAACAGTCTGCTAGGAGTGACCATGGGCTGCAAGCACCTTACCAGAATGCTGGGGTCTTGGGGACAGTGGTCATCCTGCTCTGTCCTTGGAGGAGGTCTGAGAAGCAAGGAGTAGGAGTCCTGCAAAGCTTTCATGGGGCCAGAGGCAGTGTTACTCCAGGGCAGAGCTGGTACAGTGCCTGCAAAGCAGTAGCTCAGTGAAGTCCTACCTTGAAATAGTCTTTTTGCTCTTCTTCCCTTTCCACTCCCCACCTCCCACTTCTTTGTGTAGGACTTCTCCCCAAGTCTGTTAGAGGCATCCTTGCTGCCTCAGTAAGTTCAGGGTTTTTAATGTTTAAAGCAAGGCTTTCTGACTCAAAAGGGAATGCGTAAAGAGCATGTGGTATAGAGTTTTTATCATAAACAGTAAAATGAGAGAGAGACAAGAACAAGCTTCTCCTACCATTCCCACTGCTGTTGCATTCATATGCCAGCCCCAAAGACGAGGATGGTTGCCTGGAGGCCTGGGGGTGGGCATGAGACAGTTTAGGAGTTGACCTTGAAGATGGTTGGAGACAGGGCACAGTAGACCTGCGTGGAACAGAGAATTAGGTGCTGTGATGAGGAGGCAAAAGTCAGCAGCAGAAATCTATACATTCAATGCAATCCCAATCCAGATCCCATCAACATTCTTTAGGGATATGGAAAAAATGATCACTAACTTTATATGGA
>NW_006921608.1:11661282-11662876 GCF_000298275.1 Orycteropus afer afer | reverse complement strand
AAAAAAAAAAAAAAAGTCAGCAGCAGAAAGCTGCCTCACGGGTGGGAGCAGGGCCAGGGCAACGTGGGGAGGCTGAACCAACCAATGCACAGCAGCTGAGGCAAACCATAAACCGTTCTGTATCCCAGGGAGCCCTGCTCGACCCTTGTTCCAAATGGGCCTCTATTGAAGGCGGCCTGCATACATCCCTGGATTCACTCAGCAGAAGGATGCTTGCTTATGCCCCAAACTTCTCCCTTCTAAACTGCCCCATGTGGACTCCAACTTTCAAAGCCCCAGAAGAGTCATAAGTTCCCTCAAAACAAACAGAAGGGAAACTTTTGCACCCAGAGGCAGGGAGCTGACGGGAAGGATAAATCCTAGCGTCACTATTTTGGTGGGTCTGAAGAGTGACGAAGCTCTTCCCTCCACTAGTTACAGAAGATGTGATTGGCAGCACAACGCAGCAGTTAGGTACCAGGCCCAGGAGCCAGACTGCTACACTGACACCTTTCCTCATTGCTCCTTCTTAGCAGTGTTTTCTTGGCTAAGCTTCTCCGTATCTCTGTGCTTCAGTTTCCTCACCTGTTAGACCTGTTGGAGATGATACTACTGGGGTAATAGTGAAAATTAAGTGAATTAAGTCAAGTAAAGTGTTCATGGCACATAACACATAACTGCTCAAAAAATATTAACAGTTATGGTTATGAGGCATACATGAGCACGAGCCTGGGTAATGTCTGATGGACAGTCAGGAACAAGAAGGCAGTGGAGAGGCGTGGCTAAGAACATTAGCTGGAAGAAATAGGCCTGGCTTGAGACAGTGCCACTGTGGTACCTAAGATTAGATACTATGCATTACTTAAGACATGCAAATATCTTCGTACAATATCAGGCAGAGTTAAGTGTAAAATATATATTTATGAGTGTATTTTTCAGATCTGGAAACTAAGACACAAAGAGGCTAGACACTTGTCAAAATCACACAGCTAGTAAGCGGGAAAGCTGAGATTTGAACCCAGAAGTCTGCTTTAAAGACATCAGTGACCACAAATGTCTATCTTCAACAAAACTGTTGAAAATGTAATTTATTTATTCACTTTTTTTTCCTGAGAAGCTGTTAGCAGTATAAATTGACATCTGCCAAGCAAGGAGATTAATTTATTCCTACACCTAATTTTCAGTGATTTTTTTCTCTGTCCTCTTTAGACAGACCAGCAGCCTTTAAGTGAGAGATTATACAAAAATCCACACAAGTTGACATCTGTATAGACATACTAGATTCTACTATGTGTTCATGCCCATTAGTGGGTGATAGGCTTAAGCTGTGAGATATTCAGATCGACATACCATCTGTAACAATTTTCTGATAAAATCCAAAAGGTATAAAAAGTCCCAGCTGATGTTGCTTATTATTCAGTACCACAAAGGAAGGATCTAGAAGCTCCCTTGGAATTATTTCATCGAGTAGATAAGACTTGGGGGCCAGGTGAACCTGGCCTGACTCACCCTCTACCATTGGCTAGTGTGTCTCCTGGGGCAAACTCTTCAACTTATCACTCAACCAGTACAGAACCAGCTGCTATGGAGTCAACTCTGACTCAAGGTCATTCCA
>NW_006921608.1:11652466-11660327 GCF_000298275.1 Orycteropus afer afer | reverse complement strand
TGTTGCCGGGCAGGCTGGGCTCCGCGCCGAAGCCGTAGGCTCCCCCGGCTGCCCTCTGCCCTGCTCCGCCCGCCGCCTCCTCCCTCTGACTCACTCCGCCCGCCCCAGCCCACGCCGCGGCTGAGCCCGTGCCTTACGCTTCTGCGCCTGCGCCAGCTGCGCGCTGCACCGGCGACGGCGGGGCTGGGTTCTCTGAGCTGCAGCAGACCTAGGAAGGCAATAGACACGCCACTCGTGGCGTCCGGAGAGACCCTGCTCCGGAGGTGGACTCCCCACCCCCTTCAGCACCCGTTGTCGTAGAACTGTGTGCTCCCAGACTGTCCCGGTCTTGACACTGTGACCCCGACCTCTCTGCCACTGTTCACACACCCCTGCGCTTGCTTTGCCTTCGGAGGGAGTGACTAGTCACTAATGGCGACACCCTCCTCAACTTTCTGCTTTCCTTTTTCTCCTACGTAGTGCCTAAGGCACTTGACTGCTAACCAGGAGGCTGGCGGTTCAAACCCACCAGCCACTCCTCGGAAGGAAGGTTGGGTAATCTACTTCCATAGTGATACTGCCTCGGAACCCAAGGAGGGGTCGCTATGAGTCGGGTCCGACTGGAGGGCAAATAACAACAACAGTGGTTGTCAAGGTTTGCTCCGTATTATGATCACCCGGGAAGTTTTTAAAATCCCGATGCCCAGGCTGCACCCAGACTATTTAATCAGTCAGTCACAGGGGAGTGACCCGGCATCAGCATTTTCTTAGTTCTCCAGGTGACTTCAGAATTCAGCGGAGGTTGCAAAGTGCTGACCTAGACCTGTGCATGGGCATCACCGGAACCTTGTTAATACTGTACTGTACTAACTAGACCTGGTAGGTCTGGGGAGGAGCCTGGCCTTCTGCGTTTCTGAGAAGCTCCCCCACGACGCTGAGGCTGCTGCTTGGAGGGCTACATTTGGACCAGTGAGACCCACATACTCTTAGTGTCATCACGGGGATTGGTGTTCCCCCACCATGACCTCCTGTACCAGACCATACAGGACGCTTAGTCATGTTTATTGTCAAGTTTAATCAGAATAATATGTGCTCGATCAATAGAGTTGCAAATTGTTTAAATGTGTAATATTCTTAGATTATATGAATAGTAAAATCTCTCTACACTAAATTACATTATTAGATACAACATTATTAGTAACTGAACAGAAGCCTTTTTTTTAATTTTTCTCCTTTTTCTTTAATTCTCAAAAAATGTTATTAATATAGGTTCACAAATACTAATGACCACAATATTGTAGCTAAAACACCAGAACATTTGACAAAATCAGCAACTATAAAAACATCACAGCACATGCTTGTAGTAGGGTGCGGAAGAAATCACGTGATTCAAAGCATCCCTGTAATTGGATAATAATGACAGCTCAGACAGACCATTACAAGGTTCAAAAAGTAAATTAGCGTAGAATTTTAGCCTTGTTGGTATATTGATACATGTAAGCTGGGCTTGTGAAAAATGTTTTTGTTGTTACAGCTAACTACTAAGATATTTTTATTTAAAAAAATAAATATCTGCTGAAATGCACAAAATTTTTATAGCCAGTCATGTTGCTGTCATCCTCTCTGATAGTGTCACCCAGTGTAGACCAACCCCCCCCACACACACACACACCCCTGGTAGCATCCCTGCACTCCTTGTCACTTCACCCTTCTTATGTTGAAATGGAGAAGACATGAGTTTTAAAGCAAATAGTTAGGGGTTTGAATCCCACCTGTGTCAGTTCCTAACCTGGTGAAATCAGACCCTGATTCTTTGTGTGTAAAATGGGGGGACATACTTGCCTTGCATTTTTGTAGGGAGGATTAGTAAGAGATGTATACCTGGTGGTAGGTAAAAGATCAGCTGTGTTAGGATAACTTAGCTCTCCACAAGCCCTCATAGCTGAATGTACCAGGGTATTGACAAAAGCCAAGAAAGGCCTCCAGGTCTCCTCCTTTCTGCTCTCCTCTCCTCCCTCCCTCACGGGAGGACTGAGCTGGACACCAAAACACTCCACTGTCTCCCAGGATGGACCCAGGGGCAAGGAAGGTCCAAAGGAGAGCCCTGAGGAAGGTACTGGAACATTGAGAGTTGGGAGGCCTGGGAGCAGGTCTCCTAGAGGCAGACTCTGAGTTTCTGAGGGTCAAGAGATACCAAGAAGGGAATGGAACCAGGAGAGGGGGCTATGTGTGGGAGCTTCACTTTCCTGTCTCATTTCCCCCTCAGCAACAAGGCAGCAGAGAGATAGGTGTGAGGCTTTATGGGGAGGCTACCTGGAGCTGAATCTCATCCTTCTCCTTAGCTAGGTGTGCGACCTTGGGCAAGATGACTTAAGCTCTCTAAGCCTCAATTTCTTTACCCATAAAATGAAATACTATAGTTATAATACCCAACTCATAGGACTGTTGTGAGAACTAAGGCAATGCTGTCAAGTTCTCAGATCAGCAGCTGGCCAACAGTAAGTCTTCCGTGCATGTTTGCTGTTATAATTACTATTTCTCTTTCACAAATGAGCGGCTCAGAGTTAAATAGTACCCTGTGCTCTCCCCTTCTCCATCACGTGGGTTGAAAAGTGCTCTTGAGCTTCCATTTTTAAGCACCTTTATGACTCACACACTCACACACTGGTGCTGGACTCCACCCTTAATCTGATTCTCCTGAGACTCCAGGTGGAATGCCAAGACCTCGTTTTATGGCCCAGTGAAAGGTTTGGGAGTCGGAGACCCCCCATCACATGGGGCTGACCTGAGACCCCAAGTCCTGGCCTGCAGAATCATGAGCAATACAATGGTTTAGTGGTTTAAGCCGCTACATTTTAGCTAACTGAAACACCATACTCTTGGGACCCTAATTTCTCCATTTGTAAAATGGTGGATTTACTTTTCATTGTTCAGGCCAAGCCAGCTTTCATAACTCATAGTCACCTCTCTCTTCATAAGTGGGTCTTTCAACCTCTAGCTCCCAAACAGGAATTTGAAATCAGGACTCCAAAAAACTAAACCAAACCCCTTCCATGGAGTCAATTCCAACTTATAATGTCCCTATAGGACAGAGTTGAACTGTCCCACAGGGTTTCCAAGTCTGTAAACCCACCAGCCACTCTTCGGAAGGAAGATAGGGCAATCTACTTCCCTAGTGATACTGCCTCAGAAACCCAAGGAGTGGTCGCTATGAGTCGGGTCCGACTCGACAGCACATAACAACAACAACAACAAATCTTTACTGAGGCAGACTGCCTCATCTTTCTGCCGTGGAGCAACCAACCTTCTGGTTAGCTGCCAAGTGCTTTAACCACTGCACCACCAGAGCTCCTGAGATCAGGAATAATGTCCCTGAATCCCAGACAATTGGAGACCACTAACTCAACTGGAGTTTATCAAGGAAATAGAACAATATACCATCTAAAAGCACTGGTTCTGAAGTAGAACTTCCTGGCTCTGCATTCCAATTCTGCCACTTCCTAGTCATCTGACTTTGAATGATGTGATGGTTTATGTGTCATCTTGGCTAGGCTTTGACTCTCAGTGGTTTGGCAGACACTATGTAATCACCTTTCATTTTGTGATGTGATGTGAGCAGCCAATCAGTTGAAAGAGGAGTTTCCTTTAGGGTGTGGCCTGCTTCTAGTATATAAATGAATGTTCTGTCAAAGCTCACCTCTCTTGACCCTGTATTCTTCTCATCATCTGACCTTTGGTTCTTGGGACATATGCCAGGAGAGGCCTCTAGCCTGCTGCCTAACCTGCAGATTTTGGGTTCATAAACATGACCTGGCAGAGATCTTCAGCATCAGCCTGACCTATGGATTTGGGACTTGCCAGCCCCTGCAGTTGCGTGAGCCATTTCTTCCCAATTGCGTGAGCCATTTCCTTAGAGTAAATTTCTCTATCTCTATTTATATATGTTTCAGTGTTTTTGTGCCTCCAGAGAACCCACACTAAGACAAATGAGTTTCTTTCTCCAAGTCTTAGTCTCCTTATCTGTAAAATGGGGATAATAATAGTACCTACTTATAGGATTAATGTGACGATTAAATAAGATAATGTCCATACATTGCTTAGCACGGTGCCTGGCATGTTGAATATATTCAGTAGATGGTAGCTATTTCTTTGTTGACTTCTGTAAAAGTTCTGGTTTTACATCTGTCTATAGGAGTCAAAGGAGCTCTGGTGGCATAGTGCCTATGGCATTTGACTGCTAACCAGGCTGTTGGCGGTTCAAACCCACCAGCTCCATAGTGATACTGCTTTGGAAACCCAAGGAGGGGTCTCTATGACTCGGGTCCAACTCTACAGCAGTGGTTGTTATAGGAGTCAAATGCCTATGGCTGGTAGTTCAAACCCACCAGCTGCTCCATGGAAGGAAGATAGGGCAATCTATTTCCATAAAGATTTACTTCCTTGGAAACCCAGTGGGGTTCGCTATGAGTCAGAATCAATACAATGGCAGGAAGTTTGGTTCTTTTGGTTTCTTAGAATGAGCAAGGAGCCATGGTGGTCAGTAGTTAAGTGCTCAGCTGCCAACCAGAAAGTCAGTGATTCAAACTCACCAGCCACTGCAGGGGAGAAAGGTGAGGCACTGTGCTTCAGTAAAGATTTACAGCCTTGGAAATCCCCTGGGGCAGTTCTCCTGTGTCCTATAGGGTCTCTGTAAGTTGCAATCAACTTAATGTCAATGGAACAGGGATAGAAAGAGCACAAATTAACAACACACAATTCTCTAACCCTGTCATTCCAGCCAATAAGAAAATGAAATTCCATCTTACCGGCTACTGTCTAAACATTGCTGTAGATTCAGAGAAAATATAAAAGATTTTTGCCTGTGTAAAAAATATGGGATTCAGGGGAGGGGCAGAGGGAAGAAGCTAGATAATGATTTGCTTTTGTTTCTAAAAGGATATAATGCTCACTGAGTTTATGATTAGAGGAAGGCCAGATAAAAAGCATTAAAAAATTAATGTGTGACTTTGTCGAAATAAAGCACAAGAAGGCAGCACATTGGTTAGCACATTTTTAGAGAAAAACAACATTGGAACAAGAGAAATCAAAACCTAACCTTCTACCATCTGCCACAGATGATTCTGTAGCTTTCTACAAGAATCTTATTAGCATCTTCTAAGAGGCTGACTGTAGCCACCAGCAAAGCAATGATGAAGAAAGGGACACCCACACTCACACAGGCACCCACACTCCCACCACCTGAGCTTGCGCTAGCAGAGAGGCATTTACATGGGCATGTCATCCCCACTGCTCATTGCCTCATTTGCATACAGGAGTTCCACAGTCAGATACAGGCAGTCCAGGAGCTCTGCTTCAGCAAGCAGGGAGTTAAATATCTGTTCGAGGCAGCAGGAACACTGAGGGGTGATTGGCTTCTGGTTCTGGCCTCCTGGGCCCCAGTCTCCCCTGGCCTCGTCAAGTGCTCCATTGCTGACTTTTGAATCCTGGACCTGCCAGATCTGAGGTGCAAGAAAAATGTACATCCATCTTCTAACCCCTCAAATCACTTTCCCACCTTGCTTCCCAAAGGAAAGCAAGACAATACAAAGACTGTTCTCAGTACTTCTCACTATTTAGAGGGTGTGAGAAAAATGTGTAGAGCTTTGAGATAAAAATGTCATAGGAGCTGAAGGCCAGGAAATGATTCCCTAAGAAATTTAAAGGAATTTCTATTTATTTTCCCTCCATGTTTCCAATTCTTTTCTGGAAAAGTATGTGAGACTGGAACCTATCTCTGTGTGTGTGTATGCACACACACATGCACATGCATGTGCAAACAGTTGAAACAAAGCAACTACTGTGTGATTGACACTATCTAGGAAGCTTGGGATCCACAAGATTGTGGGAGTCTGGCCAAATCTTCTGGGCAATCATGATTCAACTGAACCTTTCTAATGGGGCCAGAATTGTGGAAACCCAAATCCAAAGGGTAGCTCTGAACTGGCCCAGCATGGTTTCAATTCACTTGACACCTTTGCATCCATTTCCTTGTCTCAACATCTAACATATATCCTGAATGCTATTTCCACGGCCACTGCTGTACTCCCAGCTTAGAGTCTCTGGCCTGGATCACATTATATGGCTTCTAGTTGGTCTCCCTCCCTCCACTCTTGCTCTGTCCCTGTAAATTGGATCATTTCACATCTCTGCTTAAAACTCCTTTCCATGACCACCATGGTCCTACTTGATATGGCCTCTGTCTACTTCTCCAAACTCATCTGCCTGGCTTTCCTTCTTGTTTCTATGATAGGAGGATGCCTATTTTGTTCACTGCTGTATCTCTCAGCCTGACACATAACACACATTATCTGTACACTTATTTGCTGAATGGATGAATTCAGCTTTGTATGCCAGACATAAGGGCCTCCTTTCTCTTTCCCAAACTCACTATGATTCCTGTTTCAGGGCAGTTGCATTTGCTGTTCCTTCTACTTCTAGCTCATTTGTCACTTCTTAGCTCAGTTATCAGCCCTCAAAGAGAGCTCCTCTGACCACTATAGCAGAAGCAGCCCCCACCCCATAGTGCTCCATCACAACACCCTATTTTTCATAGCACTTCTCGAAAGTACCTTCTTTGTGTAAGTTTTATTGCCTGTCACCCTTCCATGACTATAAGTATTTCAGTGGCAAAGACCTTGTCTGTCTCATTGACTGCCATATCCCTAGCACCTATAATAGGGCCTGGAACATAGTAGGTGCCCATTAAGCAATGTGGACTGACTGATGAATACTTAGAGTTGTTGTGAGGATAAAACATTTTAAAACGACCACTTTGGAAAACTGGCAGCTTCTAACACAGCTAAACATATATTTAACCCAAGCATCAGCAATTCTACTCCTAGGTACATCGACACAAGAGAAATGAGTACATATATGCAGAAAAAGCCTTGTATAAGAATGTTCATAGCACCCTTATTCCACAGAGTTAAAAGCTGGAAACCACCCGAACATTCATCAATAAGGGAATGGATAAACCAATTGTGGTCTGTTCGTACATTGGAACACTGTTCAGCAATGAGAAGGAATTAACTACCGATATACACAAGGAGCCCTATGGCGCAACACCTAAGCACTCAGCTGATAACCAAAAGGTTGGCTGTTCAAACCCACCCTGTGGCTTTGTAGGTGAAAGACCCAGTGATCTACATCCACAAAGATTACAGCCAAGAAAACCCTACGGAGCAGTTCTGCTCTGTCACACGAGGTCACGTGGGTTGGAATCAACTTGATGGCACCTAATAGCATGAATGAATCTCACCAATGGTCTGCAGTGGAAGCCAAAGCCAACAGATACATTCTGTGTGATTTCATTTGTATGAAATTCAAGAATAGTGGAAATGAGTCTTGACTGTGGCTGGTGACCCCTTCTCAGTGCTACTCATGGGCATAGAGTGAGGCAAGTTCATAAGAATGGGGAAGATTTGCATTAACAGATGGTAGAGAGGTCAGGGTGGTACTGTGGATGGAAAGGATGTCTGTGGCCTCGGTAATTTGGGAAAGCCATGTGCAAGGCTGCCTTGGCCAATGGAGGTTTGTGAAACACAGAACTTTCAAAGAACACCAAGAAGGATGCTGTGGCTTCACACAGAAATCAGATTTCAAATGTAATGCACATGAATAGTGTGACCCCTGAAATGATGGTTGCTGGAGCAGGTGGCTTCCTGCCCAGGCTGGGAAGGGAGTGGGGCAAATCTTTCTCCTGTGCTGTGGGCTCTGGTCTCTATAGCTGCATAGGTGAAGGGTGTTCCTCCATCTAGTGGGGGAGCAAAGAGACTTGGGGGCCTTTTTCGCTTCATCTGAAACTGTGAAAAGAGTGAACAAAACAGGAAGAGGTCTGTAAAGT
>NW_006921608.1:11650867-11651731 GCF_000298275.1 Orycteropus afer afer | reverse complement strand
TTAATAATGTCTAGTCTTTATAAAAGGAATTTGATAAGTGTTACTTAGAACAAGTTGATGAGTATAATTGAAGACTCCATGTAATTCCAATGATCTTTCTGCTCAAAAAAAGGTGGTGTGTTGGGGGGAAGTTTTTCCCACAAAAGGTGCTCTAACCTGAAGATAAACCAAATAAAGTAGATGAGACAGGCCAAAAGTTTGAGAAGATTGAAACTTGGATTTTGGTTAGAATTGAAATATTAAGTGTATTCAGTACCCATGGGTGACAACATTGTTGGAAGATTATCCCTAAGTGAAATCGAGAGAAATGAAGAACGTAACACACAAGATCAGTCACCTGTGGGCTTGAAGATGAGTCAGTGACTGAGTGGCTTCAAATCAAGGGCCTTTAATTCCATCAAGGCAGCCAAGAGACTGACTGAAGTATCATCCTAGCAAAGCAGTAACCTCCTCACTTGGAGGTTACAAGGCTTGAAGACGAAACACATCAAGCCCAAATCTAATCAGTTACAGAAAATGACTGAAGCAAACAAAGTGTGCTGACAATAAATAAATGGCATCAGCCAAGTTGAAGCCTAACCAGCTTTATTTTGTCTGTTGTTGTTAGTTGCTGTTGAGTAGATTGCAACTCATGGAAGCCCCATGTGTGCAGGTAGAATTTCCCTATGGGATTTTCAGGGTGTGCCCTTTCGGAAGCAGATTACCAGGTCTGTCTTTTGAGGCACCTCTGGGTGGGTTCAAGGGAGCTGTGGTGGCATAGTGCCTAAGGCACTTGACTGCTAACCAGAAGGCTAGTGGTTCAAACCCATCAGCCACCAGCCGCTCCTTGGAAGGAAGACTGGGCAATCTACTTCCATAGAGATA
>NW_006921608.1:11568210-11645612 GCF_000298275.1 Orycteropus afer afer | reverse complement strand
CACAGGACCACGTGGCTGTATGGTTAGGAAGGCAAAGGTGCATGTGTCTTTTTTTTTTTCCTTTCTTTCTCCCTGGTGTAATTATTCACCTCATAGACCTGAAAGTTATTCAGGATGAAGGTTAACCCATGGGAGTGAGTTCAATTCCAGGCCCAAAGGTTGACTCAGGGCCATAGTCTCAGGGATTTCTCCAGTCTCTATCAGACCAGTAAGCCTGGTCTTTTTTATGATCTTGAGTTTTGTTCTACATTTTTCTCCCAGTATCCAGCACCTCCAATTCTGATCCCTTTCTGGGTGGTTGGCAGCTGTAGTAAGTTGGGTACTATCTGGTTCTTCTTGGTCATGTAGGCTGAAGTTGCCATGGTCCACTAGTGCATTGGACTAATTGTTTCCATGAGTCTTTGATTTTCTCCATTCTTCTTTGCTCTGGATGAGGGGAGACCAGTGGTTGCATCACTCACAAGCTTTTAAGAGTCCAGTTGCTAGTCACCAAAGTTGGATGTAAAACGTTATTTTTGCATACCATGTTATGCCAAATGAGCTTGCTTTCCCTTGCAGCCATGTTCCCAAGTCTGTAGGCCCAGTGATTCACTCTCTCAAGGTGTTGGTTGTGGCTAAGAAGTTATCATAACCTTGCCCCCCATTTGCTCTTTATATATATGGACATTTTTAGAGCACTTGCAAATACATATATAGAAATATCATCTTCCAAACATACATATGGTCATGGGTATACGCTCCTTTGCCTACCCATACCTGATCATCTTGCCTGTCTACCTGTGTATCTCAGATGTGTGTGTGTTTTGCTGTCAATAGCACTTCCTGTTTAGGTTTCTTCTAGAAGAAAGATTATACTTCTCTTGTGTCTTGAAAGGGGAGAGGAGCCAATTACTCATTTATATTAAGCCATAGTCAAATGGGCAGTGGAGAGAGGGCTCAAACAGGCCCTAGTGCTATAGTTAAAACCACCACCACAAAAAGTTGAAATCCAACCAAAATATTAAAAGCATAAATAGCTTCCACTAAAAATAAGTCATTGGTAGGTAAGGCCACCAGCTTTGCACCCTTTATGATGGTTTTCTCTCCGTTCTGGAAGGCGACATGGTGTAGCACCATGGCATGGGAAACTCTGGAAAACCGGGCCTTTGAAGCACAGAGACAGTCTCTGTGGCCTCTACAGACCCAAGAGCAAGAAGTGCCTGTTACCTGGAGGCTCCGGAGGTGCCAGCGGTGCCAGGGCCATGGCTCCCAGGGGCCATGGCAGCCATGGTGGCAGTGCCCAGAACTGTAGGTGACGGGCTCGTGGCAGCGTGTGCAGAAAGCTCCTCCCCTTAGCCTGATGACAGTTGAGGCCATGAGAGACCACACTGCTTGCTCATTTGACAGGTATTTATTATTGAATGTCTGCTATTTGCCAGGCATGTTCCAAGTGATCCAGAGAGGTGATCTGCAGTCAAAACTCCCCTGCCCTAATCTAGGGGGATGATTTGAGGAAAGACCTCTTACAAGTATGATTTTTTTCTTTAGACTTTTCTGGATACAAATGGGTTTGTATTACTTTTTAAATTAAGAAAAAAGTTATCAAAATCAGTTATTAAAAATTGTTTCTGAGTAAGTATCCATAAAGGAAATTGGAAAAAAAAAAAAAAGCTAAAAGGAAATATCCAATAATTACACACCTGCGAGAACAGTGGCCTTTGGACTCTGAGGAGGCCCTAACAGGTGTGGTCAGAAAATCAACACCCGATGGTACTAGAAGAGTTGATTCTGAACTGTTGTGGTCAAAGACATTGTAGGAGAAGAACTTTTTTGTCAGTCAATCTGGCATGTTTCACTTATTCACATATTTTTTCATTCAAGAAACATTTTCTGGACTAGATTCTGGGAATACAGAGACAAGCAAGTCATCATATTGTCTTCATTGGGTCCCACATTTCCTTTGAGGGGCAGATACAGTAACAGTTACAGACAGTGGAATGTTGACAGTGCCCTCATAGACTAAGAGGCAGGGCAGAGAAGGGGCCACAGAGGAAGGCAGGCACGATGTCTATTGACTACCATTTTATCATGGCCTATAGCAGAAAGTCTATTAGATACTAGGCTATCGATAGATATTTGTCGGAAAAAAAAGAAATATTCTTTGGTGGTTACTCGGTTGGGGAAAGGAGGACAAACCACTAACTAAAGGGTAAAAAACCAAAACCAAATGCACTGTCGTTGAGTTGGCCCCACCTCATAGTGACCCCTCCTTGGGTTTCTGAGGCAGTATCACTACGGAAGTAGATTGCCCAATCTTCCTTCCAAGGAGTGGCTGGTGGGTTTGAACTGCTAGCCTTCTGGTTAGCAGTCAAATGCCTTAGGCACTATGCCACCAGAGCTCCAACTAAAGGGTAGATACATTAAATGTATGTGTTTGTTGGACAAATAGTGTTTTGGCAAAGCCAAACCTGGTAACCTGAGCCTTGAAAAATGTTGTTTTTGGTTTGTTTCAGCTGCCCTGGTTTCTTCCTTGGTAATATCATTAAGTTTCAGGGACTCTCTGATCCACTATTAGCTTTGTAATCATTATAGTCCTCAAGCGGTCTCATGTTTTTATTTTATTTTCCCCACAACTGTTCTTTATTGAGTCTGCTTTTATTTTATCTAAACCTACTCTTTTCCCATAATTTCCTGTTCCTACATACACTAAGAGCCAGTTGTTAGAACAAAGGGTTTAAAATCAGGAAGGATATGCATCAGGATTGTATCCTTTTACCATACTTATTCAAGCTGTATGCTGAGCAAATAATGCGAGAAGCTGGACTATATAAAGAACATGGCATTAGGTTTGGAGGAAGACTCATTAACAACCTGCAATATGCAGATGATACAACCTTGCTTGCTGAAAGTGAGGAGGACTTGATGGACTTACTGAGGAAGAGCAAAGACCACAGCCTTCAGTATGGGTTATACTTCAACATAAAGAAAGCAAAAATCCTCACAATTGGACCAACTAGCAGCATCATAATAAATGGAGAAAAGATTGAAGTTGTCAGAGATTTCATTTTACTTGGATCCACAACCAATGCCATGGAAGCAGTAGTAAAGAATTCAACGATGCATTGCACTGGGCAAATCTTCTATGAAAGACCTCTTTGAAGTGTTAAAAAGCAAAGATGTCACTTTGAAGATTAAGAAGCACGTGACCCAAGCCATAGTATTTTCAATTGAATCATATACATGTGAAAGCTGGACAATGAATAAGGAAGACCAGAAAAAAAAAAATGATGCATTTTAATAGTGATGTTGGTAAAGAATATTGAATATACCATGGGCTGCCAGGAGAATGAACAAATCTGTCTTGGAAGAAGTGCAGCCAGAATGTTCCTTAGAAGTGAGGATGGTAAGACTTCCTCTAATGTCTGTTGGACGTGTTATCAGGAGGGACCATGCTTGGTAAAGGAGAGGGTCAGTAAAAAAGAGGAAGACCCTCAACAAGATGGATTGCCACAGTGGGGTTAAACACAGCAACAATTGTGAGGATAGCACAAGATCAGGCAGTGTTTCATTCTGTTGTACACAGGGTCTCTATGAGTTGGAACCAATGGGATGGCACCTGACAAGAACAACGTCATAACAGCCACATCTTGTGTCCTAACAGATGCAAAACAGTTTTCTAAAATTTTCTTCTGGTTCCTGAAGTATGTTATTGTCAGAAACATGCTCTTCCTCTACATTTCCAGATGACATTTCATTTCCTTTCATCGTCATATTCTAGAACATATTCTGCAATGAGAGAGCTCTATCCACTTCTGTTGTTGTTGTCAGTTGGCATCAAGTAGGCACCAAATCATGACACTTTCATCTGCTGATCATCAGAAAACAGAGTATGACTTTCTCTTGACTCCCCTCACTGTCCATTTGGATGTTGGTGGAATCCCTTCAGATACACAACTGGAAAACAGTGGAATGTGCATGGCTTAGTCTAATTTCTGTGTCTAGAAAGTATTTGAGGAGCTCTGGTGGCTTAATGCCTAAGGCATTTGACTGCTGACTAGAAGGCTGGGAGATCAAACCCACCAGCCACTCCTTGGAATGAAGATTGGGCAATCTACTTCTGTAGAGATAGATACCACCTCGGAAACCCAAGGAAGGATCACTATAAGTCAGAAATGACTCGATTGCAGTGAGTTTGGTTTGTTGTCTGTTTGTTTTAAGAGAACGTATTTATTACTTTAGTATGGCTTTGTAAGACTGAGTAAAAATCTTCTTCTATATCTAATATCTGCCTAGTTGACATTTTGAATAGACAAAATGTGCTCACATGAATGTTCACACGCACACACCCTCATAGCCCCCAAAATATACTGTTACCAGAACTCTTCCTGTATCTACCATCCCTGAGTAGTACAGATGGTTAACACATTTGACTGTTAACTGAAAGCTTAGAAGTTTGAACCCACCTTGGTAGGCACCTTGGAAGAAAGGCCTGACAATCTACTTCCAAAAAATTAGACATTTATATGTGGCACACATGGGATAGACATAAATCAGTGTCAAGTCGATAGCAACTGGTTTGCTTTTGGTTTTGGGTTATACTTTCCCCAGTGCAGTGCACTTACCACCAGACTGTGCCTAACCACCCCACCACCATGAATGGGGTGCTGAAAGGTTCTACAAAGAAAAGTTCAAATAAACCAAAATAAGATATCAAGGCAGAATCCACAGTAATTATGCTAATTCATCATTTGGTTCTATACACTTTGGGGTCAAATGTAGCTATCTGGTGCTTTTCATCATAAAAATACTCCCCACCCCCAACAATACTAAGCAATTAACTTTCTTTGCACTTCCAAGAGGCAAATATTAGTTGTAATTTTCCAAATGGAGACAGTGGTGCAGAAATGGAGGGGTTTTGCCCAAACCACAGAGTGTCAAATGTCAAGACAGAAACCATGGTCCAGAATCAGATCATTCTATTCCATATATTAAAAATGATCACTAATTTGAGGGAGCTCTAGTGGCATAGTGCCTAAGGCATTTGACTGCTAACCAGAAGGCTGGCACTGCCAGCCACTCCTTGGAAGGAAGGTTGGGTAATCTACTTCCATAGTGATACCACCTCTGAAACCCAAGGAAGGATTACTATGAGTCACATCCAACTCAATGGCAGTGAGTTTGGGTTTTTTTTGGTAATTTGAGGGAGAAGGGTAAGAATCAACTGGACTCTGCTTTAGAGTTAGAATCTGGTTCGACTCCCCAGTGTTTGGATTTCTAGTAAAATTCCACTATGATTTTCCAGTCTCCTAGATTTGTGGGTATATTGAAAGAGAAATCATGGGCGAGTTCTGATTAATTTCCATCATGAAACTCAGTTCTTGATTTTCAGAGAGAGACTAGGGAAGGAATGACATGGATAATTAAAACCCAGAGATAGCACAAACACCCAATTTAAACAGCGATTCAAAAATCCTCCTCCACTAATTTTTAATTTTTTTAGAGGTGCCAAGTAACAAGGCTCAGCCCACCCTTTGGGTCTGGATCTAACTGAATGTGAACTTGTCAGAGGCGAGTGGTGGGAGGAAGAGCAGGAAGCAGCAGCAATGAGAAGTTAGGGACTGATGGCCTTTCTACCGTTGAAAATTGGCCATCTTGCCCACTCTCTGTTGGTTTCATTTAGAATCATCACACCAGCACTGTTAGTTTAAATAGTGGGTTACCAGGCAAAATTTTTAGAAAGCTCAACTTACTCTTTGTTCACCCCTAAAAGGCGGCTCTCTGATAGGGACCCCTCTCCCTGTGTAATGAAATCCCTGGATGGTGCAAACAGTTAAGTGCTCAATGAGAAGCTAAAAGGTTGGCAGTTCAAAACCACCCAGAGGCACTTTGGGAAAAAAGGCCTGGTGATCTGCTTATGAAAATTCACAGCCTTGAAATCCCTGTGGTGCACAATTCTACTCTGTTCACATAGGGATGCCATGAGTCAGAATCAACTTGATGGCAACTAACAACAACAACTCCCTGTGTAATGGAGTCTCCGGGTGGTACAAACATTAAGTGCTCAGCTACTAACCAAAAGGTAAGTGGTTTGAATGCACCCAGAGGTGCCTCAGAAGAAAGTCCTGGCAGTCTACTTCCAAAAAGTCACAGTCACTGAAACCCTCTGAGCACAGTTCTGCTCTGTAGCACATGGGGTCGTCATGAGTTGGAATCCACCCAACGGCTACTGTAGGTTGTCTCCCTGTGTAAATGGGGTTTATAGTGTGTGCTGGAAGAATGAATTGACAGATCAGAAGCTAACCATTGAGAGCTGAGGTCTTTCTCATTTCGTAGAAGCTTTAAACTCAGTTTGAGCCATTGGCTCAAATCCAACCTGCAACTGTCACCACTCTAGAGTTTCTTAGACCCAGCCCTTCATATGGCCTCATTTGCCTGCCATTCAAGGCTGAGTATTGTTACCTAACCTGACTCATACCTTACTTCTCATACTCGCCAAACTATACATGACCTCTGGCCAGGTTTACCCTCTGGTGCCAGGACACAGTTGCACTTCTCACCTCCTTTGCTTTCGCTTCTGTCACTCCTTGAACCTCTTCTCCTCACCCCTTCTCCTGCTGAAATGTAGCTGTTTTTTAAGGGTCAGCCCTTCCGTGAAACCTCCCATTTCTCCCAACTCAAAGTGATCTCTCCTTGCTATGATAGCACTTCATTAGTGTGTTTTATGACACTTAGCATATTATGCTTTCCATTGCCATGGCTTATAGCCCTTGGGACTTACAATGTTCTGCAAACTGTGAATCATGACCCACCAGTGAGTTTGAAATCACTTTAGCAGATCATGGCCTGAATTTTAAAAAACGAACTAGAACATTTTAGAAGGCATCATATGCAAACATATTTCTCACTGTGGATTATGGTCAGAAAGCTTGAAAGTCACTGTGTCATGGAGTAATAATGTTTTCAATTTCTATGTAATAGAAAATCTTGAGCCAATCAGCTTCAATAAAGAATTGATTATCTTATCTAACAAGATGTCTGGAGGCAGGGCAGCTCGGTTTGGTTTAACAGTAATTTATCAACAATATCAAAGACCCAGGTTTTTGCCATCTGTGCCATTGTTCCCACTACTTCCCCTCATGGTTACAGAATGGCTGCAGGTGTTCTGTGCATCACAGCAATACCTAGAGGCAGGAAAATGAAGCCCTTTGCTCCTTGGGTCTCTTTTTACCAGCAAAGAAACCTTTAGTCGAAGCCCCCCCAAGTAGATCTCATCTCATTTTCATTGAAATGAACTGAATGGCATGTCTAGCTAGGAATGGCAAGGAAAATAAGAACACCTAAATTAGCTTAGATTGATCAGTCTTTGCTCTTAAGAGAAAAATAAGAACACTTTTACTGAGCATTTTTGGTTTTACTGGTCAGGAAGAAAGGGGAGATTGACAGATTTGGGGTAGGGAAGCAAAAGGGTCTGCCAGACACACACAAGGTGCATCAGAATAGGGAAGGAGCCCTTTCTCTTCATATACCTTACAACCCATAGCATGTAGCATGTCTAGACGGTCGCCTCAATTTTCACTGATAAATATAGTCAATCACCTTGCCTCAAAGTATGAATATTCATGGGATACATAGATCAGATATCCACTTTGAGATACTGAAGGCATTCCGCAGACATAGCTTGTAATTTGTTGATATGTAACAGCAGAGGATAGGATTTTTTCCAAGCCTTAATTTTTATATTGAATTATTGAATGTGAAGGGATAGATTAGTAACATTGTGCATTGTAGTGCCTTTTAAATAATAAAATACATATTTGTCATAGTGCAGATGGCAACTGAAGCTTCCACAGATGGAACTGTGCCTCTCAAGATGATATGGTAAATGTGTGACGGTGGGTGTGGGAAGACATTGGTATCAGAGGTGGAGAGACATTACATCATCCCAGATATGAGGTTTCTCTGGGAACCCTGGCAGGATTACTGCTGAATCATTCAGCTAAGCAAATTATTGGTGTGTTAGTTGGACAAAGGTCCCTGTAATTAGGCCCTTGTTCCACCACTCTCTTTGGCATCTTTCTGCTTATGTTGCCATTTAAGGCCAGACTAGAAAACATGAATTTAAAAAAAAAAAAACCTCACTGCTCTTGAGTCCGATCTGACTCATAGTGACCCCTCCCTTGGGTTTCCGAGGCAGTATCACTACGGAAGTAGATTGCCCCATCTTCCTTTGGAGGAGTGGCTGGTGGGTTTGAACCACCAGCCTTCTGGTTAGCAGTCAAATGCCTTAGGCACTACACTACCAGAGCTGACTTCATTTAAAAAAAAAAAAAGTCATATCTGCAAGAGTTAGTGGCATAGAGTATGGCTCCAACCCTCTCTCCCCTCTTGCATTACCTCTGTGCAAGTAAACACACACACACACACACACACACACCTGTTATCACAGGACTTTGAACTGCAAAAAGCTTTTGTCTCTGAGATAGAATCTTTCTATTTGTTCCTGTTACAAATGCAAGACCTCCCACCCCACCCCCATCCACAGAGTAGGTAAACTAGTCCTGTGAGTGCTTTGCTATTCCTTGAAAGAAGGCCTTTTGCTTGGGAGTGTTACCACAAACCTGTTCTCACCTGCCACACCACAGGATGCTGTAAATGCCCCTGCTTGATCCAGGGGAGTCAGGGACTGAAATGTAGTAGACTTAGGTTCTGCTCTTGTTTCGGCTACTAACTTACCGTCTGCAGTCAGCCTCAGGCACAGTCCCAGCTCTGGCCAGAGCCTCCTTGAAGTTCCATGCTTAATTTGGACAGCATGGTTACTAAAACAGCCAGCATAGTGAGGCATCTAGAAATTATGAAGAAACGACAGTAGTCATCCCTATCACGGTATAGGCTTTCACGTATGATTTGCTCCTCCACCAACCTTATTATGTATTTATACTTGTTTAAAGATTCTAGAAAATATGGACGAGGGAGGTTGAGGTAGGTGCCCAGGAACATGTTAAACAGATTATTTGATAGGTGGCTTGGGAGAATGTGGAAAAGCAAGCTATGGTTACAAGACCAGCACGGATTCACTAAGAAAACGTCTTAATAAACCAGCCTCATTTCTTTTTTATAGGATTGCTCCATACTTGATAATAGGAGCTGGTATGTATTGAGTGCTTTCTGTGTGCCAGGCACTATCTTAAGAGTTTAATTGCATTTAAGTTGCACAATAACCATGAGGTGGGTGTTATTATTTCCACTTGACAGCTGGGGAAACTAAGTCTTAGAGAGAAGTAACTTTTTTTTTTCCTTTTCTTTCCCATTTATCCTCCTGTGCTTTAAAAGCCTGGCTCATTCTCATTCTTCAGGACTCAGCTCACCTACCTCCAGAGAGGCTGCCCCTGCCTAGCCCATCTGAAGTGATGTCCTGCTGTCTGATTTCAGATCCTCTATAGCAATTGCCCTTATTTATTTCCTTCATAATGAAAAACCAAACCCAGTGCCATCAAGCCAATCCCAATGCATTAAAAAAAAAAAAAAAAAAAAATGCCATCAAGTGAATGCCTACTCATAGTGAGTCTATCGGACAGGGTAGAACTGCCCCATAGGATGTCCAAGGCTGTAGATCTTTACAGAAGCAGACGGTCTCATCTTTCTCCTTCAGAGCAATTGGTAGGTTCAAACCATGGACCTTCTGTTAGCAGCTGAGCACTTAACCACTGAACAACCAGGGCTCCTATTTTCTTCACAGGACAATATTAAAATCTGTAATGTGTCACTTACTTGCTGATTTCCTGTTTATTTTCAGTCTCTGTGATTCAGGTATAAGCTTTGTGAGAACTGGGGCCCTTGTCTTTCCTGTTTGCCCTATGCTAGTATCTCACAGAATGTCTGGAATATAACAGGTACTCAATAATATATCTGAATGAATGAATACAGTAAACTAATGAGATTTGCACATGAGTTTGTCTACTGTCAGAGGCCACGTTTTCAGCCCCTCTGCTATGCTGATTGTTTTACTCATTCATCCATTCAACAAGCATTTATTGAATCATTAACAAGCACTGGGCACTGAGTAAGTGCTGGGCATTAAAGTGTGTGCTAGAGAATCATGAGTATGACGGGCTCTGCCCTTGAAAATCTCCCCAGTGAAGGTGGAGGCGAGAATTGAGAGAAGGACAAAAAAGTACATATAAAAGTACTGTAGTTGTTGTTAAGGAGTCCTGGTGGCACAGTGGTTAAGCCTCTGGCTGCTAATCAGAAGGTCAGCAGTTCAAATTCACCAGCTGCTCCACAGGAGAAAGTTATGGCAGAAAGATATGCTTCTGTGATGATTACAGCCTTGGAAACCCTATAGAGCAGTTCTACTCTGTCCTGTAGGGTCACTATGACTTGGAATTGACTTGATGGAAATGGGTCTTGGTTTGGTTGTTGTTATTTGCTGTTGAGTCGATCTGCAACTCATAAGGACTCTATGTGACAGAGTAGAAATGCCCTCATATGATCTTCTAGGCTGTGACTTATGGGAGCAAATCATCAAGTCTTTCTTCCGTAGAGCCACTGGATGGGTTTGAACCACCAACCCCTCAGTTAGCAGCTGAACACTTAACCATTGTACCACCAGACCTTCTTAATAAAGGTACAATGTGATATATTTTGTAATTAAAAAAAAAAAACCTCAACTGCCATTGAGTCATTTCCAACTCATAGCAACCCCTCCTTGGGTTTCTTAGGAGGTATCTCTACGTCTTGGAAGTAGGTTGCCCAACCTTAGAGAGTGAAATACAAAGTGACATAGGAACAAGAAGAAAAGCCCACCTCGCTATTCCTGCCAGACTTGGAACACTTCTGCAGTCTTTGGAGGAGGCAATGTTGAACCTGGCCTTGAAAGTGGACCCTGGACTATGGGGAGAAAGGAGGTATACAGAGGCAGGCAGGGGAGACCACACACAGGTGTCTGGGGAACAGCACGGAGCTCCTTCTCCACCCTCCACTGATGAGCCACATTGTGATCACAGCGTTCAGTTGTTACGAGGACCACTGCCCAGCTGACCTCTCAGTGGAAACGTCACAGAGGGAAATCCTGCCAGAGGTGGGGGCAGGAGACACGAGCAGGGGCACTGAAGTGGTCTCTCAGGTGCCCTCCAACTCTAGGAGTGAAATGATCAGAATGACTGTCTCATGGAAGAAGGACCAAAAGAAAACTAACAGCCATATTCTTGCCTGAAATCTAGGCAATTTCCTAATGAGAAGGCTAACTATAACCCAAGATTATATATTGGCTTATAGTTTCCAAAACATCTTCTCTAACATTGTCTCTTTTGATGCTCCAATCACCTATTAGATACTGTGAAGCCCAGAACAACTATTTATTATTCATTTATTCCATTAACATTCACTAAGTGCCAAGCCAGGAGCCACTGAGCAGTGCAAGGCGAGCAGCACAGCCTCTGGCCCCAGCGCCCTGATGTAAAGAGACAATGGTGCCACAGGGGAGAGCTGTGACCCCACTCGGCATGTAGGAAGGGCAGGCAAGCCCAGGGGGCACCTGAGCAAGGGCTGACAGGCAGCTCGCTGCTCAGGCTCCTGAGTCAGGCAGGCTTATGCTCAAATTCTAGCTTTGCCACTCACTTTGCAGTCCAAGCTTAGGTGAGTAATTAAATGAGATAATTCAAATTAAATTGAATGAGATGACACATGTGTACCAGTTAGTTCCACCACCCATCTGTCAGTTTGTTGTACTGTGGTGGCTCGTGTGTTGTTATCATGCTGAGAGTTACTCCACCAGTATTTCAAATAGCAGCGGGGTCACCCCTGGTGGATGGGTTTCAGCAGAGCTTCCAGACTAAGACAGAGTAGGAGGAAAGGCCTGACAATCTACTTCTGAAAACTAGCCAGTGACGACTCTATGAGTCACAACAGAATATTGTCAGGAATAGGGCTGGAGGTGAGTCCCTTAGGTTTGAAAGCACCCAAGGCACACAGTGGTCACCACAATGGACCCAAGGACACTGACGATCCTGAAGATGGTGCGGTGCCAGGCAGCATTACACATGGGGTTGCCAGAGTCAGAGCCGACTTGATGGTAACTAACAACATAACCACTTAGTTACAGGTTGGCTGATAAAACAAAGACCTTTAAATAAACATGCCTCAACCAAGATGGAAATTGAGTTCCCTCTTATGTCTAGCCAGGTATTGTGCTTCTACTCAGCGTAGTCGTCAAGCCCAGGCTCTCTCCACCTAGTTGCTCTGCCAGTTATAGGGGAGTGACCTCATCCATGTGGTCCCAGGTGGCTGCTTATCTCAACTGCGTTCCAACCAGCAAATAGGTGGACACCTTCCCTCTCTAAGTGCACAACTCAGAATTGCACTTCCATTCACATCCCAGGGGCGGAAACTTGTCACCTGGCCCTATCTAGGAATCCACAGGGAAATTGGGGAATGTGGTCTGGTTACCTAGTGCCGCTCTGACAGGAAACATATCACAAATGGGATGGCCTTAACAGGAGTTTATTCTTACAATTTGGAGGCTTGAAGTCCAAGTTCAAAGTGCCAGGCTCTAGGGGCTGGGTGAAAGCCCCTCAAACTTGGGGTCCAGCTCTGCCTCCTGCTCCTGGTCCACTGGAGCTAGAGGCGTTTCTTCACTCAGACAGCTGCTGGCTGCTGAGGCTGAGAAGACCCAAGGTTGACAAGTCAAAAAGCACAGTTCTGATGTTACCAAACCACATGGCAGGCCATTAACTTAAGTCCATTGTAAGTCCCAATGTCGGCAAAGCATGGCAGGCTGCTGAGCAATGACACAGCTACATGCAGGGTCCAAGCGTGCCATAGGCTAGAGACCATTCCCGAGGCTTCTCCTTAAATATAGGAAGCAGACCACATTCCCAAAGGCAGCTACTCAGCTGCTTGTGGTAGATCTCACCATGGAGTTGATTGCCAGGCTCATCATGGGAAATAACTACCACCAGCTGCCCAGCCACTCAACCGGTCCCAGCCAAGTTGACACAAAAATATAACTACCACAGTGGTCTTTATTCCAGGAGCTCTGGTAGTATAGTGCCTAAGGCATCTGACTGCTAACCAGAAGGCTGTTGTTGTTGTTGTTGTTGTTACGTGCCGTCGAGTCAAACCCGACTCATAGCGACCCCTCCTTGGGTTTCCGAGGCAGTATCACTACGGAAGTAGGATTGCCCAACCTGGCGGTTCAAATCCACCAGCTACTCCTCGGAAGGAAAGTTGGGCAATCTACTTCCATAGAGATACTGTCTCAGCAACCCAAGGAGGGGTCTCTATGAGTCGGATCCGACTCAACGGCACATAACAACAGCAATAATGCCCAGCTAAAAAGTAGGAAGTTTATTACAAAAGAAGTAGAGGTGAATGGGAATTATTTGCACTCTCTGTCTTGACCTGTAAAGCCCTTAGCATAATATTCACCACTAAGGAAGTACTCAGGAGCTCTGGTAGCATAGTGGCTAAAGCACTTGACTGCTAACCAGAAGGCTGGCGGTTCAAACCCACCAGCCACTCCTCGGAAGGAAGGTTGGGCAATCCTACTTCCGTAGTGATACTGCCTCGGAAACCCAAGGAGGGGTCGCTATGAGTCGGGGCCGACTCAACGGCATATAACAACAACAACAACAAGGAAGTACTCAGTAAGTATTAGCTGTTATTTTATAAGGCTGAAAAAGGACCCAGGAAGGGATTGAGGGTACAATACTTCTGGGCCAAAGGAGAAAATGTGCAAAGGTCTGAAGGGGTCAGAACAGGGCAGGGTTACTGGTTCAGGGCTGGTACAAGCCCAGGCTGTGGATAGCAGGTCCCATGCTCTAGGCAAATGGGGGCCCTTGGCCGGACATTGCAGAAGGAATTCCAACACTGAAACCTGGGCTAGGTGGCATCCAATTAAATGCCTTTTTATAACCCTCAGGAATCTTTCAATTACAAGTGACACAGCAAACTGATTTAGGCAAAAAATAATGTTTTGAGTTCATGGAACCAGACAGTGCAGGGGTTGGGCTATCTTCAGATTAGATTAATACAGGAGCTTACATGATTTCACCAGGGCCTAGACCTATCTCAGCTTGGCTCCCTACTCCTCTGGCTGTCTGCTGCATTCTCAGACATATTATCCCCTTGTGGTTGCAGGAGGCAGCTCCATACCTCATGTTCTCAGTGTCTCCTGCCTTGGAGTCAGTGAAAATCTTGGGCCTAGATTTCAGTAAGGGAGCCAATCCCAGTGGCCAAGGGGCTAGGAGAAAAGAGTTAGCTAAGACTTAGTAGGGGCCAGCTTTGTAGTGGAGACAGGGTCCTAACCCCACTCAAACTGCACAGCTGAGAGTGCAGGAGAGGTGAGTCCTGAACCGAAATTCTCCAGACTGTTTCACCAGGAGAAGAAGTCCTGGTGGTGCAGTAGTTAAAGTGCTCGGCAGCTAAGGGAAAGGCTGATGCTTTGAACCCACTAGCCACTCCACGGGAGAAAGATGTGGCACTCTGCTTCCATAAAGATTTACAGCCTTGGAAACACTGTAGGCCAGTTCTACTCTGCCCTTTAGGGTCACTATGAGTTGGAATCAATAACAAGGTTAGAATGGGTGTACACAAGATGGTCAAAAAGAAAAATCCCTCACTCCTTCCTTCCATTAGTTATATGCACTTGTTGTTGTCTTAGGTGCTATTGAGTTGATTTTTGACTCAGGGTGACCCCACGTGACTGAGTAGAACTGCCCTGTAGGGCTTTCTTGACTGTGTTCTTTATGATAGCGCATCACCAAGTCTTTCTTCCAAGGAGCCATTTTGTGGGTTTGAACTGCCAACATTTCGTTTAGCAGCTGAGCACTTAACTGTTGCATCACCAGTACAGTAATGGACTTTGAACTCAAAACCCTCCCCAAAAGAAAACAATTTTGACTATGCCTCCAACAAGCACATTTATTTATGGATAAGCAAGCATACATGTGTGCTATTCTACAAATATATCACTGTAGTAAAGACTATGAGAGATGCCCCAGCGTTCATCCTTTCCTCCTTCCCTACTATAACCTCCCCCAATGGGCACATGACATCCCCAAATAGGCTACATTTCCCAGACTCCCTTGCAGCTAGGTATGGCCATAGGATTACATTCTAGCCACTGACATGTCAGAAGTGGAGTGTGTGATTTACAGGAAGTATCTTTAATGGAAGAGCATACAGTTTACCCTTCTTTCACTTTTCTGCTGCATGATGATTGGACCATGATGATCAGACAGCTTTGGATGATGAGGTGGAAGCCAAATGCTGAGGATGTTGAAGCAACCAGGGGCCTGTGTGTCTGAAGACCATGGTGCCATTTTAGCCATCTTACCAGCAATTACCTCCAGATTCTATTTACCTGAGAGAAAAGTGCACTTCTTGTGTTTAAGCCACTGTTGTGGATATTCTCTTCCTTTTAGTCAAACCTGATCCTAAGGGATACAATGATATACATTATAATGAATGTACCAAAGTAGAAATAAAAAGGAAAAGATCATGAAGTGCCTGTAATGGAAGTTGTAGTATTTTTTGCGCCCCTTGGGCACATACCACCCTCTACTTCCCGTTTTAGAGACTTCAGGTCTCCTAACCACTTGCTCGGGAGCTCTGGTAGCATAGTGGCTAAGACACTTGCCTGCTAACCAGACGGCTGGCGGTTCAAACCCACCAGCCACTCCTCGGAAGGAAGGTTGGGCAATCCTACTTCCGTGATACTGCCTCGGAAACCCAAGGAGGGGTCACTATGAGTCGGGGTCGACTCGATGGCACATAACAACAATTACTTGCTCTGGGGCGCCCCATGGGATTAGTTACATCTCTAAGGCGTGTTTGTCCCCTCCTCCCCCATCCTAAAACCCTTTGCTCTTTGAGACCGGCCCTGAAGCTTGTTCCTCTGACCTACCCAGCACAGTGAAGTCAGAATCCCTCCCAGTCTCTGCCTTTTGCTACCTGCTGACCTCCCGGGTTTCCTTGCATCCTTCAGACCTTGCTTTGGCAATAGGAAACAAGGGACCAGAAAATCTGATGGGATTGAAAAGATGAGCTATGATCTGAACCCAAGGAAACAGGCAAGTCCTAATCGTCAGCGTTCCTTCTTCAGGGACAAACAGGCCTGCTCGTCTCTCCCGCGTTGCCGCTGAGGTGCACCCACTCACACCCCAGCTCCTCCAGAACGGAATGTGCATCCGCGCTAACCCGGCCTGGAGAGGAGCGGTGGGAGGGAAGGAGGAAGGGAGGGAAGGAGGGAGGGGAGCTGGAGAGCTGTGTTGCTGGAAAGTTTTCTCCAGGCCTGGCCTTTCTCTTCCCCGGAAGCAGTGCCCACTGGGCCATGCCGACCCCAATACAGTGGAGAATGTCAGGAAAGATTACTTCTGGGGACAGTAAGGCTGAGGGTCTGCAAACCCTCATCAAGGCTGTGCTTGGGAAACTAGACCTTGGCAGGTCCCTTTAGGACCAGGGTGCGTCCACAGTGCCTCCCTCCTCCCCCGGGGGGTATCAGTGTCGTGATTGTATCACAGCTTCAGAATTCCCTGACTCACGCCATCCTCGGATTTTAAAAAGAGCTTATTCAAGTGCTGTCAGCTGCGTGCTCCGCCCCCTCCCACTCAGTTCAGCTATTAAATTACAGCCCAGCACCCCAGTGTGGCAGAGGGGCCCAGGTGGGAGTGCTAGGGACTGGGGCCAGCAGAGGGGCGCCTGAAACCAGGAGGAGAAGCCTTTTAAGAGAACTTGTGTTGCTCTCATTATATGAGAAATGTTTTCATGCCCCAAGAATGATGACCCTTAGCCCCAAATTGGGGTAGGTCAGAATGAGGAAGACCTCTGCGGTCACCCAAGTCTGCTGCGGAAAAGCGACCAAACTAGGAAGGGAGGCATCTTGAGTCCCCCTCAAATCTGACTGTTGTACACTTTTAGGTAGTGAGGCCATCATGTGATTTGCTAGTAACCATAGCAACGAAGCCTGTTTGGTGAGGTGTAAGGAGAGAAAGCCCACAGAAAGAGATTGTGGTGCAGGATGGCGTGCTTCACCCAAGGGCAGCTTGGCTGAAACCCACTGCGCTCCTCATTATTGACGGTGCAATTGTTGATAGAAACGACAGTGTCTTGCTCTTTTCTGAGCTGAAGTCCAGGGCTGCTGCTTTTTTTTTTTTTTTTTTGGTTCTCCTCCTGCTACTTGTCTCCCCAGTTTTGGAACACAGTCTCTGAAGACTGAAGACGAAAGACAAAAATAGCTCTCTCTGAAGGAGAGGATGCTAACGCACTCTTGTGCTTTCAGAGACGAGCTTCTTATTGACAAACATCCACCTCCAGTAGCTTAAGCCTGTGTCGAGCTGTTCTTCCTGGTCACAAGAGAAAGTGCTTGTGCAATCTGATGGGGTTAACATACTGCTCTCCGCCAGGAGAAGCCAGAGAGGTGGGTTGGGCTGGGGAAGACTGAAGTGCTTGCCAACCCCACTGCAGGCACGCCCCTCCTCTCGGGCACAGCTTCAGGAAGTGGCTCGGATGATCTTTGTTGCAAACGAAGGAACGAAGGAACGTCATTATCATTTGGTGAAACATGCTTTGTTTAGGGATCAGCAGTCAGCAGCCGTTTGACTGCTGCCAGGTAATGTCTGAACACACCACGGCCCCTTGGAGCTGCGTCGTCAGCCTGCCTTTACTGAGACAAGATAGTGAGGAGCTGCCGCCCTCTTAGTGGCATGTCCCGAAGCTGTCTCTGACTCAGCTGTTTAGTTCCTGTGTGACCCTGAAACAGTCACTCAGTCTCTTTTGGCCTCAGTTTCCCCATCTTTTAAATATGCAGAGTGATATTGCACAGATTTATTTCCCGAGGTTTTTGGAATGAACATATTTAATTACCTAAAGGAAAGCACTTCAAAACCTTCGAATCACTACAAGGCATCATTATCCTTCTTAGCTATACAAGCATCTATTCTTAAAAGATTCAGAAAGGTAGAATGAGTAAGTAACCAAAACTAAACCCGCTGCCTTCAAGTCAATTCCAACTCATAGCAACCCTATAGGACAGAGTAGAACTGCCTTCTTGGGTTTCCAAGGCAATATTTATGGAAGTAGACTGCCATACCTTTCTCCTGTACAGCAGCTGGTATGGTCAAACTGCTAACCTCTTGGTTAGTAGCCAAACTGTCACCAGGGCTCCTTGAATGAATAATCAGGTTTGATCAAAAAATGATTGTAGTGCAGTTACAGAAGTTACCATAGCATGGTTTTTAGCTAACATCTGAAGAGTGCCGATTATGTTGCTATTTCACTCATTGGCATTGTAATTTTCACTTTACAGATTAGGCCCAAGTTCATATCGCCAATGACTGAGTCAGGGTTCAAGTCTTGGTCAGTCTGATTCCAAAGTCTAGGCTTATATTCTCTGCCAGGGCCTCATCCTGGGCCAGTTTATTTAAAACATTCTCTGTGCTATTGGAGTTATCAGACGGCTTCTTGGCAGCTGATAGAGCAGCATGGTGGATGTGTATTTCTATGTGTGTGTTTAATAAAGAGATGGCTGTCTTCCTTATCTGGGGTTACCTACGTTTCTGCCCTAGTTTTAGTGATGAGATGGAATATGCAGTCACCAGACACACAAAGCCAGAGGAATGGCATCAAAATGCCATCATGACAGTCTTGTAGAAGCAATGGAGGAGAGCGGGTAGGTTATAAAGCTGGACTGCCTGGATTCCTTCACTTTGCAATGTCTAACCTATCTATGGGAGCTCTGGTAGCATAGTGGCTAAAAGCACTTGACTGCTAACCAGAAGGCTGGCGGTTCAAACCCACTAGCCACTCCTCGGAAGGAAGGTTGGGCAATCCTACTTCTGTAGTGATACTGCCTCAGAAACCCAAGGAGGGGTCGCTATGAGTCGGGGCCGACTCGACGGCACATAACAACAACAACAACAACCTATCTATACTGGTCTTCCAGTTTGCTCTTCCAATACCACTCTACTCTTCTCATACTGCTTATGTCCTGGAAGGGTCATCCTTTTGATTTGCATCAACTGGGCTCCCTTTGTCTTCTGGTTGAGTTTGGCCAGTGGGGAGCCCTCTCAGGAGAATAGTGAGATCAGGGCATTGATACTTCTAGCTCCCTGCCTACGGGATCACTGTGGGTTGGCTATGCCTCTTACCTCTTGAGGCCTAGGAGCCACATGGGCTCCCCAAGGACCATCAAGTAGACTCCAGCTCACAGTGACTTGATATGACAGAGTAGAGCTACCCCGTAGGATTTTCCAGGCTGTATTCTTCTATGGGAGTAGGTGCCAGATCTTTCTCCCACAGTGCTGCTAGGTGTTCGAACTACCAGCCTATCAGTTAGCAACCAAACGCTTAACCTACTAGCCCTGGGGTGTTACACGATCTCTTGAGGACTTCCTTAGACCCAGCTCACAGTTTTATATAAAATCCTTTCATCCAACTCTTCTCAGTTACCCAGCTTGAGTGTGCTGCTTGTCCACTGCTGGGACTCTGCCTAACTGAGTAGGACAGTAGTACTCGCCTCCGAGGATTTTCAGGAGAATTCAATGAGCCAGAACATGAAACGTGTCTGGCATGCGGTGTGAGCACACAGGTGTGACAGGTAGAAGCAGGAGTAACCTCCTTCCCCAGTGCGTTTGCAGATGCCCCCCTTACCCAGCCCCCATTCCTTCCCAGGCTTTGACTGGTTTCAGACAGTGTAGAGAAAAGCAAAGGGAAGCAATGCACAGTAAATAAGTTGAAGTCGGTGGTTTATATCCTGGGGTAAAGAAAACAAAAACATTAAGCTCAATGAAGGTGTAATGAAGTAAATAAGCATATGTGGAAGTTATTCATTCATCTTAAAAATATTTATTAGGCACCTGCTATATGCAAAAAAAGGAGCTCTGGTGGTGGAGTGGATAAGGCACTTGGCTGCTAACCAGAAGGTCAGTGGTTCAAACCCACCAGCCACTCCACAGAAGGAAGATGGGGCAATCTACTTCCATAAAGATTTAACACCTTGGAAACCCAGTGGGGGTTGCCATGGGTCAGAACTGACTTAATGGCAGCAAGTTTGGTTTTTGGAGATGTGCAAAAAAGGAGATCTAGTAGCACAGTGGTTAAAGTATTTGGCTGCTGGCCAAAATGTCAGCGAACCAGCCACTTTGCAAGAGAAAGATGATGCCGTCTGCTTCTGCAAAGATTCACAGCCTTGGAAACCCTATGGGGCTGCTCAACTCTGTCCTAAAAAGTCACTTGAGTCAGAATCACCTCGATGGCAATGGTGTTTTGGGTTGTATACAAAAAGATTTGGCCATGATTAGCATAGACCTGGTCCTCTCCTAGAGCTTATGTTCCAGTAGGAGAGACACGCAGCTAAACAAAGGTTACTGGGAAATCTTTTCTCTTTTAAATAAAATTGTGGCAGAGGGATGATGGTGAGGGAAGTTGAGTTTTAACTGACCACTTACTATGTACCCAGCCCTGTGCAAGGCATTTCATTGATATTCTCTCATCTAATTTCACAACCTGTGAAATAACTGTGAATCTATATACACCGTTATCTCCCTTCTGTGATGAGAAAGGTGAAACCAAGACAGCTTATATGATTTACTCAAGGTGATCATTCAAAAGCATTTATTGAGCACCTGCTTTATGTTTTACCTGTCTCTGCTTGCCAAGAATTTATAGATAATAGGAGAGAAAAACACAGAAAGTGCCGGTTATGGAGCAATGGGGTGTTGAACAATAGTGGTGTGTTCAAAGTATTATGGTCACACCAAGGAGGGGTCCCCAATCCAGCACGAGGAGCCAGGAGAGCCTTAAGGGAAGGGAGCCTGGGGGCAGTGAGGTCTCAGCTGGGTTTTCAAGATAAGTAGGCAATAGCCAGGATGTGAGGAGGCTAGTAGGGGAAGAGCAGGGCCTCTCAGGTAGAGGATGATGCATCAAGGGAAAAAAACAAAAAAATGGCTGCAATAAAAAGAAGAGCAAAGAATGTAGATTCTGAGTTGTAGGCAGAGGCTAGACCCTGGCAGAAATTGTCTGTTGTATTAAGGAATCTGGATGGCAAGTCCCATAGCTTACCCTCTAGGTAAAGTGTTTTAGATAGATCACTTTGCCTTTATGTGGAGGGTAGACTCCTGCTGGATAAGACTGGAAGCAAGAGAGACCTTTTAGGAGGCTTCCTTGGAAGGAACGTTGGGCAATCTACTTCCGTGGGATATTGCCTTGGAAACCCAAGGAGGGGTCACTATGAGTCAGGCCTACTTGATGGCACATAACAACAACAACTAGTTCTCAAGACTAGAGATAATAAGGCCCTGAGCTAGGTCAGGTACGCTCTGGTGGTGTAGTGCCTAAGGCACTTGACTGCTTTCCAGAAGGCTGGCAGTTCAAACCTACCTACCAGTCCTCGGAAGGAAGGTTGGGCAATTTACTTCCGTAGTCATATCACCTCAGAAACCCAAGGAGGGATTGCTATGAGTCAGCTCCGACTCCACAGCAGTGCGTTTGGTTTTGGTTTTGGAGCTAGGTCAGAGGTCCAAGTGATGGGAAGGAGATAACTGAAGAACACTTCAGGAGGCAAAATCTCAGGACTTATTGATTGATTGACTGACTGTCTTTAAAATGCAAGAGAGGGAAGGAGGAGGGAAGGGAGGGAAAAGAGAGAGGCAAGAAGGAGAGAGCGGATTAAAAGACGTCACCCACCCAGTCTAGGTGCCAGTAGAGGGGTAGATGGGTGGCAGGCCCACCAACAGAGAAGGAGAGTGTAAAGGAGAGGCACATTTGGGAGGCCTGGTGGCCGCTGTCTAGACTGCCTGGGACCTCTGCACCTCTCACCCCACTGTATCCTGACGTTGCTGCTTGCCGTCAAGTCATTTCTGACTCATGCCGACCCCACGTGTGCCAAGTAGCACTGCTCCACAGAGTTTTCAAGGCTGTGACGTTTTGAAAGCAGATTGCCAGGCCTATCTTGAGGCATGTCTGTGTAGGTTTGAAACACCAACCTTCTGGCCAGCAGGTGAGCACTTAACCATTTGCACCACCCAGGGACCCTGATAATAGACCCTAAATGTGAGGTTGTGGCCCAAGCTGGGCATGTCAAATTGGCTCCTGGGAACTTGAATCTATATACACAGCGAACTGGTTCTCTCCCGCCAGGGACCAGGTTGTTCAGCGAGTCCCTTGATTCTGGGAACCACCCTACAGTCTTTCCAATCACTTCTCAGCAAAGTTAGCACGTTCTGCTGCTTGCATTACAAGAGCCTTAATAGTGGTGATGAAGAGTTCAGCTCTGGCCCTGGTGAGTTGCAGGCTGATGTGACATTCATATGATGATCAGCAACTCCAGGAAATAAGAATCACAGGGGAAAGGTCTAGACTGGAGTTATCAGTGTAAGAATCATGGCTGAAACTAAGAATGAATGAGACCACTGAGAGAGTATGGGGTGAGAACAGTGGGCAGAGGGCAGAATGCAGAATGCCAGCACATGGGGGCTGAGAGGAGGAGGAAGCAAGAGAAACAGGAATGCACCGGGTGAGAGAAAAGTCCAGGAGAGCAGGATTTCACAGAAACCAAGAGAGTCTGAGGAATGATAACTGGAGGTTTCACATACAGCCAAGAGGCCAAGTAAAGCAAGGGCTGAACTTTGGAGGTGGCAAGTGGATGACTGATCTGTGGGATAGTATCACTAAAGGCCATAAGACAGAAGCAGAGGTTGCCAAGTTCATGGGAGGTGAGGAAGTGGAGACCATGACTATGGGGAGTTTTCAATGTAAGATGAAGAAATTTGAGAGTGACTGGGGAGGGCTCAAAGTCCAGGGAGGGATTGTGTTAGTAATTCCAATCTGGATCTCCTGACTCCAAAATCCAAGCTCCTTCATTCATAAGCTACTATCAAGGGGTCTGAGAGAATCATAATTTGCATAAGAAAGATACCCCCAGAGCACAGAGTATTCTTTCCAGGTTGGTAATTTTGCCTGCTGTCAGAGGCATGCTGGCATGGCATGACTAAACATGGGAGGGGTTGATAAGCACTCTGAAAGCTGATGGATTTCTTGTGCCTACTTCATGCCTGATTTAGTTCCTAAACAGGCCAAATCCCAAAGGAAAACAAAACTAAGTGAAGAACAACTGTATTTGCTCTTGTGAAAAGGGTATGGCCGTGGAGGCATCTGACCTTCTCAAACTTCACAAGAGGGCAAGAGGATCCAGATGGACATCAACAACCCCAGGCTGATTCCTATGAAGCAGAGATCAGACATGCCACTACCCTCCAGCCTTTCCACCAATTCTGACGTCAATTGGCCCTCCCACGGCACTCTCCACTTCTCTCCTGGGTTCAAAAATTCATTGCAATGGCCACACGGAACTCACAGACAATGTTTATGAATATGAGGTTTATTAGGGAAGTAACAGGTTACAATCAGGATCAGGAACACTCGGGATACAGTTCTTCGATCAGGACAGGCTTCCTTCAGCTGTGCCCAAAGTCACGTCTCTCTCTGGCCCCCGACCCTTTGGCCTGGCCTCTGCCCGGCTCGTACAAGTGTTACAAAGCTCTTTTAGCTCTGCCTCTCCCAGAGGCACTCAGTCCACCAGCAAGCCTCAGCCCAAAGGCACTCAGTTTTCTCCATCCAAGGGCTGGAAGCCCTGCCTTGTGTCTTCTCGTTCTGCTGCTGTTGGTGCTGCAGCCTCTCGGCCTCTGCTTCTTATTGTTTCTCAACACCTCCACTGTCTCTTGCCTGTCTCGGCATTGCCTCTCTCTACCTGCTGGGTCAAGAAGTTGAGCACAGGGATCTCGGGTCCAAAGGATGCGCTCCCTTCCTGGGTCTTCTTTTTTGATGGCAGTGAGCTCCTCCCTCTCCTCCTCTGGGCTGACTCATTTTATGCCTAACAGATGGCAAAATGGACCAATCCCCACATTAGGGTTCCATGCACCTTATTTGTACTGTCCTACTTCCACAAGAGTGCCATGTACCATATTTCCATTATTAGCAAGCTATCTAATCCCTGTGGTGGACCGCTGGCACCTCACATTTGCATAGTCCCACTCAGTCATCTGATGGGAGTCACCAAGACAATGGCTAAGAAGGGCTGTATTAAGTAATTCACTGAACCGCAGCTCTTTTGTTTCCAAACTTAAAAAAAAAAAAAAAGTGCTCTCCCTCCTCACAAAAAGAAATTCAAGGGGAAAAAAAAACAACAAAAGTTCAAACCATGGCTCAGAAATGAATATTATAAGGACAATACACGCCCTTGTGTTAGTTGGTAAGAAGGCATGGCTTGGCAGGCCCACTGGGCCGAGTAATGCTTCATAGATGTAATTTTTCCTTAGGTATTTTACTGGTAAAGGATGGATGAAAATAGAATTGAGCCCATGATTTTTAAATTCATAAAAAGTCACTTGAAATTATAGACTTTATATATGAAAAGTTTGGAAAATATAGAGAGACATAAACAGTGTAAGCCCACCTAAAGTGGGAATATTTTGTTAACTCCTTCCCTTCTAGTCTTTTCTCTGGCAGCATGTCCAAGTTTGGCAATTGCTTTTATGGCAGATCCACTGAAGTCAGTTGCAAAACTGAGTCAGGAGCCACAGTGGAGGAGATATTAGCCAGTGTGTGAAGGGAAGAAAAAGGACAAAAAACTTAGGAGCAGAAAAAAAAAAAAATCAGTTTGATGGTCTGATTTTAACATCTAGGGCTGAAAATAGTAGCAATAGAAAGACTGAGTATGCACCAGAGTTCCAGCTGGAACCCAGATCTCTTAGTTGTAATAACAAAACTTTGCATCAGACCTGCCATATTGCAGCGGTGCCTTGCTTTAAGAACCCTAACTCCTACTCTACCTCACTCCTAATCTCCCTATCTCTGTCTGGGGCATCACCATTATTTTCATTGCTGCAGTAGATCCGATTACAGCTTCCTGTTCTTAACTCCTTCCCTCACATGACCTTTCGATGCCTCCTGGCAGTGTCGGTGGATACTCCCTTGCCCCACTGTCTTTGGGTTTAGCCACGTGACTTGCTTCATTCAGTAGAGAAGTAAGTGGACATGATGTGAGCAGAGGTTTTGAATGTGTTTTCATGGTTGGGCTTAGTGTCTTGTATTTCTGCCATCTGCCATGAGATAACCTTGCCTGGAGAGCCTCTGGTCCCAGAATGAGGAGACACTTGGAACAGATCTGAATACAACTGGCAACTAGGAGCCAACCCCATCTGGTCCCAGCCACCCAATGGAATCATAGCCAACCTGCACACTCAATAATGTGCATTGTTTTAATGTACTGAGGTTACGGGACTGTTACACAGCAGCACAATACAGACCTATTATAATTGCTCAGATGTAAAACTTCAGTCATCTTTGACATGTGCATTTCCCTCATCCCCATAGCTTTTCCTTGTCAAGTCCTCTTAAGGTCCTTTGAATCATCGTTTATATCTATTCCCTGGTTTCCATGCCACTGCCATCACCCTTCATCACCTCATACTTAGGTACCTGCAATGGCCTCCTTAATGAACTCTTACTTCTTCTCCATCCTGCACGAAGTGCTATATCCAACTGCCCTGCAAAGACGTGGCACAACATAAAAGCTTTGCTCAAAAGTCTTCAAAGGCTTCTATTTTTCCACAGCCTAAGCAGCCAGGAAATTCAAAGTTACATTTTAAGACACAATTTTAATAGCCATCCTTTAGCCTAAGGCTCTGGCACAATTCTTTCCCCTGTTTTCCATACCTCTTGTCTTTTATCTTTATGGAATAGTCTTAGTAATTACGGGTCATTTTAGTTCTCAAGTCAGTTTTTTAAAGTAACAAATATAAGCTTCTCTGGCATCAAAGTCAAATTTCTCCTTGATTTTCAAGCCCCTCTATAATTTGGCCTTACCTTATCCATTATTCAACACAAAATAATTATAATACTCATCTAACACTTACTGAATTTCTAACTATGTGCTAGTCATCATTTTAAGTGTTTTGCGTGTTCTGTCAGTTAAGATTAGATTCAACCATAAGTAACAGAGACCCCAAATAACAGTGGGTTATATAAGATGGATGTTTATTTCTCTGTCATGTAAAACTATCAGAATAGATAGTCAAGTAGTGGGGGCTGTGCTGGGTTGAAGAGCGTGACCCAAAAAGTCACATCCATTCAGAACCTCAGAATGTGACCTTATTTGGAAACAGAGGCTTTGCAGTTAAATGAAGATGAAGTTATTATATGGGATTATGGTGGGCCCTAAACCAACAACTAGTGTCATGTGAAAAGAGAGAGAAAAAAGCCATGTGAAGAATGAGGCAGAAATTGGAGTGATGTGTCTAAAGTCAAGTAATGCCAAGAATTGCTGGCAACCACCAGATACGAGGAGAAAGACATTGAATGATTTCTCGTCCAGAGTCTTCAAAATGAAACAACCCTACTGACACATGACTTCAGACTTCTGGCCTCGAGAACTCTAAGAAAATAAATTTCTCCTGTTTCAGTCCACCTGGTTTGTGGTAAAGAAGCCCTGGTGGTGCAGTGACTAAGGCATCTGCCTGCTAAACAGAAGGTTGGTGCTTCAAACCCACCCACCACTCCGTGGCAGGAAGATTGGGCGATCTACTTTTGTAAAGATTTACTCTTTTGGAAACCATTGGGGGTAGCTACGAGTTGGAATTGACTTGATGGCAGTAAGTTAGTCAGCCCTAGGAAAATAATAACTCCTTCCAGCTCACAGCTCCACTGTCCTTAGAGAATTGCCCTCATCCTCATCATCTAAAATGGCAGCTAGAATGCCAGACATTTCAGGCAGCAGGCTAGAAGAAGGAACAAAGATGAAAGAGGGGGCACAGCGTACACGTGAGCTGTCTTTTCCAGATAGCTGCCACATAACATCTGCGTATTTTTCGTAGGCCAGACATAGTTATATGGCCACATATAGTTGCAAAGGAGACTGGAAAATGTAGTCTTTATTCTAGGAGGCCTACACCCAGCTATAAATTGGGAGTTTGCTGTTGTTGTTATGTGCTGTCAAGTCAGACCCGACTCATAGCGACCCCTCCTTGGGTTTCCAAGGCAGTACCACTACGGAAGTAGATTGCCCCATCTTCCTTCCAAGGAGTGGCTGGCAGGTTGAACCACCAGCCTTCTAGTTAGCAGTCAAGTGCTTTAGGCACTATGCTACCAAGGGGGAAAGGGCATTATGGGATAACAGCCTGTCTCAGATGTATTAACTCACTTAATTTTCAAGATAATCCAAAGCAATAGATATTATTTTTATGCTCGTTATACAGATGGGGAAACTGAGGCATCTATTGCCATGGCCACACAGAAAGGGTGAGCCCAGGCAATCTGCCTCCAGAAACTGTGTCCTTCATTCCCATGCCACACAACTTCCACTTGGGGTTCAAGAATTGACTATAGTATCTCCTTAATTTGTGGCCATCCTTCCCCATTCTGGGAAACCTCTCTTCTGTCCCTCCACCTACCTTCAGGGCCCACAGACTAGTAGATCTCCTCTTCAAAATCCTGTCCCCTGTGGTGTCATGGTCATGGCTGAAAAAGCCTAAGAGGCGAGAAAGTCTTTTAATGCAGCAACACTCCATTTAAGGAGTTGTTGTTTGTTGTTGTTATGTGCCATGGAGTCGGACCGACTCATAGCGACCCCTCCTGGGGTTTCTGAGGCAGTGTCACTACGGAAGTAGATTGCTCCATCTTCCTTCTGAGGAGTGGGTGGTGGGTTTGAACCGCCAGCCTTCTGGCTAGCAGTCACAGTGATTAAGAACTTGGGCTATGGAAGCCAACAGTGAAGTTTGAATCCTGTGCAACCTTGCAAAAGTCGATTAACCTCTCTGAGTTCAGTTCCCTCATCTAAAACAGGACATATGAGAGAATCTGTTTTATAGGAGTGTTGCGTAGCATAGTGCCTAAGGCATTTGACTAACCAGAAGGCTGGCGGTTCAAACCCACCAGCCACTCCTCGGAAGGAAGTTTGGACAATCTACTTTCATAGAGATACCACCTCAGAAACCCAAGAAGGGGTCGCTATGAGTCAGAAACGACTCAATGGCAGTGAGTTTGGTTTTTGGCATGAGGGGCAAATGAGATGATGCAGAAGAATCTTCAGCTCAGAGCCTGGCACGTAGCAAGTGCTTGATATGAGTACGTGGATGCTGTTACGTGACTACGTGGACGTTATGCATGCGCCCCCTTCCAAGCAAGAGTGCTCTTAAGTACACACAGAGGGGAGAGGGCCCCCACCGAGAGCCCCTCCATTCGTGCCTTCCCTCTCAGGGATCTGAAGGGGCTGAGCTGAGCTTTCATCTGTGGCCCTGACCCTTTTGACATGGCCCTAAATGGCTGTTAGGAGGTATAAGCTTTAACTCCTTGGTTTGGAATACAAACTGGCCACCCGTGGAATTTGCTTAGTGGAGGAAATGCGACTATTTAACAGATGTGAAATAGCATTCTTGGACAGAACACAAAGCAACAATGGCAACAATTCCCACCGAAGGGAATGATTTTTATTGTCACACAAAACATTTTCTATCAGAGCACATATAAAACCAGAGAACAGTTGCATTTTCAGAACAAACAGATTAAATGCCTTTGGTGAACTGAGACCAGGGGTGGGGGGAAAGGCCACATTGTTCTAAAATTCAGTAATGCTTTGACAGAGAGAATTTAAACAGGAATAAGAAGCAGGAAGGAGTGAGAAAACACTTCTGAATGAATAAAATGCCTTCTCGTGACATAGTTTATTGTGACGCTCAGTGTTATGCAGAGAAAGAACTGGATTCTCTTTCCTGAGCTTTGGCAGATGCGACAACGCCCACGCCTGGCCATAGCATCAAAAGGGCCTCCTGGAGCCCACCTTTCTGGATCTCTAGGATGGCCATGCCAAGGGGCTCCTCAGATCTGCCCTTCTCTGCCCCAGCTGCCTTCTGAGAGTAATACATACTCAGTGGGTCCTGAGTCACAGTGTTTATTCTCTCATCACACTCTCTTACATCTGTTCCTTCCAGTCCATTCCTACTGCACCCGCTCCTCGCGCCAGGGCTAGTGCTGTAGCTTCCTCACAGTTAAGCCTACCGTCCTGCTGCAGCTCCCTTGCTAGACCACCACCACCACCTGCAATCACACACTAATTGAGCCGTAAAGGCTCACATTTTAGCCCTCCTCCCTCTGGGTTTAAGTTCCTCTTACCATTTTTCTTGACCATTTTCAAAAATGGAGAGCTCTGACTCCCAAGAAAACTTATTTTTTTAAAGAATTATGCCATTTTCTCTTATTAAATCCAAATTTGTGTTCCTAGTAACTTCCATTCAGCTGAGATAGAATTAATCAGCCAGCCCCCTCTTCCAGTTTTTTTTCCCACACATGGGAGTTTTTTCCTGTCCTTAGGCAGACTGCTATTTTTCCCTTCTTCAAAAGGAATCAGTTTTAGCAGGCTCAGGGCTATGCAGCTAAAGACTACATTTCGCAGAGTTCTTTTCAGTTGGCTCTGGCCATGTGACTAAGCTATGGCCAATGGAATATGAATAGGAGCAATGGAAGCAACTTCCTGGTTATGTCCTTCAAATGAATGAGTGGTAAGTCTTGGTCTCTTGCTCCCTTCCTTCTGGCTGGAAGATGGTCCCAGAACTGGAGACACACGTGGAAGCCTTATGTTGAGGTGAAAAAGGCAGTCAGCTTGAGTTGGACCACCTGCCTACCTTGATTGTTGAGGGAGAAATTACCTGCCACTGTGTTAAAGCCTCTGTATTTTGGACTCAGAGTCCTTGGGTGGTGCAAACAGTTAACTGGCTTGACTGCTAATCAAAAAATTGGAGGTTTAAGTCTACCTAGAAGTACCTCAGAAGAAAGGCCTGGTGATTCCAAAAAATCAGCCACTGAAATCCCTACGGAGCACAGTTCTACTCCAAGATGCATGGGGTCACCATGAGCTGGAATTGACTCCAGGGCATCTGTTGCACTTGTCTGTCGGTGGAGGCTAGCATGTCGGTTGCTCTGATGCGGAACAGGCTTCAGTGGAGCTTCCTGACTAAGATGGACTAGGAAGAAAGACCTGGCAATCTACCTGTGAAAATCAGCCATTTTTTACACAAATAACATGCATCTTCTACATTTGTTTGATAACTGCTTCCTTCCCCTGGGAGGTATTTTTGTAAGCACTGCTATTTCAATTTGTTTTACATGTTGCTGTTAAAAAAAAAAAAAAAAAAAATTAGCATATCATGTTTACAAAATTGCCTCCTGGAAGGAGGAAGCGGTTAGTAAACAAAAGTAGATGATATGGTACCTAACATATCCACCACCGTCCGTGGGAGTGGCGCAGGGCCTGGCAGTGTTTCATTCCATCATGTGTGGGGTTGCCATGAGTAGGGACTGACTCAAAGGCAGCTAATAACAGTGGCAACATTTTAGACTTGCTTTGTTACAGCAGCTTAGACTATACCTTAACACAGTCAACTTTACTTAGGAAAATCCTAAGGAATTGCCTCTCCATCCTTTGAAACTCCAAAGCCCTTTGACCCACCTCTTTCTTACATTGCACCTCATATTCTGTCTTGCATTATAGTTGCACGAGCACACACACACACACACACACACACACACATATATATATATATAAGAAGCTCTGGTGGCCTAGCGGATAAGGCATCTGGCTGCTAACCAGAAGGCCAGTGGTTCAAACCCATGAACCGCTCTGCAGAAGGAAGATGGGGTAATCTATTTATGTAAAGAGTCAGAATCAACTTGGCAACAGTGAGTTTTACATATATAAATATACCAAACCAAACTAAACTCACTGCTGCCGAGTTGCTTCGACTCATAGCAAACCCCTATTTGGGTTTCCAAGGTGGTATCTCCTTGGAAGTAGATTGCCCAATCTATGGAAGCAGATTGAACTGCCAGCCTTCTGGTTAGCAGTCAAATGCCTTAGACACTAAGCCACCAGAGCTCCCCAAATATATATGATTAAGGATTTTATTTGTCTACAACCCCAGTATGAGTCAAGACTAGTCAAGATGAGATGGCAAAAAAAAAAAAATCTTTAGGCAAATCCAGGTGGAATCAATTCATTTAGCATTATTTATTGGGCGCCTGTCCTATGGGGCAGTGCCTAAGACATTTGAATGCTAAACAGAAGGCTGGCAGCTGGAACCCACTAGGTCCTCCATGGAAGGAAGACAGGACAATCTATTTCTGTAAATGTTTACAACTTCGGAAACCCAGTGGGGGTCGCTATGAGTCGGAATTGAGTCAATGGCAGTGAGTTTGTTTTGTTTTGTCCCACAGGGTCTCTGTGAGTTAGAATCGACTTGATGGCAGTGGGCTTCGTTTTGGTTTTTGCTATGTGCTAGGAGCTCTGGTAGCATAGTGCCTAAGGCACTTGACTGCTAACCAGCCACTCCTCGGAAGGAAGATGGGGCAATCTACTTCCGTAGTGATACTGCCTCAGAAACCCAAGGAGGGGTCGCTATGAGTCGGTCCGACTCAACAGCACAAAACAACAACAACAACAGATGTGTGAGAGAAAAGGATGAAGAAAGCGTGGGCCCTGCTTTTAAGGAGCTACACAGACATGGTATGTATTCCACCCTATAGCATGGGGTAGGGTAGAGAGCATTTGGTACTGCAAGAGGAAGGAGGTGAAAAGTTTGGCACCAGTATGGTATAAAGGGAGCAGCTGAGCTTGGCTTGAGTGTGGGTTTATGAAGAAAGAGAGATAAGGCAGGGAAACATTTGGTACTGATCTGTGGCACTAATCTTAGTGCCAGGCTAAGGAGATTGGGCTTTTTCACTGCAAAGGAGGGAGCAACTGAAAGATTTCACAGAAAAAAAAAAAAAAAACTTGGGTGGTCGTGGTGAATAATCAGTGTTATGGATTAAACTGTGCCTCTCCCCTAAAGATATGTTTAAGTCCTAAGCCCTGCTCCTTGAACAGGACTAGTATGGGCAAATAAGGTCTTGACTGCTAACCAGAAGGCTGGTGGTTCAAACCCACTAGCCACTCCTCAGAAGGAAGGTTGGGCGATCTACTTCCATAGTGATACTCCCTCGGAAACCCAAGGAGGGGTCGCTATGAGTCGGATCCAACTCGACGGCAGTGAGTTTTTGTTTTTTTTTTTGATCATATTGCAGTAGGTGGGTCCTAATCCTATATAACCGGTGTCTTATAAAAGACAGACACAGAAATGGTTACACACAGGGGAAAGACATAGGAGGATACATCTATAAGCAAAAGACTGTCAAAGGTTGCCAGCTACCACCAGAAATTGAGAGGAGCATGGAACACTTCCTCTCTCAAAGGCCCCAGAAGGAATCATGGTTCAGACCCTGATTTGGACTCCTAGCTCCAGGAACTGGAAGAAAACAAATGTATGGTCTTTAAAACCTCCTACTTTGTGTTATTTTGTGATGGCAGACCCAGGAGACTAAGACAATTAGACAGCAGTGTTTTAGGAAGGTATCTTTGAGTTGAACAATTTAGAATGGGGAGATCCACAGACGCTTAGAATCAAGGGCATCTTCTTAAAGACAGATTGTATTGTTCACCACCTTCACTTTGTAAGTGGAGAAACGGAGGCCGAAAAGTTAAATGATGAGCCTAAAGCCCCAGAGCAGCACAGGTAACAGGCGAACTAGAGCCCAAGGCCCCTGCTTTGTGGCCATGTGGGTGCTACACCGACAGCAGTTGTAATTTAGGAAAGCTTTTCTGGAGAGCCTTGAGGCAAGGAAACCAGTAAAGAGAGTATGTCTAAAGTCAAAGTAAAGAAAAAAAAGTTGAGCAGTGGAAGTGGGAAGCCGCTCAGCTGTGAGAGAAACTGCCTGGATGCTGGGAGTCGAGAGGAGGGAGGAGAGGCAAAGATGACTGAGTTTTGGGGACTGGAATAGACGGGACAGATGGCAGTGGGGTTAAGGGATGTTGAGAACCTAGAGGTGAGGAACAGGTTGGGCGAGTACTATTTTGGGTGGGTACCATTTTAATAAAAGGGGCAATGAAAACCGGAATGCATCCAAAGGAGAGTGACTAGAACGTGAGTCACAGGAAGGAGTGAGTGAAGGAACTGCTTAGTCTGGAGAAGCCTACACTGACTGTAAAAAGTGGAGCTGAGAAGATTTAGTGGGAGAGGCCATAGCTGGTCTCTCCTGATAACTCTGGGGGTCGGCAGTTCGAACCCACCAGCCATTCTGCGGGACAAAGAGTGGCAGTAGGCTTCCATAAAGATTACAGACTTGAAAATCCATAGGGCATTTCAACTTTGTCCTATAGTATCCTATAAGTCAGAACTGACTCAATGGCATGCAACAACACAATAGTTCCATATATCTGGAGGGCTTTGGGAACACAGGTAAAATTGCTTATAATTCACTTTAGCCTGGTGCCAATGGAAGGCACTGTTGAGAGGCACCAATGTGGGGCTGCGGACAGGGCGTGGGGCAAATCAAAGCAATGAAGCAGAAGGAGCACAGGCTTTGGGGTCATATCGGCCTGGCTTCTAGTCTCAGTCTATCATTCACCAGCTGTGTGAGCGTGGGCAAGTTACTAAACCTCTCTGTTCAGTTTCCAAAATAAAGAGGTTGGATTAGAAGACTTCAGAGATTCCACCTAGATATAAAATTCTTCTGTTATGAAAGATGGCCTATGTGAGTAAATCACTGGGTGGCAGTTTTGGGACCGTCTTATTTGGATGTTACTCCTGAATAGATGCCGATACTGGTGATCAGGCACTGCCAGCCAGCCTGCTCCGGCCACAGCTCATGGTGGTGCACAGTGATGGAGCAGGGCTGACATGTTCACAAAAGCACTCCTCTCTGTGGGCAGGAGTGGGAAACATTCCCATTTAGCTGATATCACTAATTTTTAAAGAAAACCATATGAGCTAAAGAGAACTGAAAACGAATGTGGGAGTATGAGTCAGCCACTGAATTTCAAGTGCATTAATTTTACATTATAAGTGACACAGTTTTAAAGTTTCTTAGGTTGTATAAAACTTGCAATTTTTTTTAAAAAGCTCGTACAGACACATGCTGACGCATGTTGAAAATCCTGAACATTTATCCTCATTCTAAAGTATACTTAAAACAATGAATCTGCTCTTAGTTGTTTTCAATGTAAAATCAATTTCCTAACAGTTTTAAAAACCAATTATCAGTTTCTGTGAAAACTGACTACTTCCTGTAAAAGCCAGTCTTTGTCATTGTTAGGGAATCTTTTTTCTTTTTTTCCCTTTTCAGATTGTTTGGTAATGGATTATATTGCTTAAAAATGTCAGCAATTTCCATTAGAAATGGATTATTCAGAAGCCTTCTGGAGAACCAATATTTGGACACAGTACCTTTCATGTTATAGCTCTAATCATCACATAGCAGATAGGAAAGATTTTTTTCTTTCACTGAGGCAGATTCGGAGTGGCATTACAAATTTCCAGATGAAGAACTAAAAAAAGGCCAGAGATGACATAAGAAATGTCTGTACTGCCATCCTTACCTCAAGACAAAACAAGACCCAGAAGCAGAAAAGAATCCCGAGGACTGCATTAGAGGACTGTGAAAAATACTACTATCAAATCAAAGTCTAAGATGATCTTGGACTATGGCAAGACAAGAACATTTATCACATTGGTGAAAGCAGATATTCATTCCCCTTTAACTGTAGACAGTTCTTTAACATCTTCCATTAGCAAATACAGAGACAGACTGGAGATGTGCAGAGCCTTGAGAACCAGAAGTAGTTCATTCTCTGTCATTGACCATTCTGAGCCTCAGGTCTTTTATCAGCCAAATAGCAATGACATTATTTATTTATTGCATGGTGAGCAGGGGCCGCTGAGTCAATTCTGACTCTCAGTGACCACATGCTACAGAACAGAACTGCCCCACAGGGTTTCCTTGGCTGTAAGTTTTACAAAAGGTTTTTTTCTCCCATACAGTGGCTGGATGAGTTTGAACTGCCAACGTTTAGGTTAGTAGCCAGGTGCTTAGCCATTGTGCCACTGGGGCTCCTTGTAGGTGATATCAAAAAACAAACCAAACTCACTGCTGTGGAGTCCGTCCTGAGTCATAACAACCCCTTCTTGGGTTTCCGAAGTGGTATCTTTCTGGAAGTAGATTGTCCAGTCTTCCTTCTGAGGAGTGGCTGGTAGCACAGTGCCTAGGGCATGTGACTGCTAACCAGAAGGCTGGCGATTCAAACCCACCAGCCACTCCTCGCCAGGCTTGGATGGGATATAGCACTTCAAATACAGGGTTTTACTGCTACCCAGAGGTTGTCAAGAAAGCTCCGGCTAACGCTAAGGACCTCAAAGGATTAGGAGCTGTTGTCTGATAACACATGCTTTCAGTACCAAAACTGCCAGTGGGATTCCACCTGAAGCAGCCTGGGGGCACCGCCTCAGGAACCCAAGCACTGATTGCTATGAGTTGGATACGACTCTATGGCAGTGGGTTTGGTTTGGTTTTTGGTGGCATAGTGCTTAAGGCATTTGACTGCTAACCAGAAGGCTGGTGGTTGGAAGGAAGGTTGGGCAATCTACTAGAGATATGGCCTCGGAAACCCAAGGAGAGGTCACTATGAGTCAGAGCCAACTCGACGACGGCAGTGACTTTTTTTTTTTTTTTTTTAAATGAAGGGAAAGGCGGAGCTGTGGTGGTACAGTGGTTAAAGCACTAGGCTGCTAACCAAAACGTTGCCAGTTCCAGCCGGGCAGTTGCTCTGCAGGAGAAAGAATGGCAGTCTGCTCCCATAAAGATTCACAGCCTTGGAAACCCCATGGGGCAGTTCTACTCTGTCCTACAGAGTCGCTAGGAGTCGGAATTGGCTCCATGGCAGTGGCTGTGTATTACGGGAGAAAATCTGCTTGGCAGATCGCCACCGTGATATGGTGCCTGTATGTTGGCAAGGACCTCCCACTTTAATTAAAGTTCCACACAGGTAGAAAAGGAACGTTAGGCTTGAGATCCCCCATGTGGACCTAAAGGAGAGACTCATCCTTTGTTATTTATTTGAGGGGTGGGGTGGGGGTGGGTAACAGAAAGCAGCATTCTCTTTGTTTAATGAAGAAAAGTGGGGGGTGGGGGTGGGATTTATGTGGGTTTGTTCAAATGCTTGAGAAAATTGTTCTAAGCAGCTGCAGGAATACCAAGGAGGAGTACTAAGGAAAGAATTTGCTAAATCGAAAGGTAAAAGAGAAACACCCAGGGACTGATTGCAAATGTTTTGGTGACAAGCGGGGCATGTAATGACAAGAAAGCAGAATGCGTGCATATTGAAGCAATGCTGGTGGAAAACAGGTTTCTTCTTTTAATTGGCTTTGCTGCTGGGAGGATCTTCTCCCTCCGGTTTCTGACCATTTCTCCCAGCCAACAATCTGGCTGGCAGCGGTCCCTGTGCCGTGGTAATAAAGCTGAGGTGCTGCCTGGATTGGGGCTGGGTCAGTAAGTGCTCTGCCTCAAGGCCCCCTTACCAACCACAGCCGGAGGAGTGGAGAGGGACCTGCCCCTCCAGCTCCGCAGAGGTCCACGAAGGAAAGCCATTCCGAGCTCAGCGTTTTGATGGCGGTTTAGCTCGTTTGAACCAGATGCTATTCTCTGGATGAGGTAATGATTCCTCCCCATCCAGGAAAACGCTGCAGACTATTTGTTCCCCAATGTCTGTTCCCTTTGTCTCTCTTAACAGAATCTCAGTTGGTGCTAGTTGCCCCAAGTAAAGACAACATTTCCCAGCCTTCCTTGTGGCAAAGGTGTGCATGTGTGAGGGGAAGTATCATGTGCAGCTCCTGGGGAGCCAGCATCCCCTAACTTCTCTCCGACTGGTCCAGGGATGAGCCATCATGGACCATGCAGAGGTGAGCTATCTTCGAGGGGTGAGGAAGCAATAGACAGGAGGGGTCTGGTCCCTGACATTGCGGGGCCACCGTATTAGCTTTGGGCTACAGACTTTCAGACTGTAAAAGAGAAATCAATCTCTATATTGTTTAGGCCATTGCAACTTTGGGTTTCTGTTCCAGGCAGCTGAAGCAATAAATGCACCTTTCACTAATTTTACAAACTGTACCCTGGTGATTTATGTTCAGAGAATAGGACATTTTTTAAAAAAGGACTTAGTAGTTCCTTAGTAAATCTTGTTCTCTCTCCAAACATTCCAGAAAAATTCATGGATTTGGAAAATTCAACTATTAGTAGGGATAAGAACAGGATTTTTCACAGGTGATTTTTTGGGAAGTAAACCTCTCCAAAATTTCATCTCCGGCTGTATCTGCATTATGCACTTAGTGCACTGTCCGGCCAATTGGAAATGGGTGAACTTTGCCAGCAAAGCTGGCAGAGACAAAGAATGTGAACACACACGGCATGAAAGTATCAGTACCCTGGACATCTACGAGGGAATAAAAATCAGTTTCGTTCTTGCTAAAAAGGTTCTCTGTTGTCTGGTTAAGAAGTGATCACAAGTGAGTCACCAAAGTTAAAACTGAAAAACAACAGCTGAGGTTGGCCTAACAGACCAACAAGCCAAAACCCAGTCTCTTATATATCATCTTATGGTATGATGAGGAGAGGGAGAGATTTTGGAAAAGAATAATGTGGAAGAATGTGTTGGGCTGTTTCAAGCCCCCCTACCCCTATCCCCCAAAATTCCCAGCCTGGAATATAACATCATTTGGACAAAACTCTTGACATTAAAATTCACTTCCATTACCAGAGACATTCACAACTAAAGCTTTCCAAGAACCTTAGAATTACAAAGAGGACCAGAGATCCTTCTCCCTCCAGGTCAAACAGCAATCCGTTACTAGTAGGATTTAGATGTGGTTGTTTAACTAGCTGTGAATTCACCTAACCTGAGCAATAACTCAGCCTCCATTTCTCCATCATATACATGAGGATACTTTGAGGACTGTCAGATGTAGGGATAACCTCCACCGTTAGCACTCCTCCACTCTACCAAAACAGGAAAGCGCTAGTCTTCAATACTCATGCTCTGTGAAATCTGACAAATTGTCTTTTTTAATTAAGTGTTCTACAATTTTTCCAGGAAAAATATTCAAACTTACTGGCTATACTTTCTATGAGTCACATTTTGTAGAATTGGGGTGACATTTCTTAATTCCTGTCTTTTGGCCTCTCTCATTTCTCATAACTACAAGGACTTACTGCTATCAAGTTAGACCTGCAGATTTTTTTTCAGGGCCTAGATGTCTCTTTGAAGACTAAGGTGTGCCGAACCCAAGCCACAGTGTTTTTAGTCACCTTATATGCATGCAAAAGCTGGACAATGAATAAGGAAGACCCAAGAAGAGTTGATGCTTTTAAGTTGTGTTGGCGAAGAATACTTAAGTACCACAGACTGCCAGAAGAACTAACAAATCTGTTGTGGAAGAAGTGTAGCTGGAATGCTCCTTGGAAGCGAGAATGGCCATTGCATCTCACCTACTTTGGTCATATTGTCTGAAGAAACCATTCCCTGGAGAAGGATATCATGCTTGGTGTGGTAGTTAAGTTTGTATGTCAACTTGGCTGGGCCTGGTTGAGTGGCTGGGCAGCTGGATGTAGTATTTCCCATGATGAGACTGGTAATCAACTCCATGGTGGAATCTCCTGTGAGCATCTTAGGGAATGTGGTCTGCTTCCTGTATATAAGGAAAAGCCTTAGGGAACGGTCTCTAGCTTAGGAACCCTGCAACCTGCCATGCTCTGCCAACCTTGGGACTTTCAATGGACTTGAATTAATGGCCTGCCATGTGGTTTGGTGTCATTGGGACTGTGCCTTTTTACTTGTCAACCTTGGGCTTGTCAGCTTCAGCAGCCACAGCTGAGTGAAGAAAAGCCTCCAGCTTCAGTGGGCTGGGAGCAGGAGGCAGAGCTGAAGCCCAAAGTTGAGGGGCTTTCACCCAGCTCCTAGAACCTGGCACTTTGAACTTGGACTTAAAGTCTCCAAACTGTAAGAGAATAAACTCCTGTTTCTTCAAGTCATCCCATTTGTGGTATAATCCTGTCAGAGTGGCACTAGGTAACCAAGACACTGGTAAAGTGGAGGGTCAGCAAAGAAGGGGAAAGCCTGGATTGATGACATGAGACTGATACGGTGGCTCCAATGATGGGCTCAGGTATAGCAAGGATTGTGAGGCTGGCACAGGACTGGGCAGTGTTTCATTCTGTTGTTCATAGGGTCACTATGAGTCGGAGCTGACTTGACAGCATCTAACAACAGAGATATAAATACCTTTTATACAGCTACCTATATAGAAAGGAGCCCTGGTGGTCTAACTGACCACCACTTAGCCCAGCTGAGTTAAGTTCTCAGCTGCTAACCGAAAGGTTGGCTGTTTAAATCTACCCAATGGCTCCTTGGGAGAAAAACGCTGGTGATCTGCTCCCATAAAGTTTATAGCCTAGAAAATCCTATGGATCAGTAGGTTGGTATGCGTCTAAAATCAATTCAACGGCAGCTAACCACTGCCATCTATAAGAGCCTTCTCTTTTAACCATGTTCATTCCATCCTCTCTAAATTTTAAGAGTGCTATCCTTGATGGACTGAGCTCTGGTGGTGCAGTAGTTAAGGCATTTGGCTGCTAATCAAACCCACGAGCCACTCCAAGGGAGAAGCAATTTGCTTCTGTAAAGATTTACAGCTTTGGTAACTCTATTGGGGCAGTTCTAGCCTGTCCTAAGGTTGCTATGAGTCAGAATTGAGTTGATGGCAGTGGATTTTTCTTTTTTTTAAATCCTTGATGGTTGTCTTGAGTCAGAATTGACTAGACAGCAACTGGTTTTATCCTTGATGGAGAAGAAATGGAAAGTAGGAGTTATTTGTTAGTGTCAAAAGAAATAGATATTGCATACAATTGAGTCTTTACAAAGTGTTATATTTTTCTAAAATTTAATGGCAGTGGTCTTTAATCCTACTGCACATCACAGTCGCCTGGCAAGCTTTACTAAAGAAAAAAAAAAAGCCTGAGCCTCACTCCAGAGATCTTGATTTCATTGGTCTGGAGTGGGATCTGAGCATCTGTTGTCTTTTAAGTTCTTCAGGTGATTCTAATGTGCAAACAAAGTGGAGAATTCTGCAAATCCAACCATTAGAAACAAGTTTTTTTTTCTCTTTCAAGCCTTAAAAAAAAACCTCACTGCCGTAAAGTCCATTCCAACTCACAGCGACCCCTCCTTGGGTTTCTGGGGCAATCTTTCTACGGAAGTAGACAGCACAGTCTTCCTTCCAAGGAGTGGCTGGTGGGTTTGAAACACTAGCCTTCTGGTTAGCAGTCAGATGCCTTAGGCCTTTGACCAGAGCTCCATTTTCAAGCCTAACTTGTGGGGTAACAAGATTTCATTTCAAGCCTTATTCCATATGAAATCTTGTTACCCCACAAGTGAGGTTGCAGCAAAGCTTTGTTAGAGAAAAGGGAATTTTTAGGCTGTAACCAGTATCCTCATGGGAACTCTGAGCAACAAGAGGTGCTGGCAGACTTGACTTGGTGCTTCTGAAACTCTATTCTTTGGATCCCAAATATGTTTACAACACAGATCCCCAGAGATCTCCCTTTCTCCCACCCCCCTTAGATATTCTGAATTGGTTGGGAACAGGGGCAGGTGAGAGTGACCAGAAATCTGCATTCTTAACATGCAGGACACAGGAGTCTGATGCTGCCGTCCCATTCTGTAAGCACAGTCTTAGCCAATGGCACACACGGCCTAGAGACACACAGGGACTGTACCTCGAGCAAGACTGAGATTCCAAGTAGAGCTTTTCAGTCTTAGGTGTAAAAGGGCAAGAACCTCACTGACCAGTCCAGGCTCTTAGATTTCAGGTCACCCCTGGCCAGCAGATCTAAAATGAAAGTCTTACAGTGTTGCTATGTCTCAGAAACAGAACTTGTTACTTGTTTCACTGTCAGTCTTAAATGTTCCTGAGGCCCAAATACTGCCCTTGTCCTTCCTGTAGCTGCTGATACTATTTGGTGAGGTGGGAGAAGTTCTCTTCTTCCTAATGTTACAATTCTCCTATTGACTGCCTCAAAGCCTGGCCTTGTTAAGCTTAGAAATTCAGCATTCTAAAAGCAGCTCTGGATTCCTTACCTCAGAGATAGGTCAGAAGACATCTGGGTGATGCCACCCATGACCAACCCCTAGGGGTTCCCACCTGCTGACAGGAAAGCTGCTTCCCAGCCCTTCAGAGCCCAGTCACCCTGTCTGGAGCCAGGGTGAGTCCCTGCTGAGCCAGTGGCTAGGGGAAGCTTTTGCTCCTGTTTTGTTTGAGAGTGTCCCAGCAAACTGGGATGAAGACTACCAGTTCTAATGTTCCTTTACCATTTCTCCAATCTGGAAACAAATGAATAAAATAAAAATGTAAAAGTGCCTTGACTCCACATCCTCCTCCAGTGATTACCCCATTTATCTCACAATAAAACTCTGGTCTTTACTTCCCCCTTTTCCATTCCTTCTGTAACCACTCATTTTGCTTCCTCACCATTCACCTGAATATTGGGATTCCTCAAGGATTGCTCTAGGCCCTCTTCTCTCTTCTACCTATAATCATTCTCTAAGTGATTCCATTCAATCCTATAGCTTTAAAGAAATACCTTCTACATAGTGACAACTCAAATTTCCATCTCCAGCCCAATCTCTGCTTTGCACTATGTGCAATGGTGCACTTGACACTGCCCCTTGATTAATGGACATCTCAAACTTACATCCAAAACCCAGTATTAATTTCCTAGCACACTCCTTCTCCCCGGTCTTCTCCCATCTTCTCTCCCATCTCAGTACCTGGCATCATTCTCCACCCAGCTGAATAAGCCATCCTTGATTCCTCCTTCCTTTCATCCTACACAAAGAAGCCACTGGCAAGTCCAGCACCATCTATCTATAAAATATCCTTTAAACTATCTACTTCCCTCCTCATTAAACACCACCCAGATCCACATCTCCAACATCTTTTGCCTGGATTTCTGAAATCCAAAATTAGTCTCCTAATTTCTCTCTCTCTGCCATACCTGACACTTTCCAAATAATACTCTAAACAGCAGGAAGAAAACTCTTAACCAAATACCATGCACCTGCTCAATTCTTCTCATTGCATTTAACATAAAATCCAAAGTCCTTACCATAGACTTATACAAAGTCTTACCAGATCTGCCTCCTGCACATCACTAAACTGCATCCCATGCCATCCTCCCCACTGTTCCCCGCATTCCAGCCACACAGCCCCTTTTTCATTCCTAGAACAGGCTAAGCTCTTTCCTGCCTCAGGGCCTCCGTACTTCCTGTTTCGTCTGCCTGCAAGACCCAGGTTGCATAGCCTCTACTGAGAAGACTCTGAAGTCCACCCTATCTTGAGGACACACCTGTACTCTCAGTACTTTCTGACCTGTCTGCCTAGTAGACTATACATTACATTAAGGCACAGACCCTTCTATTCTGCTCAGTGTTGCATCCCCAGTGCCTGGTACGCTGGTGATTAATCCTGCATGTTGACTCCTAAGACCTTCCACGTGGGCCACAATCCTGAGGTAGGTATGCAAATTAGGGTCTGTGGCAGCCATGGAAGGAGCTCAGAGCTATGGGGCTGCTATTCCAATGGAACATCGCTGTGCTTATGTTAAGACCACTATAGCCACTGCCTAGCACAGCTGGCATACTAACGCTGGGCCAGGCTGCCCAGTGTGGGATTCCTCTCCTGGGTGGCTTTTGCTTAAGACTCCTGATTGGCCTGACAGAAGCCAGACCAGAAAAACTACGCAATCTTTCCTTCCTTCTCTTTCTCCTTTCATAGGTGTCAGAACTACATTGTGGTCTGAAGGTTTTCCTAGCCTCTTCCAGCCCTTTCCCTTTTATCCTTTACAGGTGTTTTTCCTAACAGAGCTCTTACACCTCTAATCCCACTTTGGCCTTTGCTTCCCAGGGCCTCTTTGGAACCTTGAAATATTGATACTATAAACCACGGTCCAGAAAAGCAAACTTTCTTATATGATGTTATGTATAAAGCCATCTGTTCACTTCCCATACCTCTGGTAGTCATGACCTTCAAGTGGGGGAGAGGGAAAAAACAAGACAAGACAAAACACCTGTGCACAAGAGCCTTTTGTTGCACCTGTAGGACTCCTTATCACTAGATCACATTCTGGATTTAACATTTGTCCCCGGTGAGTCAGCAGAATGGGTAACCACGGGCAGACCAACTAAATCCCAGCACATCTCAGGCCCGTGCTCCAGAAAGGCAGCCAGGAGCTCACTCAGTTGTCTAAATCTCTCAGCAGTCACCAACTGCCACCATTTGTCTCAGTACTAATGACAGAATCTTTGTAGCTGCTGGTGACTAGACATCCTCATTAATTTTGTGGAACATGAAACCTGTTCTTGTCGAGAATCTTGTTCTGAGTTTCTGACTTGTGTGGTGTGGCATTTCTTCTTCTCTGATTGACAAATACCTCACATGCAGCCACTGCCTGACACTGAAGACTTATGTGTTGCTGCAGTGCTAGGACAGTTTCAGCAGAGCTTCAAGACTAAGACAGTTAAGAAAGGCATGGTGGTCTACTTCCAAAATCAGCCAGGGAAGACCCTCTGGGCCACAACTGTCCAGTCCACACAGATTGTAGGGATGCTGCAGGACTAGGCAGTGTTTCGTCCCATTGTGCCTGGGGTCACCACGAGTCAGGAGCCAACTTGTCAGCAGCTAACAAATCTGGTAACTCCACCAACACCAGGATTTTTGTCTACTTTGTCCACTGCTGTATCCTTAACACCTAAAATAGTGTTGGGTACAGAGCAGGTACTTAGTAATTATTTGTTGAGCAAATTGTTCCATAAGTGCTTTCACATTATCTCACGTAAGCCTCAAAACCACCATGAGGCAGATATTATCATTTTACTGAAATACAGAAGGATCTCTCCAACTATTCAGACATGATACATGCAAGCAGCTTATCTACCCGGTTCGGAAAACTGCTTATTATGTTTAGCTAACATTTTTCCAAGTATTTTGCTCTAAGCACTTAATACTTTTGTCACGTTTAAGGCATGTTGTTGTTGTTTGCTGTCGAGTCATAGTGTTATTTTCCCTACCATACAAATGACCAATGTGAGGTTTGGAAAGGTTGACAGAGGTCACAGAGGTTAAGAGGTGGGATGAAACTGCAATTCAAGTTCTAAATTCTTACACCATACCACTTCATTCCAAATGACAAGGGACCATCAGTCCCAGAAAAAGCATCAGAACTTCAAAGAATGGATTGTTACATCTTTGGAAGGCTATAAAAGGTCAATAAAACCTATCTGGTGAAGTACTATGCTGTGTGGCAGAACTACATTTTGCTTTGCTTGAAAAAAAGGATCTCAGTGTTAAGACAGTAGTGAAGGAAGATAACATTAACTGTGTTATCCTGGTAACACTGATACCAAATGACCTAAGGTACCCACTTCAAGGTCTACTTATAAAAGGATAAAGCAAAACAAAAGGGAGTGTGCCCTCTCAGGCTGCAGTAAAGGCAGCTAGTGTATGAGAGAGAAGGCAGCAGAGAGGCAAGGCAAGCCATTTGGTATCACTCCTGAGGTTTCATGTGCCCCATTTTACATTTGATGATTTAAATCATAAACCCCTCCTCTGTTTAGTAGTTTTTTTTTTTTTAAATCCAGTGTGGACTTTTGGATCCTTCACTGCTATGCCATTCAGCTACTGTTGACACTGACAAGGATGGGGATGAACGTTCAAAACAGTGTTTTACAACTAGCAAGAGTGGCACTGGCACAGGCTGGAGAAGGTCTGGTGGGGTTAGATGGCCAAGCCAGTGGTCAGTCCCAACTAGATAGAAACACTTCATTATACTAACTGGCAGGGCCATGCATATAGGTCGGTACAGCTAAAAAATCATTGCTGAGCACAGGTTAACTGCACACCAACTAATTTCAACTCTTTAATATAAGTGAAAATGTTTGACACTGAACTTTATTTTACTTTAGATAAAATTACCAGGTTAGAATAAAAGAGAAGTAACTAAAAACATCAAAACCTGTTGCCGTCAAGTTGATTTCGACTTACAGAGACCCTATAGGGCAGAGTAGAACACCCTTAGGGTTTCCAAGGCTGTAATCTTCACAGAAGCAGACTGCCACATCTTTTCCCTTCAGAGTGGCTGGTGGGTTCAAACTGCTAAGTTAGCAGTCAAGCACTTAACCATTGTGCCACCAGGGCTCCTTAAGTGAGGCAAACCTCTGTATTTTGACTTACAGGTCCCTTCATTGCCTTGGTGCATTTAAAAGTTATTTTCTTTGAAATTCAACTTCTTCCATCTGTCTGCTCCCTGGAAGCTGATGGTAGCCACAACAATGCACACAACAGGAAGCTTTTTCTCTTAGGCCTAAAGTTAGACTTGCCAAGTGAACAAGAAAACACCAGTCATGTTTTTTTTTTTTTTTTTTATATATAATCATGCAATGAAACATTTATAGAAATGGCATTGAGAAGCTGACTGTGACATTAAGCTGCAGGCCTCCTTCACATAGGAGCATGTATAGGATCTAGGACACTTCCTTAAAGTGGCTGGATATGAGAGCTTTTTGTCATAACACGAGTCAGTTAGACACAGCTTTTATACTGAGTTGGTGATCTTTGTAGTTAGACCTTTTAAGGTGTTTTAAATCACAGAGGTTAGTTTAGTTCAGTTCAGTTCAAACTTGGTCAGTAGCTCAATGTTACTGGAACTTTCCTCTTTAGACAATGCAAGCATCATTGAAAAAAAAAGATGGTGGTATTTTGAATTTGAAAGCCAAGACCCAAAATGAACCCACCAGTCAACAAGTCAATCAAAATAAAAGCAAGGAAAACTAGCTTTAGGATATGGATCGATAAATAAAGGACCCTGGCTTATTTTAAATCTGTCTGTACTGTTTGATTATCATGAAGCATGTATTACTTTTATAACTAAAAACTCATTACATTGAGAAGACTAGTAAATAGACATTTTGAAGAATCAAAGTTCTGGAGCATTTAAGCGCTAAAAAGGGAATTTCTTATTATTTCAAAATATTAAACCACCACAAAAAAAAACCCAGCAAATATGTTGAACACTGACATCTACCCAAACTTGACAGCTTGGTCCAACAATGTATTTGCACACCACCTTTTTTCAAAAACTATTACCTCTGTAAGAGATAGCTAAGTGCCACAGCTTCCCCCCCCCCCACCATATTGTGGTGTAGTGAGTTGTATGGTATGGCTTTTTTAGCCATAGTCTTTATAACTCCCAGAAGATTACTAGGTGGGACCACACAAATACATGTCAACTTGGCTGGGCTGCTAGTAGTAGTAATTGCCTATAATGCGACTGGCAATTAACTCAGTAGTGGAATGTGCTGTGTGCAACTGACTGACAAGCTGCTTTTAGACTCTTGACTGTTAAGTCATCCACCTGGAGTATTTCTGTTGGAGGAGCACAAAGTAATCTTCTGGGAAAGTTTGCTCTTTCTCAGGTGTGTAGAACTCTGATGTTGGGATTGGTTAGTTTTGCCACCCTGCCAGGCTTAAAATGAGCCCTCCTAGAGGCAGAAGGGAATCTCATTGCTGGCTGAGAGAAGGCGGCAGTAGAACCAAGAGACATGAGACACAGTGGAAGGCTTACCTGGCCCACAGAGGCAGAGGCCAGGCTAAGAGGCCAAGGGCCAGAGAGGCATGTCTAAGGACACAACAGATTGTCCTGACTAAAGAACTGTATTCTGAGTGTGTTCCTGAACTTGAACTGTAGCCTGCTGCTCTCATAATGAACCCCATAATCTGTGAGTTCTATGTGGCTACTGCAGCAAATTATCAAACCCAGCAGAGAGGTGGTGGGTACCATGAGAGGGACAGTTGAGGACTAAGGATGATAAGAGGGCTTGAGTGTGGTGGCATATCTGGCCTCACAAGAACAGGCCCTGTGCTGCTGATGGTGATACTGTCTTCCTCTTTTGATGTTAGAGAAGGTAAAAATACGCCACCTCCCTGTCCCTTTAGTACGTATGCAGGCAGAATGCCAGATGTTTACAACTCAGCAAAGCAGGTTGTTGCTAGGTGCCATCAAGTTGGTTCTGATTCACAGCAACTCTATGTACAACAGAACAAACCACCACCTAGTCCTGACCATCCTCACAATTATTGCCATGCTTAAGCCCATCGTCGCTGCCACTCCATCTCATTGAAGATCCTTCACTTTTTCGTCGACTCTCTACCAAGCATGATACCTTCTCCAGGGATCGGTCCCTTCCGACACCATGACCAAAGCATGAGAGATGAAATCTGGCCATTCTCACTTCTAAGGAGATTCTGGCTATACCTCCTCCAAGACAGATTTATTTTTCTAGCAGTCCATGGAAAACTCAATATTCTTCACCAACACAATTCAAATGCCATGCATTTTTCTGCATTCTTCCTTATATTCATTGTCCAGCTCTCATGTGCATACAACCAAAACCAAACCCAAACTCACTGCTGTTGAGTTGGATCCAACTCATAGCAACCCCTCCTTCGGTGCATATGAGGCAATTAAAAATACAATGGCTTGGATTAGGCGCACCTTAGTCTTCAAAATGACATCTTTACTGTTAAACATTTTAAAGAGGTCATTTGTAGATAACACCCAATGCAGTATGTTGCTTATTTGACTGCTGCTTCCATGGGTGTTGACTGTGGATCCAAGTAAAATGAAATCCCTGACAACTTCAGCCTTTTTCCCATTTATCATGATGCTGGTTATTGGTCCAGTTGTGAGGATTTTTTTTTTTTTTTTTTTATGTTGAGGTGAAATCCATACTGAAGACTGTAGTCTTTGATCTTCATCAGTAAGTGCTTCAAGTCTTCACTTTCAGCAAGGTTGTGTCATCTGCGTATCACATGTTGTTAATGAGTCTTCCTCCAATCCTGATATTGTGTTCTTCTTTATATAGTCCAGCTCAACACACAGATTGAATAAGTATGGTGAAAGGATGCAACCCTGATACACCTTCCTGATTTTAAACCATGCAGTAGCCCCTTATTCTGTTTGAATGACTGCCTCTTGGTCTATATATAGGTCAACAGGTTGACACACATCTACTAACTTCTCAGTACATATATTCAAAATTAATTTAAATCCATTCAACTGCATACTGCCTGTGCAAAATCTTGTTATATCCACAAGAATACTTTAAGTCACTCTGCCTTGCAAAATTGAGATGCATTATCAAGTTTTCTCCCAATTTTTTCAAGTATATTTTTATACGCAATTCTAAAAAGAAAAATATTTTGTAAAATATAAGGTGTTCTACATGTATGGCAGTGCTTGTAATAAGCACTCTTAGAACTTTAGTAATCCAATTTAAAAAAGCACTGAAATTTGTCAAATTTAGGGACTGCTATATTTTTACTGCTAAACAGAAGGCTGGTGGTTCAAACCCACCAGCCACTCCTTGGAAGGAAGGTTGGGCAATCTACTTCCATAGTGATACTGCCTTGGAAACCCAAGGAGGGGTCGCTAGGAGTCAGGTCTGACTCAACGGCACATAAGAACATTTAAGATAACAGTTACACTTTCAGTCATAAGCATTCAAATAGGCACAGAAATAAGACAATTCCTGTTCCTAAAGATCTTAAATGACAATATATATAAAAGATTGAAAGACCACTGTAAGCAGCTATGAGGGTTAGGAATAAGGAAGACCGAAGAAGAGTTGATGTTTTTGAGTTGTGGTGCTGGCGAAGAATGCTGAAAGTACCATGGACTGCTAAAAGAACAGATCTGTCCTGGAGGAAGTGCACCCAAAATGCTCCTTGAAAGCGAGAATGGCCAGACTTCGTCTCACCTATTTTGGTCATGTTGTCAGAAGAGACCATTCCCTGGAGAAGGATGTCATGCTTGGTAAGGTGGAGGGTTGATGCAAGAGGGGGAGGCCTTCAACAAGATGGATTGACACGGTGGCTGTGATGATGGGCTCAAGTATAGCAGGGATCGTGGAGCTAGTGGGGGATCGGGCAGTGTTTCGTTCTGCTGTGCATGGGGTTGCTATGAGTCAGAAACAACTCCACAGTACCTAACAACATCATCATGAAGGTTAGCAGTAATCCATTAGATTAGGGAGCATCAGGAGAAGATGAAAAACAGAGGCCCCCAAAGAATAGAAAAGGAGAAAGAGGGTACCTATTAAGAAATAGAAAAAGTGTGTAGAGGCAAAAAAAGTAGTGCACTTATTCAAGGAACAAGTAATTCACCTTAATTGGGCCATGGGATCAGCTATGGCAATAGGATGCTCTGGGACCAGAAGGACACCAGGGCCAGACTATGAAGGACTTCCTAGTCACAGCTCAGGAGGGTATATTCATCTCATGGGCAATGAAGAGCCACCAATGGCTCCCGAGAAGGGGGGCTTGCCTAGGGCTGTGCTTCAGGATGTGTCTATCCAGTAACAGGAAAAACAAACGTGGCCTGGGGAAGACTAGAAACAAGAAAATTACAAAGAAAAATAAGATTAAGGTCCATTTGAGGAATTAGAGGTTCATAGTGCAAAGACAGAGACACCAAATAACCAAAGGCATTTGACTGCTAACCAGAAGGCTGGTGGTTCAAACCTACCAGCCACTCCTCAGAAGGAAGGTCGGGCAATCTACTTCTGTAGTGATAACTGCCTCGGAAACCCGAGGAGGGGTCGTTATGAGTTGGATCTGACTCCATGCAGTGAGTTTAGTTTTAGTCTTCTAAAGAGCTTCCTTTTTCTATCAATCACTTTCCTAGATGGACAGTGGTTCAGATACAAAGTTGAATTCTGCAATTCCTAAAGCCTCCTATATTATAATTAATCAAGGCCAGTCCTGGATTATATGCCCTCTCAGTATTTCACTGAATTGAGTTTGTTTACTGATGTTTAACTGAAAATAAGTAAGGAAGTTTTCTTTACCACTTTTCAGGAACTTTGCTCCTTCTAAAATTTTGCCACTTGCCACTATTTTCTAGTGTTCAGGCTTGTTTCATACAGGCATACCCCAGAGATATTGTGAATTTGGTTCCAGATCGCTGCAATAAAGCAAGTCACATGAAGTTTTTGGTTTCCCAGTACATATAAAAGGTTTACACTATACTATAGTCTACTGAGCAACAGCACTATGAAAATGTTTGAACAATCAACTATATGAGATCAAAAAGGGCAGCATTTGCCCAGGGATAAAGCTCAGGCAGGAAGGGATAGAAGGATGAGGGGAGCTGGTAAATAGGGGAAGAAGTACTATTACATTGTGGGAATTGCAATGTCTTGAAATAAAATGTATATGAATTACTGAATGGAAAACCAATGTGCTCTGTAAACTTCCACTCAAATCACAAAAAGTTAAAAAAAAAAAATTTCAAAGGCAAATTATGTGTGTCCTTTAAAAAGAAATTTAAATCCAACCCAAAAGCCTAGTCCCAAGTCATAATCACATGATCAAAATTAGTGTTTGTGATGGTCATGGTTCTGATTCCACATGATCCCACATTAAGCTAGCATGTTAAATGAGTAAAGCTAAGAATGTCTATATGTCCCTTCCTCTGGTGTTGGTGTGATGACAACCTAATTCAGAAAAAAATGCTTTAAATGTTTAAGTCTTTTGTCCCTTCTGCTACTGAAGGTTCCTGGGTCTATCAGAGTAGAATTAGATCTCCAAAAAGAAAAATTGCTGCTTGTTCTCTCCTGTTTCCGAGCAACAGAGGATTCCAATTCCTGTTCTGTCTGTGGCATGCGCCTCCTTTCTGCCAACTGCTCTCTAGATGCCCTGCGGCCAGACCCTTGAATTTAAAACCTCAACTTGGCACTCTAGTCAACTGACCTGAGAATTCAACTGCCAACATAGACAGAATTCTGGAAACAAAAATCACCCTAAGAGATGATTAAATTTCAGGGTTTGTCTTTTCAACAATAAATACACAAATTTCAAGTTTACAAAAAAAAAAAAAAAAACCAAGATTGACACTTGTGAGATATCAAACTGTGACAGAGACATGAAGTGAGCACATACTGTTGGAAAGATGGTACCAATATATCTGCTTGACATGGGGTTGCCACAAACCTTCAATTAGTTAAAAGCGCAGTACCTGCAAAACACAACAAAGCGAAGTGCAATAAAACAAGGTATGCCTGTATTTAATATCATGTTTCCTTTTCCGCATTTGGGAAAATCCTGAGCTTCATAGGAGGGGAAGAAAAAAAAAGCAGCATTTAAATCCTAAGTAGCATTTCCACAGGAAAAGATCAGGGTTGGTCGGGGAGAAGAAAAAGCCACTCAGTTATAAAAATAAAAAAAGCAAAGCTCAAGCAGAAATAGGCAAAAGTGAGAAGGGTGTGTGTGAGACATTACATGCTTCATTTCAGTAGAAGAAAGAGGGAAAGAAAGGCAGTGGAAAGCAAGCTAACATTTATTTAGCACCAATTACTGGGTAAGGACTTACACTCTTATTTATTCGTTAAGTTACAACAATCCTTTGAGGTGTGCACTGCTTTCTGCATTTTATGAGGTGAGTGAAGATACTGTATAGCTCAGAAAGGTGAAATTACCTGCCCAAGTTCATTCAGCTAGCAAAAAAGCAAAGTGAGATTTGAACTTCTCTGCTTCCATTTTCTTCCTAGGTTATTCAACTTCAGCTTTAAATTCTCATGTTTTCCAATCTTCTAGCCTACTAAATGAAGAAACTCTGTCTCTGTCAGAGATTATTCTGGCCAAAGAGAAGTTCATTTGGTTACTATGGAAATCCATATACATATGAAATATGAAATAATGGAACCTAACAAAATGCAGATCAGAAATAAGATCTACGAACATGAAAGGCTATCTGGTTACTCTAACTTGCTGAAGTGACTTACTTCAATGAAAATTACTTTTTCTATTTCTTTATAGCAGGCAGCTATCAATTTATCAACAGCAAATTTCATTATTTTAAAAAAAATATGCTTCAATGCAAACAGTGGTTTTAATGCTTTATTTTATCTGATGGTAATGACTTTCAGCAAGAAGTGCTGACAGAGCCAACAATTTAGTAGTCTGTGTAAAATAAACTACGGATTTAATAACACTAGTTATCTGATGTGCCCTGGCAACTTTCAGTTCTTCCTAGTTTACTGTGGACAGCAGATGAAATATAGTTAGAAGACACCAACAGATAAATGGGCAATGGACACAGACAATTCATAAGAATTAATTAACAAATACCATCAAAATGTTTAAACACCACTAGAAATCAAGGAAATACAAATTATATGACAAGACACCGTTTTTAAACATCAAAATCATGAAAAAGTGCAAAAGAAGGTAATGAGTCAACATACATACAATGTTGGTCAAGTGTAACTTGCTCCTGTCTTCTATCTAGACTGCACCTCTGGTTCTTTCACTCAGTTTGTTTTAAATTATACCCTCCTGAAATGCCACTTCTTGCTCCCAGCAAGGGTTTTAAAATTTGTGATGCTTAATTCTAAATGTGGAAATAAAGCCTTCTGTACAAATCAGAGGAAATCTGTAATGTTCAATAATAGAGAAATGGTTGTTTTTTTTTTTTTAAAAAAAAAGAAAAAAATTATTTAATTATGATGTAGCTACAAACTTTTTACAATGATCCAGTCTTTAACATGAAAAGGCTACTTGTAATACGTGGAATAGCACATTATAAAAATATAATATGCATGTCTGTATGTGTGTAGTGATACGTGTATGTATATAGTGTGTATGTGTATAATTTCTATACAAAAAACAAAACACAGTGCTGTCGAGTCAGATCCGACTCACAGCGACCTCTCCTTGGGTTTCCGAGGCGTTTTCACTGCGGAAGTAGATTGCTCAACCTTCCTTCCGAGGAGTGGCTGGTGGGTTTGAACCACTAGCCTTCTGGTTAGTAGTCAAATGCCTTGGGCACTATGCTGCCACATATATAATGAAAATATATTACTTTTAATATTAGGTAGAAGGCAACAAACATCACGTAGAAACATACAGCTACAGATGTCTGAAATCATTTAGTGCAGAAGCAAACATTCCTAAACACAGTTCTCCGGATTCTAGCAGTATCACCATATCATAGCAAAGAGCAATTCTTTCCTGTGAATCTGTATTCTTAATGACCCTGAACAAATTATGGTCAGTATATGTTAAAAAAGGGAAAGGTATAAAAGATTATAAAAATATTTTTTATCAAAATAGGACTAACAGAATATTTCAATAATTCAATTCATCTTCCTAAAATACTACATTACTCCTCCTTTGCCTCCAATCCCTGAAAGCATCCCCATAGCTAGTGGAGTAATTTGAACTATTTACTGCATGCATTGCACAATCTGGTCCTATTCTAAAGATCTCTCCCCACTCTCATTCATGGGCTCAAAGGCTCTCATTTATAAGCCTTATGTTCTGGCTGGTCTATTCACTTTCTCTCAAAGAAACTCTATGTACTTGCCTGAGTTTTTGCTTACTCAGCCACCACCACCTTGATTCTTCTACCCAATCCCACTCCTCTCCCCAAGCTAACTCCCCATCCTTTCAGACACAGATCACCCTCCCCAAGCTACAAGCCATCTCCCTCCTAGATAATCATATAGAAGTTATTGTCTATAAACACACTAAGGATTTAAGCATATATCTAAAAATTATGTAAATAAATATATATATTATTTCCTAAAATACATTTTAATTTCTAAATATTAGGACCTTTGTACTAGTTCTTTGTATGATAAAATTTTGCCTTTAAACAATGCTTTGCAGTTTACAAGCAACTTACATATATTATTCTCAATAAATACACTGGTGATTCGAGAGAAGGCTTCAGTAACGGTGTACAGAAAACCTCTTCATTCAGATGTGGGATCAGGATACTTTTCTCCCTTACAACTCTTAAATAATATTAGCCAATGAGGGGAAAAGTTCAACATTTCCTAATTTAAAAAGCAAAACAAAACAGAAATTTAGTACCTAGTGTCCAGGTCTTGGTTTCTAAATACCATTCTCCAATAAAGAGCATCAGAGCTCCTTGGAGGCTGCAGCAAGGAAAACATAAGATGACCCCAGAGCACACTGCAGTACTGAAAGAGCTCCCAATGGCCAAAGCTGAAGTAATTTGGACAAAATAAATAACAGAGTATTGGATTAGGAGTTCACAATGATATAAATGATTGAATAAATGAAGAAGAAAAAAATCTTTCTCACAGAAGAATTCCAAATAATATATGGAGATACTCCCTCCTCCGGGACATGGAGTTTAATCCTCGCTCTCCCTGAGTAAGGGCTGGACTGGCTGACTCTATTCCAAAAAATAGCACACGGAAAGGAGAAAACAAAAACAGAACTTTCCAGTGGAGAAAACCTGGCAGACACTATGTTAACCAAGTGATGAAGGTTAGTATCATTAAGTGAGGTCATGTAATTATCATGTATCCCCTGAGAAGGGCATTTAATATCTGTGGTAATCTTTCTAATACTCATTATCCCAGTCTAATAAGAAAAATAGGAGACAAATCCAAACTGTGGGACACTATACAATACATCTAAGCTGTAGTCCTTAAAACTGTTAAGGTTGTGAAAAACCAGTAAGACAGAACCTGCCACAGACCAGAAAAAACTAAGGAGGAATGACAACGAAATGAAACATGGTATAGTGGACTGGATCCTGGAGGAGAAAAGGACATTAACAGAAAAACTGAAGTTTAGTTAATAGTAATGTACAAAGATGGAGTAGGAAGGCCATCTACTTCCAAAAATCAGTCAATGTAAATAACCTCTATGCATCACATTGGTCTGATCCCAGCAGATCATGGGACGGCACAGGACAGAGCCTGTTCATTCTGCTGTGTATGGGGTCACAGGTCAGGAGTCAACTCCATGGCAGCTAACAAGTAGAACCTAAACTCCAATCAGTTATAAGGCCTTTGGTCAAAAGATGATCAGGAAACAATAATCTAACAACTTGGTACAAACTATGGTAAGTTCCTATGAATGCCTATGAAGAAAAGCATTCTAAAGTTTTAGAATCTAGTCCTCTAAAATTTACTTTATCAGATTTTTAACTACCAATTATTCTTCAAAATAAAAATGGATTTAAGGCCTTTCAAAACCAAAATCCTTGCTAATGTCAGTTTCCCTATCTTTACTACAAAATAATTTTGACCCGCACGTTTCAAAAAATGAGAAAATATTTAAAGGGCAAAAATTAATCACAATAGTTTTCACTTATGCAACCACATGAAAATTTTATCTATCATTACTGCTCTTATGTAATCAAGGATCTCTAATTACAATTCTACACTGAATTTTCCATCTTTAAAAAATTAAAACCAGTTTCTGGAACTAAAAATGCTTAGTGACAGATAACATATAAATAAAGTAATTAATATTAATATAGTCCGTAGACAGCTTTAAAAACAATTTACTTTTAAATGACCAGAAACATCTACCTCCACAGGAGGTAAATCATTATAGAAGGTTTTTATTTGCCTATACTCATTGGAGGAGCTCTGGTGGTGCTGTGGTTAGAGCAAGTGGGTAACCAAAAGGTCAGCGATTTGAACACACAAGCAGCTACGCGGCAATAGAAGAGTCAGTATGCTTCTTGAAGATTAGTTTTGGAAATCTACTGTGGTAGTTCCACTCTGTTCCACCGGGATGTTATGAGTTGGAATCCACTTGATGGCAGTGGGTTTGGTTTTATAAGTATATAACTAAAAAGCGGCCCACCAAAGATTACCATTCTGAAAACTTTCAGTAAAAGAGCCTTCTGCTTTCATAAAAATGGAAGCCCAATTTTCAAATGAAACCAAAAGAGCCCAGAAATTGTTAGAAGTTTGAAAGTAGAATATTCTCTTTCAGTATTCTTTCTACTCCAAATGCTAGCTTCTCACTCTCTGGGGCTCTATATGTTGAAAATCTGTACGATAAAATAGTGATTCTCAAATTTATCACAAAGAACTGCGTGTTAAAGTGCAGATTCTTTTGTTCCACCTCAGATTGAATGAGTAATAATAAAAATTTACATTTTTAAAAAGCTAAAAAAAACCTACATTTTCAACAAGCACCTCAGTTGTTTGATGCAAGTGATGTATAAATTGGTTGACATGTGACTAAAGGGGGACAACATTAAGATTTATAGACATTTTATAATACTCGATATTAATTTTGTATTTAATACTAAATTAAGAGTTAAACCAAGACTTATCTTTGGCAAATGGCATGTTTGGCCACCTCAGCTATAGTCATCATGTTGAGAAATATTGTTACATCGTTACAGGAGAAGTATTATAACAGCACACTTCCTGATAATTAAACTTTTTCATAAAATAAGATCCAAAATGTAATACCTATTTTGAAATTTTAAAACACAAAAAGTACTTATAATAAAGTGGTTATCTGGTCTACAGAATCCTAAGCCATTATTAATTGTATAGACACAACACTGCTATATATATAATTATAAAGTGATATGATTGTAGCATAATTACTTTACACTATGGATCTATCTACTCAAGTCTATCTTTCTATGTGTAGATTTTAAATGTGGAGCCACACTGTGTATAAAGACTGTCACCAGCTAAAACTTCAGCTAATGAGTAGCTGTTCTTAAAAAAAAAAAAGTCACTCACTAAACAGCTTATCCAAAGCACATTTAAAATAGAAGATATTTCATTTTCTAATACAGTAATAAATAATTAATAATAACAGGTCAAACTTTTATTGATAAAAATCTATCTTCTCACTCAAGTACATAGATGTTTGAGTAAATCTACACAGTGGAAGAAGCTCTCAAGATTTTTCTGTAATTTTTAGAACAGATAAAATTTAGATGGCCTAAAATATCTCAGAATACAAAGTTACAGTAAACACAATCCCCTAGTGTTGATCTTCATTGTTAAACACTCTGAAAGTTATGTATCTCTGACCAACAAAACAAAAACAAAACTAAACATCGAGTACACATGAATTAGTGCAGACTAGGTAGTTTAAGTGTGGTATTTCAGTTATGATTTGGACAGAGGTTGATCACTATAAATTACAGAAAATTATTCCCTACATTCACCACGTTTAAAAATAGGTACAGTATATTCCTTACATTAATAAAAATGTGAAAAATGCCTTTTTTGGGGGGGTATAAAATAGTAATGGTGGTACAATCTACTTTATGCTGCATCTCAGATTTGAACTGTGATGTGATTAATTATTATACAGTATCTTTAATATAAAACCAAAAGTGTTTTGTCAAATCTTTGTCAACATCATCATGGACTTATCCATCCAATTCAATTTAATTGACTTCAGCATTTTAGATCTATTATTATTTTTATGTCAATAGCTGATTACTTCTGCACTCTAACTTCTTGAACTTAAAACTTTTTCCTTTCATTTAACAAGTACTATGTAGACCCAAAATTGTAGACAAAGACTGTGGGGAAATCAATGAGATATGAAAGACGTATCCTGCCACCCTTTAAACTGAGCTATACTCAAGAGACAATTCTAAATTCAGAAGAAAAAACAAAAAGGGAAGAGGCAATATAATAAACCTCTTAAAATGTAGAAGAAATTGGACTAGTTTAGTTTTCTTTATTATCTTCTTTAATAAGACATTACAGCACACAAGTGAGCCCCCAATGTGTCAGTTAAACATGGGGATGCAGATTCATATGAAGAGAATGGAAACAAGTTTAACCTTAACCCCACTCCTTTTGGCAGCTAATGGAAATACAGAATACAAATGTATCGGTTTTCTCTCAGTATTTTATCAAGTTTTTGAAGACACCACAACAGCTTCGTAATGAACTTTGTTGTGAACTGTTAAAGAATCTTCAAATCATATAACGAGGATGTTTAAGAATTATCTTTCCCCTTATAGCAGATTTAACTCAAACACAATAAAAAGGGATAATACTAAAAATCCCCATATGAAGTATGAGAATTAATGTTTTACGCAAGATAAATACAGCTACTTCCCTATCACTGCAATACATAGTTAAATATGGTGTCTTCAGCTGCTTATGAAAAATGGTTAAATACAAGAACAAAAAACTTTTATTCTGAATTACAGTCATCAAAACAAATGAAAAAAATGAAACAAAAATTTCTGAATGGTTTTTAAATGATTTGTTACCAAACATAAACATACGTATGCTCAGAGCACTTTAAAAACATTTTAAAATTGTTATTTAACCAGAACTTCTGTAATATCCACCACATGAAATTAGGCAAAATTCTAATGTTCTGGTAACCAACGTATCAGAAAACAACAAATATTAAATCTGAAACTTGGGAAATTAAATACATGAAACAAATGGACTGTGTTTTAAAGTAAGAGCATAAGAACAGGTTGCTAAGAAACTCCTGGAGCTTTTCCTTGGAACTATCTATTTTAACTTATAGTGAAGACAAACAAAGTGGGCAGAAAATATGCACAGCTATTAAACAATGCAGCGATGAATTACAGCAGAAAAAGGGAATGCATTTTGTAATCCACAGGATCAGGATTTCTAAGCAATCACCAGTAAATATTTGAGGGTTCTTCCTATTCTGTTCACTTTAGAATTTAAACTGAGTTAGGAAAAAAAAACCTGTTACAGCAGTTCTACTCATACAGGCGAAAAAAGAAAGCAAATTACAAGAACCCCAAGCACTACTTTATCTCATCTATCTGAACCAACTTACTTCCCCAACTTTCCATCTGAAAGAATGAGGATATTGGCCTATTTTAATACTTTCCTAGTTCATATTGAAGTCATACCGGTCACACTGTACATAAGAGTCTCTGATTTTAGGAACAAGTACAAAGTAAACACCTAAAAAATCAACCACTTAAAAAAGAGAAAAAGGAGGTTCTGGGAATCAACCCAGCTAGAAATCATTCCAAGCTTTCTGCCAATGCAAAATTCCATTCATAAATTTGGCCAAATCATTAATAACTTCCAAATTACAAACTGTAATTTCAAATTAAAGAACTTGAATAATTTTCAAAGAACTCAGTATAATTTATAAATGGATAGACCTTTACCAGTTCTGTTTGTTTCACCCATATTGTGTACTAAACGAAAGGCTTACTGATTATTGCATTATGGCATATACTTCAGAACTTAATCTTTCACAAGGGTTCACTGATAACCCAACACTTTAGGAATTTATCAGTTATCTGCAGGATACACCTGGTGGGCAACTATAGCCAGGCCATACGGCAAGTGGAAATATCCAACCTTAAAACACAGGAAATGATCAAAGGGTTTGGAAATGACACATAAATGCAATATACAAAGGCAGCAGGCAAGTCATTCTTCACCTAGATTATCAGCTGCCAAGAAAATCTTGTACACAAATTTTATGAATGAGTCTGTTCTAGTTTAACTAATGAACCTGCCATTGAACTGAGAAAGGGGGATAAGAATTGTACCTGCAATTCCAGCTGATGAATGCACTACACTTTATAAGGCAAATAATGAGGAAAATTAGAACAGAATTTCTAGAACCATTTATCCTGTGATGTTATAAAATCAAAGTACTACTTTATTAAACGAGTTATTTTACACAATATGAACATCAATATAATTACAATTGTAAAAAAATTTTTATAACAAGGATGGACTGATTTTCAGATTTCCAAATCAGAGTCAACTGTACATTTACACAGAATTGTCTTTGCATGAAGCCCAAAAGGGAACAGCATAAAAATGAGTGTTTCTGTAGCCCCTTTATTTTTGCTGATCAACAGTTTGTTAGAAAAGCAGCTGCAGGTTTGTTACCTAAGGTCTGAGACAGTAGAAGAGTCAAAGGTCATGAATTCACCTAGAAAACATAAGGGAAACTTTCAGTAACCATTGCACAAATGTTACTTATATGCAGTTCAAAATGTCTAAGAAAAAACACAAATATTTATGTTGTAAAGTTAGTCTCTGATAGATATGTCACCATAGCCAATTGGATTTTATAAACTAGCAACAGATCTGATGGATTTACTTCAAAAAGAAGTAATTCTCAAATACATATACACCACCATTTAATACACCAACAAAATAAAAAACTCAACGATGTAGAAAAGTGTAAATTGATCATTTTCAAATAACAGCATATGCCTATGTTTTGCCCTGCATTTTAATGTACTTAGAAGTTTTACTCAGCACTAAAAGTAAAATACCTGCAAGAAGGTGCTCAGGAGCACTGGCCTGCATTATTTCTGGAAGTGAGTCCCTCAAATACCTCTGTATTAACTGTTTTCTTTAAGCTGATAAAGCTCTTCCATTCTTGGACCAGAGTTGGCCAGCATCTGCCCCTTTTTGGCTACAGTAGTAAAACTTGATGTTTCAAAGGCATTGAAAGGAAATGGTCTGGGATAATGGACTTTCAACAATTGTAAAGTTAAACATTAACTTTAAAAGGGGAAGCAATATCAAGTTTCACCTAGAAGACAGAAATTAATTTCACAACCACAGACGATAGTTATGCTCTCTCGTAACCCAGATGTTAACCAACCAAAAGGAAAAAGTCAATTACCTGTAAACAACTTTATGCTTGAACGTCAGCTAATTCTGGAGGAAGTGGAGTCTTAGGATGTTTGCTCTCAAAGTGCTGCTTGAAGGTCTTAGGGTCTGGCATTTGTGTCTAATAAAAAATTATGTTAATTAAAAAAAAAGTTAAACCTTAATCATGAAAGAGAACTAAATGTGTTAACTTAAAATCTGGTTAACACCGAAACTGCTAATGATAGATAACTATCATAAAATACTTCTAAAATTTAGTGGCTGGCATAGTAAGAGGAATCTTGTGACAAAGTAATTCCTAACATATTCCTACATTATACTAACAATGAAAGGGTAGCTCACAGAATGATTTCTTCTGCCTATCCCATTAACAGCAAACAGGCAACATCTACCAACCCCTCACTATGCTATGAGCTCTGGTGGCATAGTGCCAAAGGCATCTGACTGCTAACCCACCAGCCACTCCTCGGAAGGTTAGGCAATCTACTTTGGTAGTGATACCACCTGGAAACCCAAGGAGGGGTCGCTGTGAGTTGGGTCCACCTCAACGGCAGTGAATGTTTGTTTTTGTTTTACTATATTATGTTAAGCATGGTTCCTGACTGCTCATATAATCTTCACAGTAATCTTTAGTTCCCAAAAACAACCTCATTTTACATAAGGAATGTAACCCCAGAATCTAATTTCTCTAAGACCTATATTTTAAGTGAGAACTAGGTACTTCAGCTTTCAAATACTACACTACACTGACTTTCTTAGGCAAGGACCTTAAATTATTTATTCTTCAAAATTCAACTAGAGAAAACATGAGAGTTTTCTTGTCATTGTGTTTTGATTTTTTAAGTATGTGAACATACCCTAGTACTTTTAGGTCAAAGTATTTCTTCACCAATTTAGTGAAATTTATTTTCATGCTGCCTGTTTCCAAACAGACTCAGAGGCTGCTCAAGTTCATTATTTTAAGTGTATTAAGCCTCAATATGAACGTGTTAATTATTAACACAACAGATTTTCTCTTAGATTGAGAACTTTCATGTGACTAGGAACTTCTGACTACCAACAGTATCCTGAGTTGCTAGTATTTTGGGGAATGGTTAATAAACCTCATCATTTTTTCCTTTTGACTTCAATGGATAATACGCTACTTTACTGCAGAAATCATGTCTTGTTAAGATCCTTTCCCACCCATACCACCAATCCTATCCAGATATAAGGCCTAGGAAATAAAAGGAATCAGAATAGTTATTGAACTGACCCCACTATGTATTTTTCCTTTGGCAGTGCTATTGACTAACCTCAAAAGTGTGATCTCAAATAAAGAGGTAAGAAAAAAGGCTCTGGCTTGGAATTTAAGAAAAACTCCTTCGAGAGGCAGTGTGGTACAGTGGTCCAGGAGAGGCCTCTGGAGCTGGACTGCTGTCTGCATCTACATCCCAGTTTTATTAGTCACTAGCTGTTTAACTCTGTGCAAGTCATTTAATCCCCATAACTCAGTTTCCTCATTTGTAAAGTGAGAATAATAAAACTACTTTACCTCCTTGGGTTGTAGTATTATATGGACTAATACATGTAAAATACCCAGAGTAGTGCCTGGCACAGGTAAGGAGTCACTAGTAGCAGTCATTACTAACATTTTTCAAAGCTAGTAAGTACAATAATTCTACTAATAGCCTTCAAAATGAATATATTCTATATAGTCTTGTAGATGTCCTAAGTAGGGGCTTAGTGAAGAAAAAGAAAGAAACCATCTCTATGATGAGATTCACTAGCTTCTTACATCACTTCAACATTCATGAAGATCTAATTCCTTACAAAGTTCCAAGTTTATGATATACTCTTAAGAAGCCATCTTTATTCTTCCATGAGGAAAGGGACTTTGCTTTGTTCACTCCTTTCCTCCAGGACCTAGAAAACTGTGCCTGCTCCCAGGAACCATCAAAAAATATTTATTGAACAGTGAATAAAGAAGCATTCCTAAAATAACCAGTTCTCAAAACTAGTATGTCAAATAAAGCCTTCAATTGGCCATGGCTACAAAGTTCTAACCTACACAAACCAATCTATAATGAAAGAACTGCCACAGCAAAACTGTCTTTCAATTCCCCTTACCCTACAGACAGTGCAGGTATATATCAATGCAGCTTTGGCAGCAGCCTTTTGGTCATGTCCTTGTTTCTTCTTTTGTCCAGCTTGCTTTTTGGCATTTTTCTGCTGAGACTGTATCTTCTGCTGCCCACGAGCCATATCTAAAAACAAAAGTGGAGGCGTTACAATGACTTACTTATTCTAAAACAGAGTAATCTAAGCATGGTAACTCTCTGAGTTGAAGACTTAAATTTTATATGAACATTTGTCAATCCTGCTGCTGGAATAATGGTACAACCACTGTGGAAAACTGATAGTTGTCTACCCGATGACCTAGAAATTTCACTCCTAGGTATATATCCGACAGAAAGGTAAATGTATATGCAACAAAGGACATATATAAGAATGTTCAGAGCTGTTGTTTCCAGTAACAATGCACTGCTGCCAGTCGGATTCAACTCACAGCAACCCCTCCTTGGGTTTCCGAAGTGGTATCACTAAGAAAGTAGATTGCTCAACTTCCCTTCCGAGGATTGGTTGGTGGGTTTGAACCACCAGCCTTCTGTTTCTAATACTCATTAATAATTAAATGAATACATAACTGGTGGTTATAGTTATACAATGGAGCACCACACAGCATTTAAAAAGTAATATTGTAAATAACAACATGTTTGAATATCACAATGTTAAAGGAAAGAAGTCAGATACAAAAACACACATTATATAAAGTTTAAAATAGGCAAAACTCATCTATAATGAAAGGGATCACCTTGGGGGTTTGGGAGTGATGACTGGGAAGAGGGTATAAGGCAGACTTCCGGGGTGCTGATAATGGTCTATATCCTATGGTTACACGAGTTACACTTATAAAAACTCCACTGAACAGCAATCTAAGATTTGTGTACTTTACTGTATGCAATCTTCAGTTTACCAAAAAAGTATAGCCCCTCTCTCCCCAGAATCACTTCATTCTATCATTCCACCAAGAGACTTTCCCCTTTCAGTGTTCAGCTGTGACTGGTGATTATTGCAACATTAGAGAAGTAAGAGTGGGTCACATCTAATGCTCTACAAGAGTTCACTGGGGCAGGTGGGCATTGTTCTCTTGAATACTTAGGTTTCATGAACAAACACACTATTCAAACTTTTCTGGAAAAAAAAAATCTTTGCAGGATTGCCGCACAATTATAAAACTAGACTGAATCAATTTGGTTGAGAATGAACCTAGTAGAAAGGATAAAGGTACCATTTTTTAGTACTGATAGTCTGAAGTAACCCTAAATCAATTACAAATAAAGTCACTGAGAAACATTACTTTCACTTTTTCATTATAGATTTCTATTAAACACAAGTTAAATCTGTTCATAAAGGGTCTATACTCTCAGCTGCTTTTTTAGTAAATTAAAATCAAATCCTAAGTAGGATTCCTATGTGTAGCTTTGATTAACACTATAATTAAATATTAAACTTTAAATGATTGCAGGGCACCAACATATAACGGATCTATATGTTGCTTCACCAGATCAGATAGTGCTGGCTTTTCTGACTGGAACTTAATCCATTAATGGCTATGAGGTCAAAGCACTTCACAGGGAAAACTGAGCTTTCTCCAAAAAGGAAAACTAGGGAGAAGGAAGGTTTAAAAAAACAAACAAACACTGTTTGGACCAGTTCCCACAGGAATTAAAACATTGAACTGGGAGTCAAATCAAATTTAGAAGAGCATCAATGCTTTTCTAGGAAGTCAATTAAATATTGTTAACAAATTACAAAAATATTTAGTATGCTAGCCTAACACAAGAACCCCTTCCCAACACAACAGTGCCAAATATTACCAGCTGTGTTAGTCCTTCAAAGTTAAACTTCCATTTCTATTTTTTAAAAACAAATCCTTTATTAATTTTATACCAAATGCAATTTCTTTTTTAAAGTACATTTAATCCTAAATGCTATGGCAAGACAACAAATCTATTTCCCAGGAAAACAGATTTGGAGACTTCTGTACTGTTTGAATGGCACTCAGGGTGTTCAAACTTTATGTATCTCGATTTTTTATAATGTTTCATCAGGACCTTATGTTAGAATACTTCAGTCCTCTCATGCATCTTAACTGTTCCACATAATGTATATTAATAATACAACGATTTGGTAGGAAACCTAATTGTTTTACATTAAAGATGGCAGGCTACCAATTCCACATTTCTTGAAACCTAGAAGTTATTGGCTATTTTGGTAACATTTTCACACAATGTCATTAGATACACAAAATCATTTTTAACTTTTGCATTTAAGAGTTACCTTGAAATATCACACAACAATTTTAACTCATTTTTTCACTGTCCACTAACAAAAACAACGAAAAAGCCAAAACAGCTTTATTGTAAGGGTGAAAGCAGTTTAATTTTTTAAAACAGAAACCCAGGTAAAAGAAATTGAATCAAACAGGCAACATGTGTGAAGTAGGCCCTAACTTCTGACAACATACTGCATTGATTTCCTTTCTGAAAGCACAAAATGCAAACGAACAAACCACCTGCTTTTGGACAGCTCAATTTAAGACTGAATCTCAAGTCAAATGAATTTTCTAATCTTAAGTGTTTAACTACTCCTTGATCCATGCGACAGACTGAAAGGTAGCAAGTCATTTATAAATACCTACACGCTGGTTTTTTAACATTTACTTAACTTAGTCTTCCGAGGGGGCTGCAAAGAGGGAAGTAGCAAAATGAGTTCTCAAAATGAGGGGCTCTTGCAGGAGGCAATGAGCACTGCCCCAGAGATTCTTTTTTTTTCAAACCAAAACAAATAAGAGAAAAAAAGATTTTTGGCTCCAGAAGTAGAATAGTCTTCATAACCATCTGAAATGACGAGACCTGGCAGTGATCGATCTCTGCGACCCTAGCTTTTAACATCCTTTTGGGGAGCTGAGAGGATGAAAACATCTGGACTAAGGTCTACTTCAACCTACATTTCACCAAGCCCAGCTGGAGCCCGAGCACCTTCCTTCCCAAACCGGCCTCTCACGCCCCTGGGAGCCCCCTCCCCCTTCCTGCCACCAAAGGCCACACAGCCCCCACCTACCCGCCACTCCTCATGGACCCCCAGCCCGAGACGCGCCTCCGGGAGGCCTTAGCTGCGGGAAACCCGGCCCCCTTCGGCCACTGGAAGCTTCGGCCTTGAGAAACCGAACAGCTGCTGTTGCCAGGAGGTAGAGTTACCGCTCCGTTCCCGCGGCCAGCCTGCGACCCCGCCACCTGCAGGCCTGGCAGGCGCCCGAGCTTCCCTTCCTTTCCATGGCCCCGCAACACGCGCCGGGACGGGACGAGCCGAGCCTTGCCGCCTCCTGGCCGCCTGGGTAGGCCGCTGCCACCTATGACCCTTCACGACTCACGGTGACCCCCCCACGGTCCCAGCTGCCCCACGCCGGCGCGCCCCCACCCCAGTTCCCGGGCGTCCTGCAGCGTCAGCGCCGCCCCCGCTCACCCGGGCTGGGACAGTCTTGCGTCGGAGAGACCGCGCAGCGCGAGAGGGCCGGGGGAGGTCGCCGGAGGGAGAGGAATAGGGTATCGCGCCCAGCACGGCTTCGGCCTCCTCCACCCGCCAAAGAGGGGAAAGAGGAGAGCCAGGAACACAACAGTCCGCGCCTAGCACGCCCGCTGCCGCCGCCGCGCGCGCCCGCCGCCGCCTCAGCCTTAGGGAGGCCACTACGCCTCGTGCCCGCGCACGCCGCGCTGCTCTCCCAGTCGCCCCAGCGCCTGCCGGCTCCTCGCAGCCCCGCCCCCCGTCTTCTGTCTGTGCCTCCCTCGCTCCGCCCCACCCTCACGCTTTCACCCTTTCCGGTCGCGCGGACCAATGGCAGCACGTCCACATTACATAAGCGAGAGGGGGCGGGACCTAGTGGTCACTACAGCCCTTCCGAGACGGGAAACGCAGGGGATGTCGCCTTCTGTTCCCGGGCGCCCCTCCCAGCAGCGTGTTCTCGCTGGGCGGCTTCTTTACCCGGCTCTAGGAGCCGCGTGATCGCGATCCTGGCGGGTGACCCGGCAGCTGGCTGTTTCACAAGTCGTTCGCTCACTCACTCGGGCGGTGGCCAGACCTCGGCCCTTGAGGGCCTTCTCACGCGCCTCCTTAACTGCGTGCACAGGCTAAGAGGCGCCGACCGGGGAGGGTGCCATAGAGGAGAGTCAGGGCCGCCGCCACGGCGTGGGTCACCGACAGGGGAGCCCGGCCACCCGGACTCACCCGCTGCCCCCGCCCTAGTGAGGCCAGTGGCCTGGGTGGCCTTTAACAGGGACGCGCAGCCTTTGTTCTCTCACCAGCCGTCCTTTACCTCACTGCCACAAGAAAACCCCCAGCTATGTTACAAATCTGGGGTTTAGAGTGAGTTGAAGAACAAGCGCCATTAAAAATTGCTGGCCAAGCATCCCTGCCTAGTTCAGACTACTAACAAAATTCTGAGTTGCTAGTATTTTGGGGAATAGTTAATAAGGTTGATTAATTCTTTCTCTCCTCTCTGTCTCTCTCCTCTTGACTTACAGGATATCAACTTCCAATATCCAATCAAGATCAATGACTATTGTAACAATCATTTTATCGTAGATTATTAGAAACAGCATTTTAAATGGCTTTTATACTGCATCACTCCTCCCCGCACTGATTTATAATTAGATCTGTTAGGGATGAAAATAGAAACTTTAGCGGTTGACGCCCTCACTGTCCGTATAGCCTTTATTCTCCCAAATTTGTTGGTGCTCAGGAGATGTTAGTTGAATATGAATACATCACAAATTACCAGGACTGGGATATAGAGATCAGAAAATTACTGACTATAGCCAGGAAGAAGTCCTGGGTGCCGCCCGTTATATTTGGGTAAGATAAAGTTAAAAGTCAAACATGGAATCATCTTCCCTCTGCATCCTCATTTCAACTCCTCTCGCTTTCATTTTTCATACATCCCTCCTCCACTTATTGTAATTTGTAATCACATGTTTACTTTTTATTAATAGCTCTCCCATACTAGATTGCAAACTCCATGAGGACAAGGGCCACTTTTAAAAATCGCAGTGTATCTACTTCTAGTTAAGTCTAGTAAGCGTTGAATAAATGGATATTGGCCAAACCAACTGCGTGTATCTAAGGAACACGGTCACTATAAGGGTAGTACTTATATTGTTGTTTTTGTTTTATGTAGTTAAGTCTGACTCAGGAAGACTCTATGTATTGCAGAGTAGGATTGAGCTCTGTAGGGTTTCTTGGCAATCTAGGTAATCTTTGCAGAAGCAGATCACTTGCCCCCCCAACACACACACACACACACACACACGTGCACACACACACAAGCCCCCCCCCCCCCCCCCCCCCCCCCCGGGCCCCCCCCCCCCCCCCAAGCCCCCCCCCCCCCCCCGTCCCTGCCCCCTTGTGTGGGGCTGCTGGGTGGGTTTCAACCAATCTTTAGGTTACTAGTTGACTGTGGACCATTTGTGCCACCCAGGGACCTTAATAATTGTATTAACCTGGCTACTATGTGGGGAATGAGGTAAAGAGAGAACTCCAAGAAGTGTTTGCCTATCCTTAAGTGAGAACGGGACAGTGAAATTCAGCTGGCAGAGATAAATCTTAACATAATTTCTGTTATGAGGTAGGATTACTATGTCACACTGGATTAAATATCCTTTAAAGTCAGTGTTTCTGGAATTTTTAAGTATACTTCCTTGAGAATTTGATAAAAGCTATGGACTTCACCACCAGAAAGTTCGTATACATAAAAAACTTACCTCCATGGTAAGTCAATCTGGGCACTGTTGACATTTTGGGCTGCATTATTCTTTCTTGTGGGGGTCTGTCCTGTGCACTGTAGGGTGTTTAGCAACATCCCTGGCTTCTACCCACTTGATACCAGTAGCCCATCCCCAGGTGTGACCACCAAAAATGTCTCTCAAACTCAAACTCACTGCCAAAGAGTTGGTTCTGACTCATACTGATCCCTGTTGGGTTCCCAAGGCTGTAAATCTTTATGGAAGAGGACTGCCTCATCTTTCTTCCATGAAGAACTGTCTCTAGACATTACCACATGTCCCACGGGCATAAAAACTGCCCCACTGAGAACCACTGCCTAGAGGATGTGGTATCATAGTAACTTTCTATGATTTTTTTAAAACTTTTTTCAGTCACCTTCAGACTGATCCCACTCATGTTAACCCCATGTGTGTCAGAGTAGAACTGTGCTCCATAGGGTTTTCAATGCTGATTTTCGAGGGAGTAGCTCCTCAAGCCTTTCTTCCAAGACACTTCTGGGTGGACTCAGACCTCCAACATTTTAGTTAACAGCTGAGCTTGTTAACCATTTGCACCACTCAGGGACTCCATACAATGGTCAGGGCATTTGAAATATGAAGGGGAAAAAAACAAAAGAGGAATGGATAAAATTCAAGGTCTGTGAAGTGAGAAACAGTGAAAAAAAAAAAAAAGGTGCATGAATTACTGTTACTACCAGCTGGCCTCCTAGTTTAGAAATGTGACAGCAAATGGGATAGGAACTCCACAGAAGGATTTTTATACATGAACGCTGCATTACTTCTAGTGGCCATTTTTTCCACTTCTGCCTTTAGACAATTATCTAGGTTAATATGCAATGAATCTATTTTCTACCCAAAATCATAATCCAATTAAAATTCTTCTCTGATGGCCTGAAAGACTATTTGTATTTATGTAGGGTTTTCTGAGGTGAAAGAGCTGGTGATTAATCAATACATTTTTTTTCTCAAATTAATCTAGATTATTATGAACCACTTTTCCCAATTTACCTGTGGCATGTGTAATATCTAAATGTAGTAAAGGGTTTGACTTGGGTGATTCGTTAGAGGACAAAAGAGATAAGGGCCTGGATCCCCGGGCTCTTCTATCTCGTGACAAAAAACAACAGCAGCAATGATGAACTCAAAACAAAAATGGTTCCTTTGCGGACTCTTCCTCCTCTACTCTATCTGTTGCGATTTCTCAGGGATCCAATTAGAGCGCTTCCTCAAAAGGATCTAGTTCACTGTTGTGGCTTTAAAGTACCAACTCCAGATAACCAAACATTTATGTCTCTAGTTCAGGTCTCTTCTGAGCTCCGAACTGCCATCTCCCACTGCCTCCTTTTCATCTCCTCTTCAATGTCTTACTGACGTTTCACATTTAATACCGAATTGCACTGAATCTAGGAAGCCATTGATTGTAAGTTACATTTCTGAAAATCAGCGGGTTAAAGCCCAGTGGATCACAGTTGTCTGATCCAAAAGCCAGTCAAGAGGGTGGCTCAGGATGGGGCAGCACTTCTCTCCATCGTTCGTGGGGTTGTCCTGAGTTGGGGACTGACTCGTTGGCAGCTAACGACTATACCAACAGTATTTTCCTCATTTTGCACAGTAGGTAACTGAGCTACAAAGAGGATGAGTAACTTACCTAAAATCACACAGTTGCTGACTGGAAAAGCCAGGATTTGACCCCTGATGGTCTAGGTGCAGATACTGTGCAACTTTTCCACACCATGAGGATAGGTTTTATGTCTATTCTATCCCTCACATACACACATACACAACCATGTAGGAAGCATCTACTATAGTACCTAGCATGAGCTAGGCAACCAATAAATATTTGTTTAAAATAGGTATCATGACTGATCCTTGCAAAGTAGGTTAGGAACCCTCCCATGTATTGCAGAACATGCATATCTCCCCTGTTCTGTACTTATCTGTTGATCTAGCTAAACTCCCATTAGACTATGAACTTGCTGAGCTCCTGAGTTACCAAGAGTAGTGCCTGGCACATAGACAATATGCATCTGTGCTGGGTGAAATCAAAGGTAGTGAATTATTTGTGAATTTCCAACTACTGAAGCCTATGGGTAAGGCCAGTGTTTGAAAGCGATGAAAGGTGAAGATGGAAGTTTGAATGCATGTGTTTACCTTTAAAAACCCCACTAAAAATAATAGTAAAGGAGTTTATTTTAAAAAAGCATAAGCTCAAAAAGCAAAATGAAACAACAACAACAAAAACCAGGAGAGAAGACTATGAAGCTGAATTTTGGAAGCTGTGAAGTAGATGGATAAGTGGAGGACTAAGTTCCTGGACTGAGGGGACACCAAGCACTGTTAGTGGTATGTGTTCTGTACTGAGAACTGGGAGAATTTAAACTGAATGTCGAGATGTCTTTCCTCATTTCTTCCTTCTGTCAGCTCCCAGAATGGGGACAGACAATCTTACACTTCCAAGTAGAAGACTGGAAGAGTTTTCTCTGGGATTCTGACCCAACTCAATATAAATATAAATATGATATTAGGAGTTCTCCAACAAAGCTGTACAGCCAGGGCACCCTTTATTGAATCCCACATTTGAAAAGTCCTACCTGCATGTACAAATCTTCTGATCAGATCATTAGTGACCTTCTCTTAAATTTGAGCAGACAGCTAAGGATAATCAGATATTTGAGAAAAGTTTCTTAAATGAAACACAAGAGACCCCATACTAACATATATAGGGTTGGCAGACAGTGATCCTATAAGTTTATGTGAATGATTAGAATTCCCAGGTGTATAGTAGAGCCGACAAGGGGCAAGGTTGTGGTAACGGCTTGGTCACAGCTACCCGGAGGGACCGAGTAGTTGAACCTGCAGGCTTGGGACCATAGTCGCAGGGGACATCAAGCTCAATTGGCATAACATACTATACAAAATATTGTTCCACCTCCTACTTTGGCGAGTAGTGACTGGGATCTTAAAAGCTAGCAAGCTGCCATCTAGATGCAATGATGGGTCTCTCCTCGTCCAGAGCAAAGAAGAATGAAGAAAATCAAAATTCATGGAAACAATTAGTCCTAGTGACTGGTACACCATCTGATCTGCATCCTATATGACTATGAGATCAGAAGAACTAGATGGTGCCCGGTACCACTGTCATCCACCTGGAAGGGGATCTATGTAGGAGATCCTTGATAGAGAGGGAGAACAATGTGGAACAAAACTCAAAATCATTTGGAGAAAACAAAAAAGGTGGGGGGGGACCAGGTTTGCTGGTCTGATAGAGCCTGGTGGAACCACTGAGACTATGGACCCTAGCTGCCCTTCAGATCTGGAATTAAACCCACACCTGTGGTTTCCAGCCAAACAAAAGACAGGCATATGAGTTGAACATTTACCTCAGTTAGATACACTCCTTGGAGAGATCAATCATGGGAGAAGGAAGGGCTGCTTATACACAGGGAGACAGCTCAGGGGGCAGGAGTGCATGGAGGGATGAACACAGGGAAGAGGTAACTATGAGGAGGAAGTGGGAGGAGAGCTGTTGCATTGTGGTAAACTGTGATCAATGTCATGAGACAAAGTATGTGTGAACCGCTATATGGAAAGTGAATTTGCTCTGTAAACCTTCACCCAAATCACAATTAAAAAAAAAAAAAAAAGACCCCATACTAGACAGCAGGGGGAAAGCAAGGAAACAGACTATGGTGGGAAAAGAAAGCTTCAACAGAAGCATCAGAGAAAGAGAATTACTTCAAAGAGATGATACCATGACATATTCTGAATACTATCTTTTAAAAAAGGAATAATGAGAGAACAACAAATTATCTGCCTATCTATGTATAAGTAAAACTTAGTAGAAAGATTGACAGATAAAACAGAAAAACTTTTTAGAAAGTATTATGAAAGGGCAATATAATTAAAGGACCAGTCGACCAAAAAAAAAAAAAAAAAAACCCAAACTCACTGCCGTTGAGTCGGATCCAACTCATAGCAATCCCTCCTTGGGTTTCCAAGGCGGTATCACTACAAAAGTAGATTGCCCAACCTTCCTTCTGACGAGTACTTTGTGAGTTTGAACTGCTAGCCTTCTGGTTAGCAGTCTAATACTTTAGGCACTGTGCCATCAGAGCTTCTAAAGGACCAATTTAGGAGGGCCAATATCTAACCAATAGGAAGTCCAGAAAAAGAGAACAGAGAAACTAGATAGGAGAAAATAATTTTTAAGAAATTAATTATGGAAATTCTATCAAACTGAGTTGATAACTGAAAGGACCCCATGTGTACCTGCATAATGGATGCAAAAACAAAACCCCTACACTATGACACAGCACAAGAACATTTCACAACACTGGGCCCAAAGAGGTGGCCCTGTAAGTTTCCAAAGAGGGAAACATGAACCAATTTCGTCAACAAATTAAGGATCAGAATTATATTGGACTTCTTAACAGTGATATTGAAAACTGGAAGACATAAAGACATGTCTTCAAAGTTCTTAGGAAAAGTTCTTTCCAATCTAGAATTCTATACGTAGCCGAGTTATCAATTAAGTGAGACAGTAGAAGAAAGACAGTTTCAGACATGTGAGGTATCAAACTGTTTACTACCTGTGTACTCTTTCTCATGAAACAAAAAAAGCCGGTGATGTGGGATCCAGGAAATAGGTGATCCAGCCCAAGAAGGAAATATGCAAAAGGAGAATGAAGATCCCAAGCTGACCACCTACAGAAGCCTATAGACCAGACAGTGTAGTTTGAAGCAGGAGAATTTCAAGTATTGAAATAGCTAAATTATGAGTTCATGAGTTTGAACATATTGAGAGGAGATTTCATAACCTGAGTTGAATTCGTAATAAGGACATTGAATAAACAAAGCAATTACTACTGGGAGGATCCAAGTTGTGCAAGAAAGGCCAGTTAATCATTGTGTGTTACCTGGCTCCGTGATGAATAGATGTATGTAGTGATAATGTTGTAAATATGGATCTAATCACAATTATAACTATAAATATAAATTTATTGGGAGGATGGGGGAGTTTCAGAAGTTTGCCTATGTGGTGGGACCAAATTAGGGTGGTGGTTACAGAAAGAGGGCTACATTCTCACCTGCCTTAGTAGGAACTCAATAGATAAAGCCCAAAATTAGGGGGAAATTTGTCAAGAAACAGTAATATAAGAACGGTATTCAGAGTTGTATAGATAAATACCAAAAAAAAAAAAAAAAAATCACTGAAAGCAGCTGCTTCTAAGACAAAAAGGTCTTTGGTAGGTGGGAAGCTGTTGTCTTTCATAACTAATCTTATAGGACAAGTTGAATTTTTAAACAGTGTGCATGTACTGCTGTGATAAAGCAAAAGCTAAATTTAAAATATGATTTTATTTCTCATAATCTCCTAATCGTATTTTGTTTCCAGGCAGTATGAATGTCTTTAAAAACAGATCCTATAATAAACTCAAGTATTATTAGCGCCCTTGGCATCTCCCTGCAATTAGAGGCTCTTCTGTTCATTCCAGGTAAGGACATGCCTCAGGTTCCACCATTCCATTTTTCTAGTTCTTGACATACCATCCTTATCATTCAACCCTCAGGCAGCTGAGTGAGCTAGGATGAAGAAAGTATCCAAATTTAATGTGCCTGTCTTTCCATTATTACTTTTAAATAGGAGAGAAAAACCAAAACAGAGTAGGAAAACCAAGCAAGGAATGATTCATCTTCAGACAGGAATTCACACGGGATGTACTGGGCAAGGATTTCTTTCTTCTCTCTCTCTCTCTCTCTTTTTTTTTTATTGTGATTTGGGTGAAGATTTACAGAGCAAATTCACTTTCTATACAGCAGTTCACATATACTTTGTCTCATGTCATTGACCACAGTTTACCACAATGCAACAGCTCCCCTCCCACTTCCTCCCCATAGTTACCTCTTCCCAGTGTCCATCCCTCCATACTCTCCTGCGCCCTGAGCTGTCTCCCTGTGCATAAGCAGCCCTCCCTTCTCCCATGATTGTTCTCTCCAGGGCGTGTGTCTACTTGAGGTAAATGTTTAACTCACATGCCTGTACATTGTTTGGCTGGAAACCACAGGTGTGGGTTCAATTCCAGATCTGAAGGGCAGCTAGGGGCCATAGTCTCAGTGGTTCCACCAGGCTCTATTGGACCAGCAAACCTGGTCCCAACCATCTTTTTTTTTTTCCCCTCCAAATGATTTTGAGTTTTGTTCCACATTGTTCTCCCTCTCTATCCAGGATCTCCTACATCCCTTCCAAGTGGATGACAGTGGTACCGGGCACCATCTAGTTCTTCTGGTCTCATAGTTGTATAGGTTGCAGATGGAATGGTGTACCGGTCGCGAGGACTGATTGTTTCCATTAATTTTGGTTTTCTTCTTTCTTCTTTGCTCTTGTAGCATAGTGGCTAAGACACTTGCCTGCTAACCAGACGGCTGGCAGTTCAAACCCACCAGCCATTCCTCGGAAGGAAGGTTGGGCAATCCTACTTCTGTAGTGATACTGCCTCGGAAACCCAAGGAGGGGCCGACTCGACGGCACATAACAACAACAACAACGTTCCTCACATCAGTAATCCCTGGGTGGCACAAACAGTTGAGTGCTTGACTACTAGTCAGAAGGTTGGCGGTTTGAACCTACCATGAGGAGCCTCATAAAACAGGCCTGGTCCTCTGCTTCTGAAAGGTCATAGCCTTACAAGCTCTATGAGGTGGTTCTACTCTGCACACATGGAGTGGCTCTGAGTCCGAATTGATGTGATAACAACAATAATCCTCACATCAGACCCTTACAATAGATCTGATCATCCCCAATTTATCAATGAAGAAACTCAGGTCCCATGAGATGGATTTTCTTTTTGAGCCAGGATTGAGAATCCAAATGTGATCCCAAAGACTGCCTTCTGTCCCCCACACTTCACTGCCTTGGGAATTAATTCCAGTGCTGAGAACCACTCTTCCGTCTGGTTGTGAACCTCTGATACTTGGGATCAGACTGCACAGTGGTCAATACCAGGTGTCAGTGTTCTTTCTAGTGTCATGACCACACCTAGGTATTCAGCCACATCATGTGTCAAAATGACTTTTGAAGTAGTTTCTGTGGAAGTTATTGAGGCTGATCATTCTGATGCCAGCTCTCAGTGCTTCAGACAGAATGGTTTCCTGATCATTTATATGCAGGTAGAAAGTGATTATGGAAAAGCAATGTGCACAGGGATCCTAAGTTCTAATTCCCTTTCTGCTACTTTTCTGGGTTGCACAGGACAATGGCTTATCACCTCTGCCTCTGTTTCTTAATCTGAAAACTGAGGAATTTGGAAGACATGACCATTTGTGATCATATTTCACATTCTTACAATTATAACTTTTCTAAGTATGAAATTAGAGACATTTATTTTTTATATACTTCTTATTTCTGAAACACATTTGGCATGGTTATACCATAAGTGTTAGTCTTATTTAGCTGATATATATATAAAATGCATAATTAGTTTATTTTGTTGATGGTGTTGATTAGCTGGCATTTTAATTTTTATTCTTTCATATGATTTCAGAAAGTCATCAGAGAACATGAATTGGTTAACCTTAAAGAGAGTTACCTTTAATGACTTGAGATTTAAAGTACAAATAACTGAAGGACATTTTTAATAATCAAATGCTATGTCATTTGGGACAAATGCAATGTGACGTGGGTGTTCATTCAACATAGTCATCAAGATATTTCAGCATACTCAGCATAGTTAAAATTTTAAAGATGTATGTGTGTGCACGTGTCACCCTTAGTATTTAATTTCACCACTGCAGGGCTTGTGCTTTTAGCTGTCATTCTGTCAGTGAGGATGGATGGATATACACAAATCCTTCTCCTGCCTGATCCATCTTTTGACCTGTGCCTTACATGTTTCAAATGTTTGGCTCACTAGAATCTGTAATCATAAATAGTGCACCAGTATCTGGGCCACCAGGGGATTAGACCCATGGTCTTGCCCCATTACCCCTTTAGGCTAATCAACTATTCTAAGCACCAATGAGGAGCTCTCATGGCGTATTGCCTAAGGCATTTGACTGCTAACCAGAAGGCTAGCAGTTCTAACCCAACAGCCACTCCTCGGAAGGAAGATTGACTTTTGTAGAGATACCGTCTCGGAAACCCAAGGAGGGATTGCTATGAGTCGGATTCAACTTGGCAGCAGTGAGCTTTTTTTTTTTTTCTTTTAACCAACCAATGAGTTCAGAAGATGTGAAATTTTTGCATCAACTGGGCAAGTCATGCTATCTTGCTGTGCTTCTATTTCCAAATTTGTTCACAGGAATAATACTTCTGTGACACTTAATTGAAGCTGACATTTTATAAGGCAGTATGTATTGGTCATAGAGAGGACTGCTTGTAAGTAGAACAGCTTGTAACACAACCCAAGGTAATGGAGGAAAAGAAAGTATTCAATGTTCAAAAACCGTTGTATTGACTAAAGGCTAGTTATAACTAAGTTGAAAATTTGATTTTTTTGAAAAAGAACATTTTTCCACTTGGGGACAGTTGTATATGGTGGAAAGAAAGAAATTGAGAGAAAAAGGAAGATAATGCTGTCATTTTCAGTTGAAGTTTTTGGAGAAGCATACTTATTTTAATCTTTGATTTTTCTTGCTATCCAATAAAATGCACATTTGCTACAATAGTATGAATTCTGAGTTCTTTAATTTTCAGACAAAATTTTGCCTGTTACATTATTATTGCAATTATTCAAATATATCTTTCAGCTGCCATAACTTTTGTTTCTTCATAATATAGTAGCCTGAACAAAGGGCAAAGTAGGAACTTCAGGCCATAGCATGTATTGAAACGTGAATAAAGGTAAGAGCTATTCTCTATTGAACAGGTCCAAAATATTGAAAATACTGCTGAATAACCATTTAAAGAAGGGTGTGATCCCAAGTAAAACCAATATATCTGGTTGCTGCCTAGTTAGGAAAGGGATGACCCAACTTGCTAGACGAGTCCAACAGAGATTGACACGAAGCTCTGGAATTGAAACAAAGTTCCCCTGTTCTGTTCTCATAGCATGACATTTACCAGGAAGTATTCAGGTGTGCATCTCAAAGTTGGTTTTAAAAAAAAAAGTGTATATATATATATA
>NW_006921608.1:11560759-11567870 GCF_000298275.1 Orycteropus afer afer | reverse complement strand
GGGTTTGAGCCACCAGCCTTCTGGTTAGAAGTTAAATGCCTTAGGTACTATGCCACCAGAACACCTACGTGTGCATGGATGTGTTTGTGTGTGTGTGTGTGTGTGTATGTATATATAAGCAAGGAATTTACATTTCTACAAAACATAAAGCAAGGTATTGGATTTTAATGATGAATCAGGGTTTTGCTGTTATCATTGCAGTTAGTTTGAGAGCTGAGAGCTGCTGTTTTGCATCTTATAGCTGAATACTTTACATTTCATATCACAGACTCCTTTACATTGAAAATTTCATGAATTTCCCAGTAGCATGGTGCACCTGCAGAATTACAATATGGGTAGTCATTTTCGATGATCTAAAAATACAGTCGCTTCATTTGCTAAAGAAATTCAAGCTCCATAAGTTTGACTTTTATTTTCTTACTCATCTTCCTCCTACTTCCAAACAAAAAATAAGTTAGCAACTGTTGAAATTATTGCCACTTTGTTGCCAGCTCAAAGCACCTATCAGTTAACAACAACAAGACAACCTAATCATAAAATGAGCAAAGGGCATGAATAAACATTTTATCAAAGAGGGCACTCAAATGGCCACCAAACACATGGAAACATGCTCAGCATCATAAGCCATTAGAGAGATGCAAACCAAAACCACAATGAGATACCATTTCATTCCCCTTGCGCTATGAGTCAGGGCCGACTTGACGGCACATAACAACAACAACAACAGCGTGATTAAGATTTAAAAAAGGCAGAAAATAACAAATGTTAGTGAGGATGTAGGGACATTAGAACCCTCATCCATTGCTCGTAGGACTGCAAAATGATACAGTCATTGTGGAAAACAATGTGGTGGTTCCTGAAAAAACTAAAAATAGACTACCATATGATCCAGCAATTCCACTGCTAGGTATATATATAAAGACTTGAAAGTAGAGATTCAAAAAGAAATTTGTACACCAATGTTCATTGCAGCACTATTCACAGTAGCCTAAAGGTAGAAACAACCTAAATGTCCATCTACTGATGAATTTGGATAAACAAAATGTGGTACATACATACAGTGGAATACTACTACTCAGCCAGTAGGAGAAGTGAAGTCTTGATACATGCTACAATATGGATGGAGCTTGAAGACATGCTGAGTGAAATAAGCCAATCACAAAAGGACAGCTGTTTTATGACCTCACCTATATAAAAAGACAAGAAAAGGCAGATGTATAAAGAGCGAAGTTTATTAGTAGTTACCAGGGGTGGGAGGGAGGGGGAAAGGAGGGGTTAATGGTGAAGGAAAATTCACATTGATTAAGGGTAGGATTGCATAGCCAATTATTGTAATTGCTGTCAATTAATTGTATACCTGTAAAAAATGGAATTGACCAAAGTTGTGTGATAGATATATTTACAATAATGACAGAGAGAGAGTAGTGCTGAAGTGGCTTATGTACAACTGAACACCTCATGGGATTTGGTTCCTTGGTTTTGAGGTTTAAAGTCATGTTTTCATGGGACATTCCAGTTAATTGGTCTAATAACATGTTTAGTGCTTCTGTTCTATCTCCTAGTTCATTGCTTAGTATCTAGAGTCTTAAAAGTTTGTGAGCAGCATCCAAGGCACAACAATTGGTCTCTATTCACCAGGAGCAGCAGAGGAAGAAGAGTCAGAAATAGGAGGGTATGGAATGTGTGGTTAATTGCCTCCATGAACAGATGCTTCCTTTGCCATGAGACTAGAAGAACGGGATGGTGTACAGCTACCATTATTGAACATTTGGTTCCATAGAAGAATCTTGATCAAAAGAAGGAAAATGCAGAACAGAATTTCACATTCTTGTGGATCTAGAGTTTCTGGAGCCATGAAAGCTGGATGAACCCCTGCAACTATTGCCTTGAGATAATCTATAAACCTTAAACTAAAAATATTCCCTGAAGTCTTAAAACCAAACACTAATTTAGCTTAAGTAGTGAAAAAGGTCTGCCTTGAGCAGTATACTCTTTTGAGAACTGTTTATATGGAATCAAATTGACAACGGCAACAAGACAGATTAGCTAGGAACCTTAGCAGGCAATGAATTTATATTAATGGGGGAGGAACAGCTCGGAAAAGGAGGGTAGGACTGGTTACACAACTCGAATAATGTACTCAGTGTTCCTAAATTGTACACGTAGATCATGTTGAACTAGTGTATATTTTGCTGTGTATATTCTCGATAACAACAAACTAAATACAATTTAGAAAAAATAAAAATTGCACCTATCAGAGTAGAGAAATGTAGAGGGATTGTCTTAAATCAGTGTGCAAACTAGTTAGGAATCCCTTTGGAAGATCAGAGAAGACAAATCAAGGCCTGCTCACTCAAGTTGAATATTTATGAGGCTGATTTTATACATGTATGTTTACCAAATCAAGCCAAACTCACTGCCACTGAGTTGATCCCGACACTTAGCAATCCCCATTGGGTTTCCAAGGCAGTAAATCTGTTGGAAGCAGATTTCCCCATCTTCCTTCCACAGAGCAGCTGGTGGGTTTGAACTGCCCGGCTTCTGGTTAGCAGTCAAATGCCTTAGGCACTGCGCCACTAGAGCTTGGTATACATGTATATGGATTGATTTCTAAGAATAAGTCAATTAAGTGATCAATTAAGTGAGGCTAGTATACTCATTTATTAGCCTTTTTGTAATGACATTTGTAGGGAATACATTTTCTTTACTTTTGTTGCTACTATGAAATCTTCACAGCAAGTGAAGCATTTGCTTAAAGTAAGAAGAGTGCTGAAAGATGTGTTAACAGTGGTGAAGTAAATGCTTTGACCAAGAATTTAGAAGCTTCATGGCCTCTGGTTTTCGAGTGGGAGTGTGGAAGCCCGGGAGCACTGTGAGACCAATGGGGAATGATAGATGGGCCTGATTCCCCATGTGAGCAGTGAATATGGTTAACGACATCATCATCTCTCACACATAAATAAAAGAGCAAAATTGTGCAAATGAGGATGATAACTCGCAATCACAATCATTAGCACAGTTCTACTCTGAAACACATGGGTTGCCATGAGCCAGAATCCACTGGATGGCACAACTGTTTTGTTTTTTTTTTCCTCCTCAGGCAGTGGTTGAAGTTCAGATTTCGATTACAAATTTAGTTCTGTGTCCTGTAAAGTGAATTTCATGTTAAAATTCTCCAATTTTTTTCTATTAACATAACTGATAAAATGTTTTCCATTATTCATTTGAAGTTGAAATGTGAACATTTTCTGTGAGCCCTTTTCTCTGCCACCTGGTGGATTTTTATTAAAACTGCATTAATGATCTGAGTTAAATGGGTGTTTATAGTCTATGACTTGGGAGCTCTGGTAGCATAGTGGCTAAGACACTTGCCTGCTAACCAGACGGCTGGTGGTTCAAACCCACCAGCCGCTCCTCGGAAGGAAGGTTGGGCAATCCTACTTCTGTAGTAATACTGCCTCGGAAACCCAAGGAGGGGTCGCTATGAGTCGGGTTTGACTCGACGGCGTGTAACAACAACAACAACATAGTCTATGACTTACCTCATTTGATGTTTTCTAAATGACAGATGATATTACTAAATAATTCTTAAAACCCATCCTAGATTAATAACAAAAATCCTAAAGACATCTAGCTACCTCTTAAAACCTTTTTTCTTTTAAAGAGTATTATTAAATTAATTTTTACTTAGGACATGTCTATGTAGAAAAGGAATGGTCATATGTTTAGGCAAAAATTTTGCTTACTGCTTCTATTTTTTTTTTTCCAATAGGAAAACTTTCAAACATTTTGCAAAGTTGAAATTATTTATTAAGTGACCAACTGTATATCCACCACCTGGATTCTTCTATTAACATTTACTTGCTTGTGTCACATGTCTACCCTTCCTTCTGTTCATCTGTCAATCTGTCTTAGTTTTAATGAATTTTAAATTAAGGTATTAAGGTACAGACAGCAGTACACTTCCCCCTAAATGCATGTCATTAATGACAATTCAATCTTTGTTCATAGTTCTTTTCTTTTCTTTTGAGTTAAAATTTATGTACAGTGAAATAAATGCTCAAATCTTAAGAATTTTTTATGATGGGTTCTGCCTTCTTTAAACCCCTATCAAAATATAGACTATAGAATATACTATCACCCTAGGAGCCCTGGTGGTACAACTTAAGCCAGTGAAGTGCTCAGTTGCTAACTGAAAGGTTGGCAGTTCAAACCCATCCCACCCAGCGGCTCCACTGCAGAAAGACCTGACAATTTGCTCCCATAAAGAGTACAGCCAAGAGAGTAGCGACTTGGGTCTTAAAAGCTTGCAAGCAGCCATCTAGATGCAACGATGGCTCTCTCCTCGTCCAGAGCAAAAAGGAATGAAGAAAACCAAAGATGTATGGAAACAATTAGTGCAAGAGACTGGTGCACCATGCAGTCCTCAGCCGATATGACTATGAGACCAGAAGAACTAGATGGTGCCCAGCTACCACTATCAACCACTTGGAGGGGGATCTATGTAGGAGATCCTGGATAGAGTGGGAGAACAACATGGAACAAAAGTCAAAATCAGTAAAAAAAAATAAAAAAAGGACCAGGTTTGCTGGTCTGATAGAGCCTGATGGAACCACTGAGAGTACGGCCCCTACTGCCCCTCAGATCTGGAATTGAGCCCACTCCTGTGGCTTCCAGCCAAACAAAAGACAGGCATATGAGCTGAACATTTACCTGAGGTAGATACACTCCTTGGAGAGAACAAGCATGGGAGAATAGAAGGGCTGTGTATGCACAGGGAGACAGCTCAGGAGGCAGAAGTGCATGGGAGGGAAGGACACAGGGAAGAGGTAGCTATGGGGAGGAAGTGGAAGGGGAGCTGTTGCATTGTGGGACATTGCAGTCAATGTCATGAGACAAAGTGTATGTGAGCTGCTGTATGAAAAGTGAATTTGCTCTGTAAACTTTCACCCAAATCACAATTTTAAAAAAGAAAGAAAGAAAAAAAGAATAAACAAGAAAACCCTATGGGGCAGTTCGACTCTGTCACATGGGGTCACTATGAGTCAGAATCGACCCGGTGGCACTGAAAAACCACAGCTCTCACCCTGGAGTCCCTGAATGGTGTAAATGGTTACTGTGCTTGGCTGCTATTGTGATTTGGTTTGACCCCAGCCAGTGGTACCTCAGAAGAAAGGCCTGGTGACTTACTTCCAAAACCATCAGCCACTGAAAACCTTATGGAGCACAGTTCTGTTGGCAACTGATTAATCATTTAATAGGCTGTTAGTCAATTTGACTCATAGCAACCCCTCCTTGGGTTTCCAAGTACATATCTCTACAGAGGTAGATTGCCCAACCTTCCTTCCGAGGGGTGGCTGGTGGGTTTGAACAGGAGCCTCCTTGTTAGTAGTCAAATGCCTTATGCCACCAGAGGTCCCTGTTAGTTGCTAGCATCTAGTATTTCCACAAGGCATCCTAGAACCCTTACCATATAGTTAACCATTATAAAAAAGATCCTATTTTGTTAAAGGAAAAGTGGAAGTTAATTGGAAGATAAGTTTAAGAATATATGACCACGGATGCAGTATTATATAAATAGCAGAAATGAGTGGAAATATGCCATTCAAGATGTTAGCATGAGAGGCTGTACTAATCATCGTGGCTTTGGACTTTTTGAGAAGGCCTAGCTAGTTTGCACAGAGATGGCAGTAGAGAAAGACAAGATCTGGCTTTGGATATCCATTAGGGCAGTGCTGGTCCTTTATAAAGGGGTCTAACATGTCTAATCCATGTTCATAAAAATGGTCTGTTCCAGGAGTCAGAAAAGTGGGACAGAGAACCTGGAAAAGGAGCCATGTATAGGGAGGCAGGGAGTAGGCATCTGGAAAAAGGTCCCACCCATGGGGAGGGACACACAGGCGGGCCTCCAGTCCCAGCGTGGAGTCAAAGATCTATGCAGGTTCACAGAGTAAAAACTCAGAAATAGGGTGTCTGGGAAAGCAACCAAAAGCCTTACCATTATTTATATCCTTCAACTTAACAATTTGTTTTCAAGGTAGTTATTTACAGCGGTAATCATGTAGCACAAAGGTTAACTCTTAAAATGTTAGTGTTAGCTGTGGTCAAATCAGCCCCCAGCTCATGGAGAACGAATAGCAGGATCGGACCATTGTGATCCATGGGGTTATTACTGACTGATTTTCGGAAGTGGATTGCCAGACCTTTCTTCCTTCTCTGTCTTAGTCTGGAAGCTCCGCTGAAGCCTGTTCAGCAGCATAGCAATACACAAGCTTCCAATGACAGCCAACGGGAAGCTGTACTTGAGATATGTTGGCCGGGAATCTAATCTGGGTTTCCCACGTGAGAGACAAGAATTCTACCACTGAACCACCACGGCCCTCTAAGATTAACTATTAATGGAGCCAGTTTTTATAGCAATAGTGCTTACAATAGTGAAAAATTATGGTTAGTCTAAATGCCCATCAACAAGAAGGACCTCCATATAATAAAATGCCAAGTAGCCATTAAATATGCTATTGTAGAAGAATTCTTAAAAGCATGTAAAGATGATCTCATATGTGTGTATCCCAGAGAATGTTCCTTGGTTAGGTAATGCTCAAACAAGCCTTGTTCCCGCTTAGGGAAGAACGGCACCAAAAAAATAAAAGACTACTGCCAATATTCCCTATCTGAAGCTATTTCTGTCACTCACAACTTCTTTTGACCGCACAGTGAGCTCATGGCATGGACAGTTTCTTTTGCTCATTTCATCTCATGTTGCTAAAATGTTTTGTTACCTTGTTGTGTTTTAAGAAAGGACACCACTGTTAAAATCTTCCATGAATGCAGAAGCAAAGACTACTTAAAAGTTTGGTTCTAGTATTGCTGAGGGCCAAGCTCAGTAATAAAAACCACCTTTATTCATCCATTCATTGAACACCGACCGTGTTTTGCATGTTGTTGTTGTTGTTAAGTGCCGTCGAGTCGTTTCCGACTCATAACGACCCCATGCACAGCAGAACAAAACACTGCCCGATCCCGTGCCAGCCCCACAATCCCTGCTATACTTGAGCCCATCATTGCAGCCACCGTATCAATCTATCTCGTTGAAGGCCTCCCCCTCTTTCGT
>NW_006921608.1:11555708-11557030 GCF_000298275.1 Orycteropus afer afer | reverse complement strand
AATGGGGCATCTGTTTGTTGAAATATCTCAATCGGTATGCCATCAATTCCCGGAGCCTTGTTCTTCGCCAGTTCTTTCATTGTAGCTTTGACTTCTTCCTTCATTACCATTGGTTCTAGATCATATGCCACTTCCTGAAGTTGGTGTTTTGCATATTGTAGATGAAATGCCAGGCAAAGTTTCTGCTTGCAGGTAGCTTATATTTTGAAGGAGGAAGTTCAAGGAGACCACCAACTAGTAAGTTACGCATGATTGTAGGTAGTGATGAAACTGAAATACTGGTGCTGTCAAGTTGATCCTGACTCCTGGCAACCCTGTGTGTTACAGGGTAGAACTGAACTCCATACGTTTTTCTTGGCTATAACTTTACGGAAGTGAACCAACAGTCTTCAGTTTAGTAGTCAAGCACAAACCGTTTATGCCACCCAGGGACCTTGGTAGTGATAAGTGCTTTTTAAAAGTTGAACAGGATAATGGGAAAGGCTGAGGGTGGCTGCTTTAGGTAGATTGGTCAGGAGAGGGCCCTCTCTGAGTGCACATATATGACCAGCCATACATGTCAGCCAACTAGGAAGTGTGCGGTGCCGTCTGCCCTTTACACTTCTAGTAAACAAAAAAACATTCCATTTCATACAATTCATAATTATATGCTCTGTCTTAAGATGAGAAGGGATGAAACATTGCTGTATGGAAAACTAATTTGCTCTGTAAACTTTCACCCAAACCACAATTTTAAAAAACAACACATAAAGATAAATAAGAATGACAGTAAATTGTAACAAAGCTATGATCAGATGCTGTGGGGACACAGAGCAGAGGCCCTTCGCTTGGTCTAGAGGTGTCGGAAAGCCTTCCTGGAGAAAATGCTCTTGACTTCAGCTGGGCTTTGATGTTGAGTGGGAGTCAAGTGGGACAAGTCAACTCGGAAGGATGGAGGAAATAGCGTTCCAAGCAGAAGGAGCGTGGGAAAAGCCTGGAGGTGCAAACACTGTCCTATTTGAGGAACTGCAAGTTCATTGTGGCTAAAGCATAGACAGTACTAAGAAAAGGGAATCCAGAGAAACGTCCTGTTCAACCATTCTTCTTCTTTTTTTAATTTTTGTAAAAATTTTATTGTTGTTGATAATATACACAGCAAAACATAAACTGATTCATAACTACATGTACAATGCAGGAGCTCTGGTAGCATAGTGCCTAAGGCACTTGACTGTAACCAGAAGGCTAGCAGTTCAAACCCACCAGCCACTCCTCGGAAGGAAGATGGGGCAATCTACTTCTGTAGTGATACTGCCTCGGAAACCCAAGGAGGGGTTGCTATGAGT
>NW_006921608.1:11524323-11555243 GCF_000298275.1 Orycteropus afer afer | reverse complement strand
GATTGCCCAACCTTCCTTCTGAGGAGTGGCTGGTGGGTTTGAACCGCCAGCCTTCTGGTGAGCAGTCAAGTGCCTTAGGCACTATGCTACCATTGATCCCATATAGAGAGTTTTTAAAAGAGGACAGTGCTCAAGGCAGACATTTTTTTTAACAGTTAAGCTAGACTATTGTTTGGTTTGAAAAAGACTTCAGGGAATATTTTTTGTTTAATGTTTAAAGATTATTTCTGGGTACTAACTTCAGGGGTTCCTCCAGCCTCCATGGCTCCAGAAAGTCTGGAGCCCATGAAAATTTGGAATTCTGTTTTGCATTTTCCCCTTTTTGATCAGGATTAGTCTATGGAATCTTTGTTCAAAATATTAGTAATGGTAGCCAGGCCCCAGCCAGTTTTTTCTACCCTCACAGTAAAGGAGACAGTTGTTGGTGGAGGCAGTTAGCCACACATTCCACATCCTCCTCCTGTTCCTGACTCTCCTTCTTCCTCTTCAACCATCGTTTGTTTTAAATAGAAGTTCAAACATATACAAAGTAGAGAGAATCATATAATGAGCCCCCCTATTGAAGTATGTACCCAACTTCCATAACAACATGTGGTCAATCTTGTTTCCTCTATACATTTCCCACTTCTCCAAATTCTCTTTCCCTCTGCCCTGGGTTTTTCTGTCTTTCTTTTTTAAGTTATGACAGGAATATATATATAACAAATATTCACCAAGTCAAGAATTGCTACATGTTTAACTCAGTGACATTGATTATATTCTTCAAGTAGTGCAACCATCCTCACTATCCTTTTCTAAATTGTTGCCCTGGGTTATTTTGAAGCAAATCCTAGATATTATACCATTTCATCTGTAATTATCTATCTCCAGCTCCTAGTACCTGTTTATGGTAGGTGCTCAATAAATAAACTCATTTGTTTGCTGAACCAATAAACAACGAACGAATGAAAGAAAGACAAGTGGAAGCCACATTATGAAGAGCATGGTCTGCCGTACTGGACTTTAGGCTCTATGTGGACACTGGGAAGTCAGTGCAGGGTCTTGAACAAGAGAGTGACATGAAACAATCGCTCTGCCTCAAGTGTGGAGAAAGAACTGGGGCTGGCAGTTGCATCTGGAGAGGGATTTTAGGAGGCTATTGTACACAAAGGAGTTCTCGTGGCTTAGTAGTTAGGGCAATTGGCTGCTAACCAAAAGTTCGGTGATTCAAACCCACCAGCTGCTCCTTAGGAGAAAGATGAGGCCGTCTGTTTCCATAAAGACAGCTTAGGAAATGCTATGGGGCAGTTCTGTTCTGTCTTGAAGGGTCACTATAAGTTGGAATTGGCTTGATGGAAGTGGCTTTTTTTTTTTTTTTTCAATTGTGTACATCTTGTAAAGATTACAGCCTATAAAACTCTGCAGCCTATTCTATTATGTCACATGGGGTCTCCTCTACGAGTTGAAATCGACTCAATGGCCAAAAACAACACTGTACACATCCAGGCAACCAGATTACAGCCATGTGTGTGAGAGGGTAAGAAGCGAGAGGAAGTGGAATGCAAAAAAGGCAAAAAAAAAAAAAAAAAAAAAACCACATAGAGAGTATGGAGCAGAGTAGACCATAGTTGTAAACAGAGAACAATTAACAATGAAACAGAGCCTTTCCCTCTATGCAAAGTAACAGAAAAATAGCATTAGACTCACAGAGACTTAGAAGTATACCACTTATATATGCTTTAGCTCTTTAGCCAATTCAGAAAATACCCACCACAAAGAACTTTAGAAAGAGGACTACATAAAGTAAATCAGTTAACAGCGAAATAGTAAAACCTTTTTATATGTAAATAGTTTGTACTATCATACTTAAATAAATAAAATAAAATAAATCGACTGCCATTGAGTCGATTCCGACTCATAGCAACCCGATGGGACATAGTAGAACTGCCCCGCAGGGTTTCCAAAGCTGTAAATCTTTACAGAAGCAGACTGCCTCATTCTCCCGCAGAGCGGCTGGTGGGTTCAGACCTTTTGGTTAGCAGCCCGAAGCTTTAACCACAGCGCCACCAGAGCTCCAAAGTATTGTGCCCAACGTGAAAGTTGAACACGTGATTATGAGACTGATGGACTGACTACCTACAGCGCTAATGAGGCACCTCATAACATGATACTTAAGCAAATGTTAAATACATAAAAGAGAAAAATCGCATAGCAGAATAACAATAAATAGGTCCTGTATTTAAATCTTGGACTATTTCAACAAAATCTGGGGGTTTGCTGAGGAATAAAGTTACAAGAGTTTTGATTTAAAAAAAAAAAGAGGAAGTAGAGTTGAGTGAACAGTGAAAGAGAACAAAGATAAGGAGTGAGTCAGGGCAAGATGAGGGAAAAAATACAAGAGAGATGGTTGGAGGGAGTGAGGGGCACAGAGCAAGGAGCCAGAAAAGTTGATAGCACTGATTCTAGCTGTGTCACACCGGGCCCAACTCTCTTTGCCTCAGGGGGTGAAGTGCTAGCTTTGCTCAAGTGGAGAAGTCTAGTTTCAGTAGCTGCTCCAAGGCAGGAGCCAAGGAAGTGCAGTAGATCTCAGGGTCTTGTGGGTATTCAAGGAGCTTCCAGGACAATGTTAGGGGAGGTGACATCTAGGCAGGAAGAGGGCCAGCAGAAACCAGCCTGAGACAGAGAGTCTCCTGCCCACCGGGATGAGGCTCTGGGCCCAGGTCTTGTCCCAAAAGGAGCTGGAATGGGAACAGAGTGCCAGGGCTCTGGGCAGATCATTCCATCTGGCACATCCAGAGAGTATTAGAAGACCAGAGATCAAGGCTCCTACAGACCCTGGAGGCAGGGGAGGGCACAGCCTCTCTATCCCCATGACCTGTTCCTAGCACCCCTGCCAGACCTGCTCAGGGTCTTGCTGAAGCATAGCTTGCAAGTGAGCAGCCCTTGGTACCCAAAGCTTGGCAGGCGAGGACCGATATTGCAGATACTCCTGTTTCTAAACTGGCACAGTTTAATGAGGTTTTCTAACCATCAGGAATATTCATTTGCTTCAGGGTTTGAAGACAGTACTGTGAAAGTTGTTCCCTAAATACAGTCAGCCCCTTACTCCATCCTTTCCTCTCCTCCCTGAGTCCTTGGCTATGGGTGATTTTTGTTTACTGGGGGGGAAAGCTCCCCCATAGCTCCTCAGCATGAATGAGGTGGGATCAGTCTCACTCTTCTTTCTTTCTCTTTGTGGACCAGCAAGAGGCCAGCAATCCGGTGTTTGTGTTTGCTTTGCCAACTCCACCTTCCCCTTGGTAGTGGCTAACATTAGACGGGGGTTGGCAGACTCACTGGGACAATTATCCTCAGCCGTGCTCTCTAACCTACCTTTCATCAATAACCAAGGCAGAATTCAGTTAACTATCTGCTGCCTCTTCTGTGTGAAACTTGGGGCTTGCTATTTTGGGCCCCCCAGAGGATCTAGGGGGTCCCTGGGTGGTATGAACTCAGCACTCAGCTGCTTACCAAAAGGCTGGAGGGCTGAGTCTCCCCAGAGGTGCCTCCGAAGAAAGGCCTGGGGATCTACTTCCTAAAAATCAGCCACTAAAACCCCTATGATCATAGTCACCATGAGCTGGAATTGACTCGACAGCAACTAATTTAAACCAAACTAAACTCACCGTCATTGAGTCAGATCTGACTCATAGCAACCGCTCCTTGGGTTTCTGAGGCAGTGTCTGTATGGAAGTAGATTGCTCAACCTTCCTTCTGAGGAGTGGCTGGTGGGTTTGAACCACCAGCCTTCTGTTAGCAATCAAATGCCTTAGGCACTATGCCACCAGAGTTCCTTAACTAGTTTTTTTTTTTTTTTTGAGGACCAGGACAATGCCATGTGCAACCAGGTTTCTGTGGACAGGGCTCTTCCTCCAGCCAAGGATGGCAAGTCCTGACCCCTCTGGCTACTCTCCCCAGGACCAATGAGGAGATCCATTTACAATGTCTTTTTGACTTGTGATACAAAAAGACAAGTTTCTCCCAAATTCTTGATGGATGCGTTTGTATCAGAAGAGACACTAACAGGAACACCAAACCAAAGGGGCCCATGCAAGGGATGGGTGGGTGGTAATCATACTCCCTCAGTACAAAATGACAGATGTCTTACAGAGAAGAGAGCTATCACCTTTGATTTATCTTGCTCAGGAATGCTGGGCAAAATCAATTGGGCACTTTGCCAGCCGCTCCACAGAAGGAAGAATGGGCGATCTACTTCTGTAAAGAGATTTACAGCCTCGGATGGGGATCGCTCTAAGTCGTAAATGACTCCATGGTAGTGAGGATGAGTTTTGATTTTGTTGCTGAAGGAAGGGAGCCTGCAACGGTGCAGGTGCTGGGCTCCAGGCTCCCTCTGAGAATTTTCCTGCTTTCGTCACATTGCTGCCAGGGCTGCTTCCTCTGGTCAGGCATGAATCTCTGCCCTCTAGTCCAAATGGCTGTCCTCAAAGCGATGAACCTCGTGGTACAACACAATCAGAGCTCGTCTTGAGTTATCAGAGAATAGTTCAAACAGGGTCGTTTTCTCAGGAGCATTATAATTTCATTCCTAAGATTTATAGTTTGTACCCCCCGCTTTTTTTTTTTTTAATGGGAGCTCTGGTAGCATAGTGCCTAAGGCACTTGACTGCTAACCAGAAGGCTGGCGGTTCAAACCCACCAGCCACTCCTCGGAAGGAAGGTTGGGCAATCCTACTTCTGTAGTGATACTGCCTCGGAAACCCAAGGAGGGGTCGCTATGAGTCGGGGCCGACTCGACAGCAAATAACAACAACAACAACAACCCCTTTTTTAAAGGAAGAGTTCATCCATGTTACTTATTACTCTGCCTTAGCAAACAGAGTGGGCTGGAGCTATTGGAAACTGGTGGTGCAGTGGTTCAAGTGCTGATTGGCTAACCAAAAGGTTGGCGCTTTGAATCCACCAGGCACTTCATGAGAGAAAGATGAGACAATCGGCTTCCATAGGGGAACTATGAGTAAAAATCAAGTTGACCGCAATGGGGTTTGGATTGGAAACTTCGGGTACCATACTTTGCTCATGGAGGAAACGTGGCCTGCCTCTTCCCTGAATTCCAACAGATTGCTTTCCAGGCAGCCATCTCTGTCCCTGCTTGTGTTTCTTCGAAGTTTAATAATTTTCCTATTGTACCATTCTCCCTCTAGTAGGCTCTCTACAACCCCAGACATTCATATTTTAAGAATTTTTGAGCTAGAAGGAAACTTGAAACCTCCACAGTCTTTAGTTGTCGTCTAGGGCAGAACTGCAGGTTGCCAAAGAAACCAGATGAGCCAGGATTGTTTGTAATACTAAAGCAAAATTGTTTGGTACTTTCTGAGCATCTGAAGGAACAGAGTACCAAAACTTTGTCACAGTTGCCACTGTTGATGTCAGAGTCTTTTAAATGTCTTCACAGCTTACTTTATATTTGTTATTCATAGGGAACCAGCATCAGTGAAGAGGAAACTATTGCTCCCAGGTTGCTCTCATCTACAGCAAGAATATGGAGTCCCTGGGTGGCACAAACTGTTAAGTGATGGCCTACCAGTCAAGAGGTTGGTGGGTCAACCCACCCATGGGTGCCTCAAAATAGAGCCCTGGCAATCTGCTTCTGAAAGGTGACAGCCTTGAAAATCCTATGGAGCAGTTCTGCTCTGCACACACAGCGTCACCATGAGTTGGAATTGACTAGATGGCAGCTAACAATAGCAACAACAACAGCAGGAGCAGGTGTCAGAGGGTTTGCAATGAGCTAAGTTCTCATCTCACATTCATACATTCATGAACCTCTTAAGTCAGTGTTACTTACATCCAACCATAGATTACATTGGACAGGTGTATGAAATAGTTCAAGTCAAAGGGTGGAGGATTGTGATGAGAACAGAGTAGAGTCCAGATTTGACAGATGTTCCAAAGTTAGAATCAGAAGGTTTGGCGCCTGGTTTCTGAAACACAAAGGGTGAAGGAGACAGGTGGTCCTAGTTAAGCCAGTTCCCTACTTTGGGTGACTGGGAGAACACAAACCACAATGTAGAGCACAAGGGTAGGAACTGCCTTAAAAGTGTAAGTCACAGGGTTTCTCTTTGTTTATGTATTTGAGGAGCCCAAGGGCTTGACACTCAGATGACAGTTGTTCTGAAATATGTTAATGGAATCATCCATCTGTGAGGATCATATAATGTAAAGAGGCAGGACTTTCATCTCCTAGGCCACATTCTTCCACTAACCAACCAAATAACTTTAGCAGGTCATTATTTATTTTGGAATTAAAATTGACCTGCTTAAGTTTACATAGCTAATCAGTGGGAAGTTTTGGCCCAAAAGAATGAAGAAAATGAGAATATTTTCAAGGTCTGTTCCAATTGTGACATCCATAGCCAGATGTAAAAAAAAAAAAAAAAAGGGATGAAGGGGTGTCTGACCTCCTGTAACTTCCCAAGGGGGGAGGAAAATCAAGATCAACAGCCCAAGGCTGATTTCTATGAGGCAGAGATCAGCCAAACATCCTTCTTTCCAAACTTGTTACCAGTTCTGACACCAGATACCATTCCCATGGCACTCTCTCCTTCTCTGCTGGGTTTGGTAATTTGTCACAATGGCCACAAATAATTCACTGATAATACTCACAATTGTGTGGTTTATTAGGGAAGTAACAGGTTAAAGTTCAGGATTAGGAATAACTCAGGATACAGTTTTTGATCAGGACAACTTCTCAGCCACACTCACAGGCAGATCTCTCTCTGGCCTTTGGCTCCTCAAACCTCGCCTGTTTGAGCAAGTGTTAAAAGCTCTTTAGCTCCCCAGTAAGTGCCCAGAGGCACCTCACTTCACCAGTGATCTCTTGCCTAAAGGCACTCAGCTCTGTTGCTCTGTGAGTTGGCACACCCATTGTAGCTACCTTGCTCAGTGGGCCAGGGAGCCCACTGTGCTGTCTTGCTTCAGTCTCCTGGTTCTGCTAGCACCATTCCTCTGCCACCACTTCTTGCTGTCCTGTGCTTTCTCCAATGTTACAGCTCTCTGTTTGCCGGGACTAGGACGTTCTCAGTGCAGGGACCCCAAGACCAAAGGACATGCTCCACTCCTGGCTCTTCTTTCTTGGTGGTAGTGAGGGCCCCTTCTTCTGCCTCTGAGATGGCTCATTTTAAGCCTTAAAGGGTGGTAAAACTGACCAATCCCCTCAATAGGGTTCCATATACCTTATTAGCATGGTCCCACCCCCACAGGGGTGCCATATATCTTATTTACATTATTAGTGAGCTGTCCAATGCCCTTGGTAGGCCACAAACACCTATTTTCATAGTCTCACCCAATCATTTTGTAGGAGTCACAAGACCATGGCAAGAAAGGCCATATAAAAGCAAGTCATCACACCACAGGTGCACTTTGATTGTCTCTCTCCTCTTTTCTAGAGTTGGATACTTGTTTGTTTTTTCAATCAATAAGTTTGTGTGTTGCCACTGATAATCAGTAAGTCTCACAGCTTTTTCAATTGAATGAAATAGCCCTTATCTATCTGTCAGGATATTGCTTGCCTATTACGGTGTGAACCTAGTACATTGTGTGGTTATACCTTTCTAAAATAAATGTAAGATTTACACTTTTAGCACTGTGCTAATTCATTTCTGAATCATTCCTGGGACTCAATTGCTGTTGTGCAATCCTAGGAAGTTTTGTTGCTGTTTTTAAACTCCGGTATAACAATTACATAGTGGGAATCATTGCTTAAGGGGGCACTGAGATTCTGATAATGGTGGTAGAATACTTTGGAAAGAAAGTGGTAATGGTTGTACAACGTGATGAACGTTAATTGATGTCACTGAATTTTGTACACGTAAAAAATGTGGAAATGGCAAATGTTTTGCTACATATATTCCCCCTTTTAACTCCATATCTGTATAAATGTATAAGTGTAGTTATTTATTTTCTACACTTCCTCTGGTTTTCAATTGCGTTTTACCTTGTTTTTCTACATCACAAGCAGCATAACTATTTAAATTCCAGTAATTTAATTATTGTCAACTATCTTCTATAAAAGTTCGATGAGCTCAATACCATACTTCTTTCTGTCTGGTCAGCCCTTGATTTTTTTCAGCTTCTCCAAAAAGTTATACTTAACATTACCATTCTTTCAGCAGTCTCAAAATCCTCCAATTTCCAAGCCAGTTCTGAGTAAGGCAATAAAGAGCTCATTAGCCTTAGCCTAAGAGCCAGTGAGGTCTAAAAAGATGTTTGCAATGATTCACCTGAAATGTGGTGTATGGTAGTGATCTCTGGGCACAGAGGAGCTTACTTTTCTTGATACGTTGCATTCTTTGGCCATGTCTCCTTCTTAGTTTCCCTGCCTAGTCTTTGAGTTTCCAATGAATTCTATAGTGAACACCCATGTTTTTTTCTTGCTCAGCATCCATGTTGCTTCTGGGAACATCCTTTATGACATTCTTATTTTCCATTGAAGAGCCAACCTTTCACTCAGTGCATGTTGTTTTGGGGGACTGTTATTCAAGATGCCCTATCTTTTACCTGCCAAACTAAAGGCAAGTGGCCTTCAACCAGTTAGGCTCTCTTTCTCTCTCTTCTTGGAAACTGAATCCTGAGTGAAAAGAGGAAATGATAAAAAACTGTTGGAGCTGCCACTGGGAAGAAATTTTCGTTTTGTCTTTACTACCTGAATCCTCAGAATTGTCCCAGTTCCTGTCCCTTCTAAGGAGCCCTGGTGGTTCATTGGTTAAACTTGCTGCTGCTAACCAAAAGGTCAGCAGTTCAAACCTACTAGTCACTCTGCAGGAAAGAGCTGTGGCAATCTGTTTCCATAAGGATCACAGCTTTAGAAACCCTATAGGCCAGTTCTACTCTGTCCCATAGAGTCACTATGTGCAGAATCAACTTGATGGCAATGAGTTTGATGTTTATTTATTTTTTTCCCCTGTCCCTTCTGAGGCCTGGATATTCAATTTTCCCTTAGATTTATGAGACACTTCCTTTGCTTAAAAGAGCTAGAGTTTGACTCTGTTGATTTCAGATGTAACTCAGATGGATAAACCTGCTCTGAGCCCCTTCCTACCTGGCTAGGACTCTGATGCTCTCCCTGCCAAGATGAATCTTCTGTGCCTCTCACATATAGATCAGGGACTTATGAATGACATTGCTGATGGTCACCTGACCATCAACCACTTACCTGCCTAAACATTTATCATCCATCCATCAGATCCACCCATCAGATCACATCACCATTGTGCTAATGGACATCTGACCATGAGCCACTTACCTGCTTAAACATTCATCATCCATCCATCAGATCAATCCACCCATTAGACCACTCACCGTGAGTATAGATCATTTGTCTGCCCAAGCCTGCACTCTCCATATCCATTCAGACAATATACAAATGGCAGTCTAAATACCTTCCTAAGGATGCGGCACAGCCTGGCCCTTGATTCCTTTCCTTCCACCAGTTCTGTGCTTTTGAGTTCCCAACATTCTTTAGAACTAAGACTTCCTGGGTTTTGCAATTGTCCTTCTTTCTATGGAAGACAACATTTTGTTCTTTTACCAACTCTACAGCAACTAATAACAACATGATGCAAAACTCTCAATGAATTTATGGTGGAGAAAGGACACGTGCCTTTTTCATATAAATCTTCATCATGCATTGTAAAGAACATGTAACCCAACATAAGAACGTAAGAACATTCAAGCCTCAGCTTACTACTTACTAAGTGACATTGGGAAAATTATTTAATTTCTCTTGAATCTTAGTTTCCTCATTCATGAAATCAGGGTCATAGTCGCTTCTGCAGGTGCCTAAACCAAAAAAACAAAACAAAACAAAACTCACTGCCGTCGAGTCGAACCCGACTCATAATGACCCCTCCTTGGGTTTCCGAGGAGGCATCACTATGGAAGGAGATTGCCCAACCTTCCTTCTGAGGAGTGGCTGGTGGGTTTGAACCTCCAGACTTCTGGTTAGCAATCAAATGCCTTAGGCACTATGCTACCAGAGACTAGTGGTGAGGAATTCAATGATTTCTATCACAGTGTGTACCACTGACTTGATTCATGCTAAGGTGCCACCATGAATGTCGTTACAGTGGAAAGGCCAAACACTTCCTAGGATTGCTACGAAAATACTTTCAATTGGATGGAATTTCTGGGTCTTGGGAACTTTGAGAACAGCAGGCTTAGACTAGTTAGTCTTTCATAGTGGTTGAAAGGCTCAGATTAGATGAGGGATGTGAGAGAAACCTAATTTCCACCAGACTGAGTTCCTCCAGGGTCAGCCTTCTCATTTATCTGCATTCCAAGTACGTGACTCAGCACCTCCTTCATATGTGACACTCAGAACAAGTTGGTAAAATCAATCCACTTTCCAAAGCTCAACTAGAATTGGGACAACATTCATGGTGGGAGGGAAAAAAGAGCAGATCCAGGAGCGTGTGGCCACATTGTTGTTAGTCATGCTCTTTGACTCCCTTTTTAGGACCCTTTCTACAGAACTGGATTTTCACAACATGGAAAACCTGTGGTTTTTCCTCCCCCATTGCCACTGAAACTAGAACGGCCTGAAATAGCAGCTGAACAATTCTTCAGGAGAGGAGAGTCCACTCTAAATGAGATTTCCAGTGACACACAGACTCCAGTGGGGATGTTACGATTTCATGGTCACATGCTATGAGCATTGTTCTAAACCTGGATGAAAGCTTTTGCTAAGCCCAGCTGCTTCCAGCTTTGTACCAGCCACTTGGCAAACTGCCAGTCAGTCCCTCTGCCACATTCATTCTACACCAGAAGGATTGTTGAGTGTTACTCACAGATTTTTCTCGAGTGAAACAACACAGCAGATACAGATACATGTCCACTTGGAACAAGGCAAAAGAAGGCCAGTGGGACATTTCTGTTATTGACTAAAAACATTTTTTTTATTTGGGTAAAATTTATATACAATAACACTCATAGATCTTAGGTGTACAATTAGATGAGGTCTGTCAAATGTATGTTGTTGTTGTTGTTATGTGCTGTTGAGTGAGACCCAACTCTTAGCGACCCCTCCTTGGGTTTCCGAGGCAGTATCACTACGGAAGTAGATTGCCCCATCTTCCTTCCGAGGAGTGGCTGGTGGGTTTGAACCACCAGCCTTCTGGTTAGCAGTCAAGTGCCTTAGGCACTATACATCTATGTAACCAACTCCCCAGTCAAGATGTAAAACATTCTGTCATCCGGAAAGTTGTCCTCTGTCTCCTTGCATTCAATCTCTATCTCACCAGTGTGCAACAACTCTCCTGATTTTCATCAACGTAGATTAATTTTGCCTTTTCTGTAATTTCATATAAATAGAATCATATGGTATGGACTTTTTGTGTGTCTTGCATTTTATTTTTGAGTTTACGCTTGTTGTTCCATGTATCCATATTTTATTTTTTATTACCAAGTGATATTTTATGTAAGCACACCACAATTTTTTATCCATACAATTTTTAAATTGTTTTTGTTGTGTATATCAGCTATTTATTGGCTTATATTGCTTACTAATACTCTATTAGTCAAATACACCACAATTTATTTCTCTTTTCTCTAGTTGAGGGGCATTTAGGTTGTTTCCTGTTTTGGGCTATCATGAAGAAGCTACTCTAAAATTCTTGTATAAGTCTCCTTTGGGAGATATGTTTTACCTAAGAGTGGAATTACTGCATTGTGTGGTCATACAGTGTATGTTTAACTTCACAAGAAATTATAAAACCTTTTCCCATAATGGTGTATCATTTTACATTCCTACCAACAATGTATGAAGTTCCAGTTGTTCAATAGCATTTAAACTTGTCTTTAATCTTAGCAATTTTAGACAGAAATGAAGTGGTTGGTACTTCATAAGGTCAGTGTGATTTTAATGGAAGTTTTGGTATTTGCTATAGAAGATTGTAGACCAGATAGATGAGGGCAATAGATGGACCATGGCAACAATTAGGAGTCTGGCACTCCACCCTCCCTTTTTCCTTATTCTTCACCAAGTTCTGTTAATTTTTCTTTCACAATCTCCCCAAAATATGGCTCTTTCAATTTCCAGAACTACAGTTAATGCTTTGGTAATTTCTATTTTAATGTTGAATCCCTGACTGTGGGTCAAATACCAGTTCCTGTTCCAGAAAAGAGGGTTCTTGACAGCAAATGATATCAAGAAAGATATCTCCCTCTCACCTCTACCTCATCTTGGTCTTCTGGACTCCTTCAGGATTGTAGTTTCATTTGAGTATGCAAATCTGGTGGTTCAATGGTTAACCACACAGCTGCTAACCAAAAGGTTGATGGTTCAAACCCACCTAGTGGCTCTGCAGGACAAAGACCTGAAATCTACTTCCATAAAAAATTACAGCCATGTGATCTGCAGCCTACATAACTGTGAGACCAGAAGAACCAGATGGTGCCCAGCTACCACTATCAACCACTTGGAGGGGCATCTATGTAGGAGGTCCTTGGTAGAGAGGGAGAACAATGTGGAACAAAACTCAAAACCATTTGGAAAAAAAAGGGAGGAGCACCAGGTTTGCTGGTCTGATAGAGCCAGGTGAAACCACGGAGACTATGGCCCCTAGCTGCCCTTCAGGTCTGGAATTGAACCCACACCTGTGGCTTCCAGCCAAACAAAAGACAGGCATATGAGTTGAACATTTACCTGAGCTAGATACACTCCTTGGAGAGAACAATCATGGAAAAAAGAAGGGCTGTTTATGCACAGGGAGACAGCTCAGGGGGCAGGAGTGCATGGAGGGATGAACACAGGGAAGGGATAACTATTGGGAAGAGTGGGAAGGGAGCTGTTGCATTGGGGTAAATTGTAGTCAATGTCATGAAACAAAGTGTATGTGAACGGTTTTATGGAAAGTGAATTTGCTCTGTAAATTTTCACTCAAATCACACACACACACACACACACAAAAGATTACAGCCAAGAAAACCCTATGTTCTACTTTGTTCTACTCTGTCACATGGGGTCATCATGAGTTGGAATCTATTTGACGGAACCCAACAACAACAAGGCAAATCAGAGGAGACCTCATGGCTCTTCTATCATGCGGAACAGGAAGTTCCTGGAGTAATGAAGATGATTTCTAGGAATTTTATAGCTTAATCCAGTGATCAACAAGAGGATACAGTCAAGGATGGCTTCAAAGTTTTGGGCATAAAAGTAATTTTTTGTAGATCCCTAGACTTTTTCATCTTCTGACAACCATTGCTTCATGGGAGCTCCATGGGAGCTCTCCAGGGTACTGGATTTCTGCCTGAAATAATACTGACATCAAACATTAAGAAATAAAATAAATAAACTTCATTGCCATTGAGTCAGTTCCAACTCACAGTGATGCCAGTGGGTTTTCAAGGCTATAAATCTTTATGGAAGCAGAATGCCCCATCTTTCTTCTGTGGAGTGGCTGGTAGGTTCAAACCACCAACTTTTGGTTTGCAGTCAAATGCCTTAACCTCTACACCAAACACTGGTGATCTGTAATTGCATCTAATGTCTCTGCATGTCTTGAACTTTGTTCTCATGATTTCAACTTCCCTGATATGAGCTTTTAATACTACATGCCTGTGACTGTCTTTAAGATATCCTTTCTGGTTCTCCATCTCCTTAATCTTTACCACCATGTTCTTCTAACCCAGAGCTTGTCAAACTTTAACATGTAAATGAATCACTTGGTGATTTTGTTTAATGCAGACTTTGATCCTAAGTTTTGGGAGGGGGCCAAAATTCTGCTTTTCTAGAAAGCTCCCAGGTGAATCCTATGCTGCTTGTCTGTGGAGTGTCGAGTAGGGAGACTCTAGGCAATCTTCTCATTTCTACTCTTGCCCCTCAATGCCAGAGTTGTCATTTTTAGTGCATACAACCTTTCTATGGTTTCTAGCTTTGCTTAGAATAAAATCCAGACTCTATTGTGGCCAGAAAAGTCCCTGCTGCATGAACTGGGGGTCTGTTTGTCTTCCTTTCCTCACTAGGCACATTTTCCCTTCATTCCTTATACTTTGGGAACACTAGGCCTTTGATTGCACTTACAGAAGACCACATTCTTCCCAAGCTTAGGGCTTTTGTGCATGCCATCACCTCTGCTTAGAACCCCCTCTTTTCTGTAAGGCTGCTTCCTTCTAATTCTCTAGGACCCAGCTTAAATATTTCCTTTTTAGAAATACTTCACCATGTTTCTTTTAACATTGACGACAATCTGATGTATCTGGAAAATGAATTTCTTTATTTTTTATTGTCTATCTTCCCCTCTAGAAGATAAACTGTATGAAGATAGAAACTTGTCTATTTTGTTCACCATTGTAGTCCCAGCATGTAGTACATGCTCAATAAATAAGCATAAATACCATCAGCTCTACCCACTGCAAAGCTTGGTTAACATGGTTTTCTGCTGATCTCAGTTAGACAACCTGGTTTTCTGACAGATACTCGAGTTGCTTATTATTGCATTCCTGAACAATTGCCTATGGCTTTTAACTACTTCTTTGTCTCTAGGATTTCCCCTTTGTCAGTCTATTTTACTCCCTACTATCAATTAATGAACCCAAAGCATCACTTGTTATTGTGTTTTCCTGTTTTAAAAGCAATTATTCTTGTTTTCTACTGACTACTGAATAGTGTACAAGCTCTCAACAACACGGGGTAGATTGATTGCATTGATGGCCCCAACTAATAACCTCCCTGTATTCATGTCTGTTGCAGTGGAATTTTTTAGTTCCTCCCATCAAAAGGTGGATTTTTTCCCTCCATCCCTTGAATATGGATTTGCCTTGTGACTTGCTTTGGCCAATAGTATGTGATGGAATTGACAAAGTGCCAGTTTCAGGTTTAGATCTAAAAAAATCTTGCATGCTTCCATGCAGATGTACCCTTCCATGAAAATGCAAGGCTGGGCTAAACTGCTGGAGGATGGGAGATGGCATGGAGGAGAGACTCATTGTTCTAGCTGAGACTAGCCCTGGATCAGCCTTGTTTGGGGATGTCCCACAACCAGCCACATGTCTGGTAACTTGCTAGAAGGACACCCAGGACTCAGAAGCAGGTGTACTCATGGCTGTAGTTTATAACAGGAAAAGGACACACAACCGGGAAAAAAAGTACATCAGGTGGAGCCTAAAGGAGTCCAGGTGCACATTCCCAAAGTTGTCTATTCTGGTGGGAGAGACATTTCCCAGAACATGCCTATTATTCTCACAATGAAATGCAGTAATGCATGCACAGTGTTTCTGCTCGGTAGCCTGTTTGAGACTCAGAGTTCAGGGTTGTTACTGGGGACTGGTCACATAGCACTCTCTGCCTGTGTGAGCAGCCATAATTACTGAAATTCCAGACCTCCAGAAGGAAAGCAGTTGTCACCATATATCACATTGTTTGTCTACACAATCTAGGCAAGCTGATTCAGGAGGGTTAGGTGGCCCAGGCATGCCAAGCAACCTTAACAGTTAGTGTAGAGGACAGAAAAATGCCCCCCACCAAATGGCTATGTTCCAATGCCCAGAACCTGTGAATATGTTACCTTATATGGCAAAGTGGCTTTGCAGATATGGTTAAATTAAGGACCTTGAGATGGGGAAAGTATCCTGGATTGTCTGAGTGGATCCAGTGTATTCAAAAGGATGCTTAAAGGGGGACTTCCAGTAAGATGGAGGACTAGGCAGGCAAGCGACACAGACCCTCTTCAACAAAGAAAAGAAAAATCAATTGACAGAGATATAGAAGATAATCCTGGAGCCCTGAGCTTTGAAAGGAACTATACAGAAGTGGATTAGGCACCAACTAGTGGAAAAACCTGAATGAAAACAGTGAGTACAGAGATGGTCAGATCTGCCGACTGTCAGCTACTCTGATGGGACCAACAGCCTGAATATTATTTCCAAGTGGTGTTGGGACCTGAGAATTGACCTAAAGATCAGCCCTGGTCACCAAGGGCTGCAGGGATGACTGCACTGGTGGCCTATGACTAGGAAGGGAAACAGCAAGGAGGGAGACAACCTGAGCTGTTAACTTTCCGCTGTCTGGAAGTAGCAGCCATTTTGATTGTTTATACGTGACAGTCATTTTGGATATTTAAAGTGATCAGGGGTGCAGCCATTTTGAAAGTTTATAAGCGGTGGCCATTTTGGATATTTAAAGTGACAGAAGGTGCAGCCATTTTGAATCTTTACAAGTGGTAGCCATTTAGGATTTTAAAGTGATAGCATTCTCATTCATATTCCAGGGACCTAAGAATAGGCTCTGTTTGCCAAGGTCAACAGGGACATATGAGAGGCTGACAACAGGAAAGGAGACAGGTCATGAGTGTATATGTGCTGTCAACTAGTGAACAGAGGAGCACAGCACAGTACCCTGCTTGCATACATAACATACAAACAAAACAAAGAAAATGAAAATCAAGGGCAACTCACTCCAATATACAATCATCAATTAAATATAAACACAAAAACGTCACAATGCCTTGGAGAAAACAGAGCATTACAGTCCATACACTGCTGGTTGGGCTGTGAAGGGATCTAACCACTGTGGAAAGCAATATGGTGATTCCTTAGAAAGCTGGAATTGGAGATACCATTTGACCCAGCATTCCCATTACTAGGTATATATCCTAGAGAGGTAAGAGCCAGGACAGGAACAGATGTATCCACACTCATGTACATCGCAGCACTATTTACAATAGCAAAAAGATGGAAACTACCTACGTGCCCATCAGCAGAAGAGTGGGTGACCAAACTGTGTACATACACATACTGGAATGCTATGCAGCACTAAAGAATAATGTAGAGTCTGCAAAACACCACACAATATGGATGAACTTGGAGGACATTATGCTGAGTGAGACAAGTCAATCACAGAAGGACAAATATAGCATTAGTTCATTGTTGTGGAGGGTCAAGAAAGGTTTATATATGGAGGGAAACTTTCTTTGTTGGTTGCCAGGGATGGGAGGGAACACTGCAAAAAAAAAAGAAAGACATGCATTGACCCATGTCACTTTAGTTTTGTGTATTTCACTGTATGGAAATTATATTTCAATAAAATGCTTTTTTTTTTTTTTAAAAAAAAAAGGGATGCTTAAAAAGGGAAGCCAGAGAGTGAGGGTGAGAGAGAGGTGACAGAAGCAGAGATTAGATAAAGAAAAAGATTTGAAATGCTAGGCTGCTGGCTTTGAAGATGGAGGAAGGGGCCAAGAGCCAAGGAGTACAGATTGTCTCTTGAAGCTGGAAACGGCAAGGAAATAGATTATTCCCTAGACTCTCCAGAAAGAATCCTACCCTGCTGGCCTAGTTTAGATTTCTGACCTCCAAAAGTATAAGATAATAAATTCATGTTTTCAACCACTAAGTATGTAGTAATTTGTTACAACCACCATGGGAAACAAACATAATTAGTAACATTCTAAAAGTCAAGTTCTCAGGCAAGAAAGGGTCAGGTCCTTCTGACAGCAACCTCGGGCCTATGACATTAACTCTTTCCTGTACGAGACTGTAGCCAACAAACAGCCAGATGTGAGAAGACCAGCCAAGCTATCTACCAACCCACAGCAGACTGCAGAAGCAGGAGTGAACCCATCAAGACCGAAAGAACTGTAATACTACTGTGACCAATATTCAATGCTTATGGCTGCAAGCCTCTAGTTTTATGGTACTCTGTTTACGCAGCAATAGCTAACTGACTCACGGAATTCAAGGCCTTTGGGTACATGGACCCAATCCACATATCCCATCTTATCACTCTGTACTTTTTCTCACAAACTTTGTTTTACTTACACTTGCCTTTTTGATGTCATCCAATCACTGCTCCTTCGATTGCTGAGCTTTTTTCCATGCCTTCTCCACATCTGGAATGCCTTTTCCTTCCACATCCTTGCATAGTATTTCAGCATAAATTGACAGGCATTTGGCATGTATGTTTGTGATCATCCAAGTTTCCAAGTCTAGACGCTGATGCCATTTGGATTTGGTTAGGATCCTGCAGTGTGTTACTAGAATTAAAAAGGCTTGTAAGTCATTGCCATCTGTAAGCGCTCAAAAGAACAAATACTTTAGAAAACATATGCCCCTCAGATGAGAAACTAGAGTTGGTGAGAGAGATGCCAAAGTTATTTATTTATTCATTCACTTTTCTAATGGTGTGAGAGAAGTTCATTGATTTTTTGAGTGCTTATGGAACTCTTATTTCTCTTATAGCTGAGCTGTCTGGTACTCTCATTGACACTTTGGTATATTGTATTTTTAAATGCGAGGAGCTTATCTGGGCCAAAGTTAGGGAGCTTGTTGTATTTCATCGCCATATAAAAGTTGAAGCTAACTACAGAGTCTTGAAGCTCGCCAGTGCCTTGAGTGCAGAGTTGCAAATCTTGTTGACAATCACAGAGTGGAGAGTTGGTAAATGTTCTTTTTGGGTTGTAAAAAAGAAACACCACAACCAACATTTATGGAGTGATTACTCTGTGCCAAGCCTTGGGCTCAGTCCTGGAGATACAGAGATGAATACAGAAATAGCCCTTAACCTTATAAAATTTGTAATACAGTGAAAAATCAATAATAGCTAAAGTCAGAAGTAAATAATTTCCCTGTCACCAATAAGACATAAAGGCATTTGAAGAAGAAAATCCAAAACATCTGACCATCACAATATGCTCCCAAGAATGTTCTGATAGCTTTTGTATACTATAACCTACTCATTTCTAATTTTCTGCCAATATTCCATGATGATCCTGTGATGGTTAAGATTATGTGTCAACTTAATTAGGCCAGGATTCCCAGTGGTTTGGCAGATATTATGTAATTATCCTCAATTTTGTGATGTGATGTGAACAGTCAGTCAGTTAAAAGGGGAGTTTCCTTGGGGTGTGGCCTGCATCCAATATATGTGGATGTTCTGCTGAAGCCTGCACTCTCTCGACTGTGCGTCCAACTCATCATCCTCTGAGCATGGGTTCTTGGGACATGAACCAGTAGCCTGCTGTCTGTCCTGCAGTTCCTGGGATTCACCAGCTCCCACGGCCCTGTGAGCCAGCAGCCTGTAGTCTGCTGGTAAATTGTGGGTTCATCAGCCTCTACAACCATGAGTCAGGAGAAACCTCCATCTGATGCCTGGCCCATGGATATGGGGCTTGCCAGCCTCCACAGCTGTGTGAGTCATTTACTTGAAACGTTTTCTCTCTCTGTCTCTCTCTCTCTTTCTTTCTTTCTCTCTCTCTCTTATTGGTTTTGCCTTTCTAGAGAACCCAGCCTAAGACAATTCCCGTATGCAGCAAATATTTATTGAGTGTTAACTAGATGCTAGGCAATCTGCTAGACTGTGAGAAAAACACGAAAAAGACTAGTAGTGTTCCTGCTATTCTGAGTTGTGCATTCTTCTAGACATTAACAGTTGTTGTTGTTGTTGTTATGTGCCGTCGAGTCGGACTCGACTTATAGCGACCCCTCCTTGGGTTTCCAAGGCAGTATCACTACGGAAGTAGATTGTCCAACCTTCCTTCCGAGGAGTGGCTGGTGGGTTTGAACTGCCAGCCTGTTGGTTAGCAGTCAAGTGCCTTAGGCACTATGCCACCAGAGTTCCAAGAACAAAATATCCAGGCCACTTAAGTGTGGCTTTTATTGCACTAAATCATTTCAATTTGATTGTTTTGCATATCAGCAAACACACTCCTAAAAATTATGCTCTTTTCTGGCTAAACTCTTTAATATAGTGACTTATAGATTAAGTGACTGGTTAGAGGTGGATTATGAACGAACTGTAAGAATAAAAAGAACAGACCCTGGGACTTCTGGTATGTCGTCAAAGGACTCGGAAAGTATCTCACTATATACATGACAAATATCATGTAAAGAGAACTGGATGTGGAACCTTGAGTTCTAGCTTCCACTCTTCATGAATCTGCTACATGATCTTGAGCAAATCACTTTACCTTTCATCTTATTAAAAAAGGAGTTTCAGTATTAGCACTGCTCAACTCTAGAGCTCTTAACTTCATGAGGTACTTTTCCCATACCAGTACCAGTTGCTGTGGAGTCGATTGTGACTGATGGCAACCTCGCATGTCTCAGAGTAGAACTGTACTCCATAGGGTTTCATGCCTGTGACTTTCAGCAACAGATCACCAGGCTGGTCTTCTGAGGCACCTCTGAGTTTATTCGAACTCTCAACCTTTCAGTTAGTACCCTAGTGCGTAATTATTTGTGTCACCGAGGGACTCCTGTTTTTTCCCATATACCTTCCTCTGTGGCTCCTGAAGGAGCCCTGGGTGGTGCAAGTGGTTAACATGCTCAGCTACTAGGTTTGAGTTAACTCAGGGACGCTTCAGAAAAAAGACCTGGCAATCTCCTTCTGAAAATTCAGCCATTGAAGACCCTGTGGAGCATAGTTCTCCTCTGACACCCACAGGCTGCCACGAGTTAGAATCGATATGATGGCAACTGCTATTGGTGCTTCTGAAAGTGTAAATTCATTAGAGAGACCCCCCAAGATAGAGAACTAGCCTTTAAAACTTAACATCATGCATTACTTTCATTAATTTCAATAGCAAGAACATGAACTAAGAAAGAATATTTGCCTGTCAAAGAAGACTTCTTTGTATTTAGACAAATAGGATTTGGGGACATCTCGGAATGAGGTAGGATCACTGACTGTGAAAGCCTATTTTTGCAACTGTTTTAGAAAGAACACTTGTCTTAAATTTCAGAGTGTTAGCCTTGGCACAGGACCGTGACCAGGCAGAGAGAGATGGAGCCAGGGCATGTGTGGCTTTTGTAACTCTGCTCACCCACAGATCCATGGACTGGAAATAGTGCACAGACTTGCCTTTTAAATTTTTTCTGCTGTAGAGATTGAATTGTTCCTGCCTCAGCAGCTGGGGGACCTCTGGCCATGCAAGCTTTGCAACTCAGTCACCTCTCAAGCCAGCCACTGGGGGCAGATTGGGAGCATTCTCAGCTTAAAGACATAAATAAGAATCAAACCAAATGAAAAAATATGATATTATTGTTAAAAAGCCCAAACAAGTATAAATGAGTCTCAGGATACCGATTGGAGATGAACACATCTGATAGCTTCTCATTTAGCAATCTTGCACATTCAATCCCTGACAGCACTGATTGATGGCCCACTCCTTCAACCCTGGTGAAGACTGGTGACAAGGGTAAATAAATATTCATGAGGCCATTTGGGGCATCAATATTTATAAAGAACCATCGGTGCTTTCAAAGACAGGGCCCTGGTTGTAGCATGCACAATACACTCCAAGCCGCTACCTGGCTGCACAGAAATTCTTCCTCTTCATTGAATGTCACCTCCCTGGACTTTCTCTACCCTCCCTGCCCATGGCCTCATTATTTAGTCAACTCCTTGTTTTCATAAAAAGTAAATTATGGTTATTCACAGTTGTGTATAAGGAGCTCTGGTGGTGTAGTGGTTAAGTCATTTGGCTGCTAATCAAAGGTCACTGGCTCAAACTCACCAGCTGCTCTGTGGAAGAAAGATGAGGCAGTCTGCTTCCCTAAAGATTTACAACCTTGGAGACCCGACAGGAGTCACTGTGAGTCAGAAGCAATTCAATGGAGGTGAGTTTGGTTTTGGTTTATGGTTATGTATCTCTTCCTTGGGAGCTCTGGTAGCATAGTGGCTAAGGCACTTGACTGCTAACCAGAAGGCTGGCAGTTCAAGCCCACCAACCACTCCTTGGAAGGAAGATGGGGCAATCTACTTCCGTAGTGATACTGCCTCGGAAACCCAAGGAGGTGTCGCTATGAGTCGAGTCTGACTCGATGGCACATAACAACAACAACAACAACAACAACATCTCTTCCTTGCATCTTCATTGCAAATATTTAATCCAAGTGTGATATCTGCTATGCCTCAGCTGATTCGGGAGTTTTCCCTGGTATCTGTCAGTGGCTGCTCGGGAAATGCTAACACTTAACATTAGCCCAAATGAAACACAACGTGAAGGTGAGTCTGTTCTGCGGGAGGAAACCCTTTAGACAGAAAGCACCCCAGAGTGGTGAGAACATGGCATCTGGTGTCTTGGAGGGAGAGGGACCTGGGTTTGTGTGCCGGCTCTGCCCCCTGTTGGCTGGGTGAGACCAGGCCAATTATTTATCCTGCCAGCCTTTGGTTTTTCCATTTCTGAAGTGGAGACTATAATACCTGTGAAAGCTGGAACCTGTGCGAGGCAGGAATCTGTCAGAAAAGGAAAACGCAAATATTCTCCACTAGAACAAGTGATAGGACAGTCTTAAGACTGCACCTTGTCAAAGGTGGGAATCTTGTAAGACCAGGAAAAGCAAGGTAGTCCTGTCCAGTTCCAGCTCTCACAAGTTTCACTGTACTGCTTACCACCTAAGCTCGTTGCTAGGGTTAAATGAGCTAAGTAAGACATATGAAGCTGGTGACATAGCACAGCCCCTAGCCCATGAGAGGTGCTGATAAACTTCTCTAGTGGATTATCAGAACCCTGGCAGGAACCAGAGAGCACATTCAAACTGGGTAGTGGGAGGAAGTTTAATAAAGGAACTACAGGTATTTACAGGAGTGTGTGAGCAGAGTTTAAGGTTTAATGCTTAGTGACAGGGCTACTGCTGCAGTACTAAATGAGGACAGGAGGGAGTGATTCTCAGAGCTCAGAATGGGGCGCTGCACAGAGCATGGAGCCCTCATGGATGCTGGGTAAGCACTCGACTGGGAACTGGAAGGTTGACAGTTGGAACCCACCAGCCACTCCGTGGGAGAAAGATGTGGCAATATGCTTCTGTAAAAACTACAGCCTTGGAAACCCTATGGGACAGTTCTACTCAGTCCCACAGGTCACTATGAATCAGAATCCCTCCATGGTAATAGGTGGGATGAACAGTCACTCCCACAGAAGCTGTGACCCTCTGCAGAGGAATGCGGCCAACCCACAGCCATTTACAGTGGGGGAGCATAATACCTGGAGGGATAAGTCCTCTGACTGCACTCTCCTCCTGCCTCCCTCCCTCAGCTCCTGACTGAACCAACTAAAAGGGAGCCTATTTTTATATTTCACTGGGATCAACCTCCTGGGGCTCAGAGTAGGATAGAGGTCAAAAGACACTATTCAGTCTAGCTAGTATCAAAATCTCAACTGTTTAGACTAACTGGGAAGACAGCTAGTCGACCTAGGCTAGCGAGGAGTCTGGATTACAGACTAGGCAAAGGAGACATAGCTTGATTATCTTTAAGTGCAAATAGAGTGGGACACAGGAGCGTTCCTTGGAAGCACACCTCAATAAAGAAATAAAAACCACTTCTAAAGGAAGATGGGGCAAGCTACTTCCATAGTGATACTGCCTGAGAAACCCAAGGATGGGTTGCTATGAGTCGGGTCCCGACTCCACGGCAAACAACAACAACAAATGCATACCTCAATTCTTTGTATGCAAATAGTACTTCTAAACCAAGGAAGAGTTTGAAAGCAATTTGTTCTCTTACGTAGTTTATTCTTTCTTTCTTTCTTTTTCTTTACTTATTTATTCAGCAACCACAAAGGTGAGACAATGACAAAATGTACTCAGTGCTCTTCTGGGTTCAGTATAACTCTTGATTCGGTGGAACCCCAATGAATAAAAATTCTATTCTGATAAATTTCAAAGATCCAAATAAATAATTTTGGGATATTCAAATTTGGAATGATTTGGGCCTCATCAGGGCAGATAATGAGAGCTGGCTGCATAATCATCTATCCTGCTCTCTGCGTCCTGGTTTTACTAACCTACATAAGCACCTACCTACACGGAATGACAGGCCTTCCCTGGGGGAAGCTTCATGAAGCACTGGGCCCCAAGTGGAGTGACTCTGTGATAGTCTTTCACAAACAAAGCATAAAACAAAACAAAACCCATTGCTGTAGGGTCGATTCCAACTTATGGTGACCCCACGTGTTATGGAGTGGACCTGCTCCATAGGATTGTCTTGGCTGTAATCTTCACAGAAGCAGGTCACCAGCCCTTTTTTCCATAATACTTTTGGGTGGGTTTGAACTGCCAACCTTTCACTTAGTAGTCAAGTGCAAACCACCCGGACCTTAACAAAGTGTAAGTGCAAGATTATTATAAACTGTCCAGCTTAAAGGAAATCTGGTATTGCACTTGAGCAAACAAAGCCCCAGATGTTACAGTAATGGTAGGAAGCCGAGCTCCTTGGGGATTGGCTGTATGAATGCCCTTCCTGGGTGCAGCCTTTCCCAGAGCAGCCGTCAGCCTCCCCTGTAGACTTCCTAGGAGCAACACATTCCTGCAACATGTTTCAGACCAAGCCAGACACTGCTTGAAATGCTTTGATGTTTCAACTCCAAAACAACATGGTTGAACATGGTTAGCCAGGTACTTCCTCACCAGCCTCTTGCCCCTGTGATCCTGGGTCAGCAGCAAAGCATGATTTGTTCTGTCTCCTTCTTCCTGACCTTCCCTTTCTTCCTGGTTTCCCTATCTCCTCTTCCCCTCCTCATCCACCTACTGCTCTGCATCTTATTGAATGTTAATCTTTCCCAGGCCCATCCGCTTGTATCCTTTTATACACTCCAATGCCATCTTATTCAGCATGATAGTTTCAAACCACAGCCTATATCCAAACTCTCTGTCCCATATCTGTTTCACACTGAGCCCTGCATTTTTCTGTTCAACAACTTGAGACAGTGGATTTTTCCATAGATGTCCTGATTGGCATTGTATTTCCTAGTGTCTCAGAATGATCAGCATAGGTAAATACATGATGATAGATATATGATGGGATAAAACCCAAGACAGAATGAACCCAAAATATTTACCTTGAACCTCCCCTCCAAGCTTCAGACTCTTACATACAAATGCCAGCTCATTGTTCCACAGGTGACCCATGTGTCCAAGACTTGACCAGTCAAATCTGCTTGCCTCTGGGTGGCCCCACCATTGCCCCAGCTGCCCAAGCTGGAAGCCATGGAATCCATTCTTTCCCAGCCCCTCTCACCCTCCATATATAATCAATCACAAAGCCCTTCCAATTCTACCACCTGTTTCTCAAATCCATCCCCCTCTCCCCAGTCTACTCCCTGACTAGAGGATAGGCTCCATGAAGGCAGGAATATTTCTCTATTTTGTTCACTGTAGTATTCCCAGGGCCTAGAGTAGAGCTTGTCACATAAAAACAAGAACCAGGAAAAAAAAAAAAAACCCAAACCTGTTGCCATCAAGTCCATTTAACTCAGGGCGATCCCATGTGTTGCAGAGAACTTTCCATAGGGTTTTCTTGGCTATAATACTTATGGAAGCAGTTTGCCAGATCTTTTCTCTGTAGACCTGCTGGGTGAGTTCAAACCACCAACCTTTAGGTTAGCAAGCCCCCAGGGACAGGTGCTCAAAAATATTTGTTGAATGAATGAAAACTACTAATATTGCTCTAGTTCAGAGCAAGAACCATCTGTATCGGTTGTTTGTTGCCCTATAACAACAACAACAGCAACGACAAAAACCTACTGCCATGGAGTTGATTCTGACTCATAGTGATGCCCATTGGGTGTCCAAGGTGGTAAATCTTTACAGAAGTAGATTGCCCCATCTTCCTTCTGCAGAGTGGCTGGTGGGTTTGAACCACCAACTTTCTGGTTAGCAGTCAAATGCCTTAGGCACTGTGCCACCAGAGCTCCTTGCTGTATAACAACCCACCCTAAAATTTAGTGGCTTAAATCAGTAGTGGTTTATTGTTTCTGATGATTAGTTCTTCTGCTGGTCTCGTCACTTGTGTGATTACAGTCAGATAGCTGCTGGAACGCTTGTCAGCTGTGGTCCCTTAGTTCTCCTCCACTTTCCCTCTCATCATCCAGAAAATTAGACCACTTATTTGCAGCATGCTCATTAAAGAAGCCCTGATGGAGCAAAGGTTAAGTAAGCGCTCTGCTGCTACCCAAAAGGTTGGCGGTTCAAACCCACCCAGTGGCTCTGCAGAAGAAAAGACCTAGCAATCTACTCCCATAAAGATTATAGCCTAGGAAACCCTATGGGACAGTTCTTCTCTGCCCTGTAGGGTCACCGTGAGTTGGAATTGACTTGATGGCATCCAACAACAATGGTTACAAGAGGGAAAAAGTGGCCTAGCCTCAAAAATCATACAGTGTCGCTTCTGCCACATTCTATTGGTACAATCACATCACAAGGCAGGGGTAGATTCAAGGGTATGAAGAAACAGACCCCACCTCTTGTTAGGAGCGGGGATGCCACACTGCAAAAGTGTGTGAGCACAGGAAGGTGTGTGGTTCCTTGGGAACCATTATGATAATAACCGACCACACCATCTCTCTCCTAGGTTACCACAGCTGCCTCTAACTGCCTGAAATCGCACACATTTCATATGTCTTCCACATGGCTGCCAAGGTGATCTCTCTAAAGCACAAATCTGACCCTGCTGTCACCTTCCTTTATTCCCCCCGCCCTCCAAAGATGGAAGCTGCCAAAAAGATGTCCTTAGACTAACAAATGATTAGCTATAACGATAGCTCCATCTGCCTTCCACTGATAGTATTTTGTCACAAACCAAAAAAAAAAAAAAAAAAAGAACATTGCCGTGGATTGAATTCTTACTCTTAAGGACCCTATAGGACACAGTAGAACTGCCCCATACAGTTTGCAAGGCTACAAATCTTTACAGAAGCAGACTGCCACATCTTTCTTCCACGGCGTGGCTGGTGGGTTTGAACTGCTGACCTTTTGGGTGGCAGCTGAGGACTTCACCACTGCACCACCAGTGGTCCTATTTTGGCACAAAGCAGAGAAAATCCATAGACACATGAATCTGCTGTGGTCTCATTTGGTGGCCTATAAGGACTGCTCTGTGGCTAGTGACAGCAGGGACACACCCTGCAGAACATGGCATCAGCAGTTTGAACTTGCTTTTGTACTTGGCCATCTCGCCATCTTGACTATGAAGTGAAATCTTACCAAAGAGAGAGTACTCCAAAAAATCACATGTAAGAGAGATTCTGAAAGAAACGAGAAAGGAGAAACTGTAGGGAGAGAAGGAAAGAGGGGAGATGAAACCGAGATCATTATCTCACCCGCATTTCAGGGCTCGCTCAGTAACTAAGATTTGAAATATAAAGTTGGGATTGTGGAGAAGGTGCACTTTCTCCATTTTTAAATTTTTTTTAAATTTCAATATGTTGTGGTTGTGCCCTTGAGTTGGTTCTGACTTGTGACCAACGTAACAGAACAGAACTGGTTTTCTAGGCTGTAATCTTTACAGGTGTAGGTCACCAGGTGTTTTCTCCTCAGGAGCTGTTGGTGGCTTCGACCTACTGACCTTTGGTTTAGCAGCTGAGCACTCTACCACCCGAGCTTCCTAATTTCAATGTGTAGATTTTAAATGTTTGGGAAAGAAAACAGGATAGGAATCATAAATGCTTTTCTAGCTTAGCCTTTATACAGCTGCGTTGCCATCTTTGCATCATGGGGAATACTTCCCATGTACCCACCAAAAGCTGCTGGGCTGTGTTTCCTGGTTTCCTTTCTGCCTGGGCTGTGTTCTCAGAGCACCCATCGGGAGATGACATGAGAATCTCAAGTGAAAGATATGCACCTCTGCTTATTCAGTTCGCCCAGTACTAGGAGATGAACTGTGGGGCTGGGGTGGAATGGGAGATGATCTGCGTTACAGGAAGAAATTCGAGGAGGCAAGGCGCAGAAAGGGAATTCGGCTCAAATGCAGCCCCCGCTCTGTTTATCCACAGACCCCAGCCCTGGTGGGGCAGTTTGAGGGTTATCATCATTCTGAACTAAAAGCTCATGAAACGGCAGAGGGGAGGGTGTTGGCAGCTAAAAGAATTAGACATGGGTCCAAGACAATAAGGAGACCAGAGACGAGGATGTACACTGGGGACAATCAGGAAGGGGCTGCTGGAGCCCAGTGTCATCTGCTTTGAAGCCTGGCTGCTTTCATACCTTACCTGCTGGGTGATGGGAGCTACAATATTCATTTGGTGAGCTGCCAAGACAGGTAACTCCAGGCTTCAGGAGTCTGAGATCTTGGAGCCTGAAGATATAAGAAGACAACCGGCTTCGGGGCTAGAAGTAAAGGAATTGGAGCGGAGTTCCCTCAGACATGCCTGGTAGCAATTTGCAATTCAGAAGCCTGCCACATTTTTCTCCTGCAGAGCGACTAGTGAATTCAAACTGTTGACCTTTCGGTTAGCAGCCAAGGGCTTGAACCACTGCACCACCAGGGGGCCTTTCAAGTAACAGAGAAGACATCAAAATATACTGCTTAATTTTCTATTTTGATAATTAGAAAAATATACATTCAAGTTTTTTGTTACTATTATTGATTTCAGCCACTCCTCGGAAGGAAGGTTGGGCAATCTACTTCTGTAGTGATGCTGCCTTGGAAACCCAAGGAGGGGTCGCTATGAGTTGGGTCCAACTCGAAGGCACATAACAATAACAACAACATTATCATTTTAAGATATATGGCTGCTTTAAGGCTCTCTAGTGGTGTAGTGGGTAAGGCATTTGGTTGCTAACCAGAAGGTTGCTGGTTCAAACCCACCAGTTGCTCCACAGGAGGAAGATGAGGAAAATTACTTCCATAAAGATTTACAGTCTTGGAAACCCAATGAGGGTTCCTGAATTGGAATCCACTCCATGGCAGTGGGTTTTTGTTTTTGTTATGGCTATTTAAAACCTCTGTTATTGGGAGCTCTGGTGGTATAGTGCCTAAGGCATTTGACTGCTAACCAGAAGGCTGGCAGTTCAAACCCACAACCACTCCTTGGAAGGAAGGTTGGCCAATCTACTTCCATAGAGATACTGCCTCGGAAACCCAAGGAGGGGTCGCTATGAGTCAGAAGTGACTCGATGGCAGTGAGTTTAGTTTTTTAGTTATTGGATGGGCAGCTACTATGATTATTATTTTATAGATGAGGAATCTAAGGCTCAGATTGGTTGAGTGACTTGCCTAAGATAAGCTAGTAAGCAATAAGAAGGAGCCTTGATGGCACAGTGTCTAAGGCATTTGACTGCTGACCAGAAGACTGGCAGTTCAAACCCACCAGTCACTCCATGGAAGGAAGATGGGGCATTCTATTTCCGTAAAGATTTACTGCCTGGGAAACCCAATGGGGATCACTATGAGGTAGGTCTTCTACTGAGGACTTTAAGTCTCTTTCCACTAGACCACACTGCTTCCTTATGGCCTCTCACATAAAATTGTTGATTGATGGATTGATCCAGTCATTCATTGGCTAAGCTCCTCATTTGGATTGAACACTGTTCTAGGGTATCCATACTCTGGCAGTGCAGAGAGAGGAGTGATTCATCCTGCATGGTGAGTCAGGGAAGGTGTATTAGTTAACTAGGGCTGCTGTAACAAAACACTACAACTGGAGTGGCTTATAACAGGAATTTATTGTCTCACAGTTCTGGAGAGTGGGAGTCTGAGATCAAGGTGTCAGCTGTGTTGATTCCTTTGAGTCTTGGAGAGAGAATTTGTTTCATGCCCCTTTCTCTTCTGGAAGCACTAGGTGTTCCTTGGCTTATAGCTGCAGTGTCAAAAGGTATCCTTCCTCTGTTTCCCTGTCTCTATGAACCTTTTCCTCTTGTAAGGACACCAGTCATGAAAGATCAGGACCTACTCTTTTCAGTATGACCTCATGTTAACCTAACTAATGACTTCTTCAAAGACTCTATTCCCAAACAAAGTCACGTTCACAAGGGCAAGAACTTTTTGTGGGAACACCATTCAATCCATAACAGAAGGCTTTATGCATGAATGGGCCAGAATTTATTAACCAGACCTATATTGTTGGACATTGAAATTGTTTCTAAAATTTCAATATTATCAACAAGAGTGCAATGAACTATTTTGTGTATACATTTGTATGCATGTGTCCTGCAAAGTCTAAGGTTATGTCTTTGATCCTTAATACCATGTTGCCTTCCATAAAGATTGGTCAATTACTGCCACCTTTGTTGTAAAAGAATGTCAATTTCTCCTCAGCAACCTGCCTCCTAATTGCAAGCCTCTGTATTAGGGTCAAAGTAATATGCACAAAAATGCTTTACAGATAGTTACGTTTTTATTACTATAAAACAAAGCCTTATCTCAAGATGTTTGTAGTCTAAGAACAGTATCATTATGGAGTGCTTCTTAGGGGCTGGATATTGCTTTAAGAACTTTATATGCAGTGTGCTTATTAAACTTTGCAACAGCACTTTGAGGAAGAAACTATTATTATCCCCATTTTACAGATGAGAAAACTGACTTAGACAGTCAAAGTAATTATCCAAGATCAAATGCAAAGTCAGCAACTGAACTCACATCAACCTAATTTCAGTTCCTTACTCTTATCATTACTTGTGCAAGTTGAAATGTGGAAGTATGAAATAGTAGGGTGTGTCAGACATATACATATTGAATAATACCAGACAAAGTTAAATAATAGGTGGACTGAACGGATGGATACATAAGGTAAAGATCTGCCCTTTCCAGATGACTCAGTACTGGACTCATGTTGTTGTTGTGGTTGTTGTTAGATGCCGTTGAGTCATCTCCAACTCCTAGTGACCCTATGCACAGCAGAACAAGACACTGCCTGGTCCTGTACCGGCCTCACAATCCTTGCTATACCTGAGCCCATCATTGCAGCCACTGTGTCAATCTGTCTTCTAGGGACCTTCCCTTTCTTCATTGACCCTCCACTTCGCCAAGCATGATATCCTTCTCCAGGGAATGGTTCCTCCTGACAACATGACCAAAGTAGGTGAGATGAAGTTTGGCCATTCTCACTTCCAAGGAGCATTCAGGCTGCACATTTTCTGGCACAGATCTGTTAGTCCTTTTAACAGTCCATGGTACTCTTAGCATTCTTCTCCAACACCACAACTCAAAAGCATCGACTCTTCTTTTTTTTTTT
>NW_006921608.1:11489441-11519156 GCF_000298275.1 Orycteropus afer afer | reverse complement strand
ATTATCTTCTGTGTCTGTGTTAATTGGTTTCCCTTTTCTTTGTTGAAGAGGGTCTGTGCAATCCTTCTGCCTAGTCCGCCATCTTGCCGGAACTCGCATCGACTCTTCTTTGGTCTTCTTATTCATTGTCCAGGTCTCACATGCATAAGAAAAACCAAACTCACTGCCATCGGGTTGGATCCGACCATATAGCGACCCATCCTTGGGTTTCTGAGGCAGTATCACTACATAAGTAGACTGCCCAGTCTTCCTTCTGAGGGGTGGCTGGTGGGTTTGAACTGTGAACCTTCTGGTTAACAGTCAAATGCCTTAAGCACTATGCCACCAGAGATTGAAAATCCCATGGCTTGGGTTAGGTGCACCTTAGTCTTCAAGGAGACATCTTTGCTCTTCATCATTTGTAAGAGGTCTTTTGCAGCAGATTTGCCCAATGCAATACGTTGTCTGATGTCACAACTGCTCCTTCCATTGGTGTTGATTGTAGAACCAAGTAATATGAAGTCCTTGACAACTTCAATCTTTTCTCCATCCATCCATTGTGAAGCTGTTTATTGGTTCAGTTGTGAGGATTTTTTTTTCTTTATGTTGAAGTGTAATCCACACTGGGCACTGTAGTCTTTAATCTTCATCAGTAAGTGCTTCAAATCATCCTCACTTTCAGCAAGCAAAGTTGTGTCATATGCATATCACAGGTTATTAATGAGTCTTCCTTCAATCCTGATGCCACTTTCTTCTTCATATAATCCAGTTTTTCAGATTATTTGCTCAGCATACAGATTGAATTAGTATGGTGAAAGGATACAATCCTGACACACTCCCTTCCTGATTTTAAACCATGCAGTATCCCCTTGTTCTGTTCAAATGACAGCCTCCTGTACAGGTTCCTCATGAGTACAATCAAGTGTTCTGGAATTCCCATTCTTTTCAATGTTAGCCATAATTTGTTATGATCCACACAATTGAATTCTTTTGCATAGTCAATAAAACACAAGTAAACATCTTTCTGGTATTGCTTGCTTTGAGCCAAGATCCATCTGACATCAGCAATGATATCCCTCATACCACATCCTCTTCTGAATCCAGTTTGCTTTTCTGGAAGTTCTCTGTCAATATACTGTTGCAACCGTTTTTGAATTATCTTCAGTAATATTTTACTTGCATGTGATATTGATGATATTGTTTGACTCATAGTCCTTGAAATTTTCTTTTTCTTATCTCACCAAACTCACTGCCATTGAGTGAATTCCAACTCATATTGATCCCAAATGGTTTTTTTTTTTTTTTCAAGGCTGTAAATCTTTACAGAAGTAGACTGCCTCATCTTTCTTCCATAGAACTTCTGGTGGGTTCAAACCACTAACCTTTTGGTTAGCAGCCAAATGCCTTAACCACTATACTACCAGAGCTTCTTTCTTGTCTAGGCACACTCAATTCACCCTGAGCATCCCTCACTAGAGAAAGGTCTCGAGATGGCTACAGAAGTTCATGAATATCCAAAAAACAAACAAACAAACCAATTACTGTTGAGTCAATTCTAACTCATAGCAACCGTATGAGACAGACTAGTACCGCCCCACAGAATTTATAAGGCTGTAATCTTTATGGAGGAGCTCTGGTATCAAATGATTAAAGCATTTGGCTGCTAACCAAAAGATCACTAGCTCTTCTGCAGGAGAAAGATGAGTCAGTCTTCTTCCATAAAGATTTACAGCCTTGGGAACCCTATGAGTCAGTTCTACTCTGTTCTGTAGGGTCTCTATGAGTTGGAACCGAATCGCTGGCAGTGGGTTTTGTTTTCTTGGTTTTAATCTTTACAGAATAATGATATAAACCCCAGGCAGATGAAAACACATTTCCTGGTTGTTCTATAAAATCAATAATGGAAGCAAGCCTGAGAATGACTTATTTGCAAATGACCAGAGAATCTGTTCTGTTGCCAGACCACAGAAATTCAAGAGGAAAGGAAGATAGTAGTCAGCAATGGCCCAGCTGATCAAACTGGGGCAGCAATTTTTTGGGAAAAATGGCACATGTATAGAGAGCTCTTTTGCTCTGCTTGTCAGAGAAGGAGAAAATAAAGAGAGTGTGTCCTCGAGTATATGCCAAATATATACGGTGTGAGGGAAGGGCAGAGGGGCGTGGCAGGGGCTGTGTAGTGGGGTGGAGGGTATATTCCTCTTGAGCTTTTTGGTTCTATGATAAAATGGTACAAAAATGAAGATATAAAAGACCCAATTCTGTAAAATTTTAACAATGTGGAAAACAAAAACAAAGTAAAGTCTGAGTGCTTTAATGGTGCCTTACTTGGACTTATTCCACCACATCCAAGTGCCTTGTGCCTTACCCTCCACTCCCTACACTTCAGTCACACTATCCGTATATGGTGTAATGGCTAACATGTTCAGCTGCTCACTGAAAAGGTGGGGATATGAGTCTAGCCAGAGGTGCCTCGGAAGAAAGTCCTGGTGATTCACTTCTGGAAAACCAGCCATTGAAAACCCTATGGAGTACATTTCTACTCTGACTCATATGGGGTTGTCAGTGTTGACATGAGTTAGGGTCAACCTGAAAGTAACTGCTTCTGGTACTGGTATCTCTGTGAATGTGGCCCGTGTATTTGACCACTGACTTGTTTCCCACTTCTGTGTATCACCTTAAGATATGATATGATACATCATATTCTTTATGACTACTACACTTCACTGTGGAAACAAAGCAAAACGAATTATTAAAAAAAAAAAAAAAACCCAAAAAAAAACCTTGTTTGAACAAAAATTGAATATTTGGGATCACACAACTGAAAAGTTCAAGAGGAATTCTTCGGGGAGGGCTTGTGCAGGGCTCAGACAAAGTCATTAGGACCAGGATCTCTTCTCCCTCTGTTGGCTCCATTTCCAGTATGTTAGGTCCCTACTCAAGCTCCACAGTGTGCCAAGGTGGCTGCAGTGGTTCCTCGCAGGCTCCCAACTCTAAGTCCAACTGAAAAAAACCTGAATGTCTTTCCCAGAAGTCTTTGCAGTGGTCACATTGCATTTCATTAGCTCTGATGAGGTCCAATCACTGGGCCTAGAGAACAGGATGGCTTAAACCATCCTGATTGACTTAAACCTAGATCACATGCTCCATTGCTCCAATGAGAGCACAGACTGAGAACAGAGGAAAATCGGCACTGTACTTAGTTATCAAAAGAAGATGAATGGCTACTGGAGGATAAAAATGAGATATGTTCATCACATTAGACTTGAGAGGTCATTTAGTGAAGTAAATAAGAGCTCGGATTCTTCAGGTGCATTTTCTGTACAGGCAGCCCCCAGGTACAAAAGTCCAATCAATTTACCTACAGCTCCCATTTGCCCTTTAATGTTATGTAAATTTGCCCTTACTTTGAAACAATTGAACCAGCCCCTACTTGCAACCAAGTCTTTACTTGCTACACCTGCAGCTTTTACACCATGGAAAAGGCCTGGTGGCTTTTCTTGGGCTAAAGTAAAGCTCAATAAGAACGCTATGTTCTTACCTACATCCGACTTACCTACAAATTCAAGTTAAAGATATGTTTAGAAATTGATCTCACTGGTAACCCAGGGATGACTGTATTCAAATCCTGATTCAGCCCTTTGCTATCTAGTGATATTGGGAAAGTGATGTAGCCCTACTGTGCCTAAGTTGTCCCCCCTGACAAACTGAGACATTGATAGTGTTTACTGCATAGGACTGTGGTGAGGCTTGAGTTAAGTACTGTGTATAAACCACTTAGAACATATCAGGCATGTCGTGTGTTGATGTTAGCTGTTATCCAGGACCTACCCTGACCCCAAGTCTTTTCCATGAGGTCTCTGCACTCGCCTACATCCTCATCCTTTTTAAATGATAAAGAATGACTCAGGGAGTGGGGGCCCTGTCACACAAGGCTTTAGACAGCATCAGTATTGCCTTATTTGATTTGGAAACTCCTGCAACTTTCAGTTAATAAATGCCAGTGAAGTTCTTTATAAAAATGATCATCAAGAATCATTCATTAACTTAACACTTATGGAGTAAACATTTATTGTCTGCTTCTCTGTGTCCCCTGCTCTGTGGTTGCCAAGTTGGATGAGGCCATAGGCCTGCTTTCTAGAACCTCAGAGACTATAAGGGAAACAGGCATGAGGACAGGTTTGTACAATGAAGTGAGAGTTTATTATACAAATGTGTACAAGGTACCAACACAACCTAGCATCAGGAATGGGTTCACTTTGTACAAAAGTAAAAACGGTTAAGCTGAACTTTTAAGAGAGAGAATTGCGTGCAATGGAAGATGAGGGAGGGGAAGGAGAAGTGATTTGAGGTTGAGAGATCAGCGTATACAAAGGCAGGGAGGCATGCAGGAGCAGTCTCAACAAATCTGCAGTGGGAGTTAGTCTGCATGTCTACGTTAGTACTTAAAAATCTAAGAGGAGGGCCAAAGACGGAAGGAAACTTCAAAGTTATGAAACATAGCACAGTTCCTTTTCAGCAGCCCAAATTAAAGTTGTTCTCTGCTTCAAACTTTGATGAGACCATTTTCTTGACATTGTGACTCCTTCTCTGGCTGGACTCTTAGAAAGCCAACGGCCTAGTCCTGTTGCTTCTGCCCACCCTGAGCCAAAGCTCGAACTGTAGAGAGGGTAAAGGACAGGCAATTGGAAATAAGAGCTGGCAGACTGAGATCCCCAGCGTATCTATGTGGTTAGGAGATAAAGGGAAAAGTCAGTTAATCAACAAGAATTTATTGAGTCCCCACCGTGGGCCTGAGCCAAACATTAGGGGCATCTTCAAGATTGCAAGTAGCTCTGTCTAGCATAGTGCCTAAGGCACTTGACTGCTAACCAGAAGGCGGGAGGTTCAAACTCCTGGGAAGGAAGGTTGGGCAATCTACTTCCATAGTGATACTGCCTCGAAACCCAAGGAGGGGTCGCTATGAGTTGGGTCCGACTTGATAGCACATAACAACAACAGGGTCAGCAGAAACGTGGTCCATTGGGTGGTTCTGTCAACAATGGGGTAGCAGGCAGTGCACCATTGCTGTTGGGAGAAGAACTGGGGGCAACTTGGCAAGATCCATCAGAAGTCATAGAATTTTCCTTATTTCTTAACATTTGCAAAAGTCTTACAATTTTATTTACCTTTTACTTCTAGGCATCTATTTTAAGAAAGTGATCATAGACAGACACAAATATTTATCCACAAGGAAGTCAGTTTAGCACTTGTAGATTAACAAAAACTGGAAATAGCACAAGTGTCCAACCACAGGGGCCTGAATAAACAGATCGTACATTTATTATTATAAATAGCCATTAAAAACGTATCATTGGACATAATCAATCACTGACTTGTACATGTAAAGAGTGTTAACTTGATACATGTTTTGTTATATAATTTACCACAATTACTAAAAAAAATCCAGAAGCTTTAATAACATGTAAAAAAACATATTACATATTGTTCAGTAAAAAAAGTGTGCTCATAATTGTATAATGATACCATATATGTATATAAATCAAACACACATAGAGGGAGGGGGAAGTTACATAGAGACTGAAATGACATCAATGGTTTGATCTAAGTGTTAGGATTTTGTGTTATTTTTCTTGCTTAGTATTTATATTTCTTCTTTATATAGACCAAAATTTCTACTAGAAATAATGATAACTTTTGTGCTTCAGGAAAAAAAATAATTAAGCCTGTCTTGAACCAGCCTGGCAAAATCAAACCAGAAATAATTGCTTCCTTCCAATACTCCTTCTCCCTTTCCCCTGCCCACTTGACTTGACTTCCATCTTTGGTGTCAGGTCCCCCTCCTCCTCTGCGTTTGCAGTGGCCTCCGAGTGGTCCCCCTTTGTGTCTGGCAGTGCTGCTCCTCTCTCACTGCAGCCCTCCCCGACCCGGCCTGTTAGGTCCCAGATGGAGCCCAGTGCTCAGTTCTCTAGCTTCTGTCTCATCAATTGCTCTGGAGGAACCTAGGTGAAATCAATGATAAGAGTCTTAACCTCTTTAGTCACCTGTTTTTTCATACAGGACTTGAGGGCCTGTAGGTGCTGGGCAGCTAGGGAACCCAGATTGACACACGGGACAACTGTGGTGCCACCAGCCCTGTGACACTGGGAGAAGGGAGAAGGCAACATGAGAGGGTCAGAGAAGGCTTCAGGAAGGAGGTGGGAACATGTGCAAATACACGTTGAAGGATGAGTAGAGTTTGGAAAGGCATAATTAGGGTGAGGGGAACAGTGAGCAGTCATGTCTAGGATGTTTGGGAGGACTGTGGGGGTCTGGCCTGCAGGAGCAGAAGCTGTGTTGTGGGGAAGGGGAGCATATTTGAATAGACTAGAATGAAGACAAGCTATACAGGGCTCTGAGTCTTCACTGCTATGAAAGTGTTTATTATGCCTCATGCGCTTGGAATGTGTAATCATGGCTCTTTTGATTGCCACCAATACAGACTCACTCAGGCTCTCTCAGTTAAAGGCTATGTTTATTGCAAGACTTATAGTATCTAGAAAGGTGCTGGCAACAAGCGCTCCCTCTCTTTTCATCTGACCTCTTGTTCTGGTCTCTCCCCCAGCCTCTGCTCCAGGCTCCCCTCTCTGCAGACCAGCACTCTCTGCAGCCTCACTGGCTTTCCCGTGGTTCAGAGTGGTCTCATCAGCTCCCAGTTTCCTCTATTAAGGGCCCCAATTCCTAGGTTCTGAGAGAACAATCTGATTGTTTCAGTTCATCCAACCCTGCTAGGCCAAAGGGGAATTATCTGTTTAGTTTTTCATCACTATTGACTATGAACTTCCAAAGGGATGAGAATGTGACTCTCTTGTTCACCATTGTGTCTCCAATACTTGTCACAGAGTTTGGCACATAGCCAGTCCTCAAAAGCTATTTGCTATATGAATGGATAGATGAATGGCCAGCTTATGGATGGATCACCTTCATCCAGACAGCTGTGGGCCAAAGTGAAGGTGGGTTCAGTAGGGCAATAGAGGCTAGGGAATGGACAGTTTCCTTTGAAGGGCCAGTGGGCCTAAGGCACAGCAATTGACATTTCTAGAGCATATAAGTACATTAGAATCCCATTGAGTTGCCTGTTTAGACTTGGTTGCCAGAAAGCTCAGATCCTAATTTTGGGCTTAAGTTTAGCAACTACGTTCAGCTCACATTTTTCCAATACATGCATTCCTGTCTTCTCCTTGACTGATCTCCCCATACTGCCAAAATTTCGTGAATTTTTAATTTAATAATTATCCTAGTGATCCATTGTCTCTGGCTTTAACTTCCCCAAATCCTTATAAATAATAAATATAATTTATCATATAATTAATATTAGCTTCTAATTAATTACTTAGATTTAATAATATAATGATTACATAATCATAATAGTTATAAATCATACAAGCGTAGGGTGAAGACAGGTGGCTCAGAGCCATGAGAACCTGGCCCCAGAGGAACAGCTCGGACTGAGGGCACATCGGAGTGAGTCTCCCACCTGTGCCCAAGAGGAGAACAAGGGCTGCTACCTCCCCAGGGACAGAGGGAATTGGCCTCTGTAGGGGGACTCTGGTGGGATCAGACTAGTGATGGGGTAGAAACAGGCACTCTTGTTTTAATACCTTTGTTTCCTTCTACCCAATTTTTTAGAATATTCTAAAACCATCAGTTTACCTTCTAACTATTCACCAATGACTCAGGATTCGCCAGGCTAGCATGCACACCACATGGGTATAAACTCTGTGGCTGGGATACATTCTGGATTCCCTCCCTCACATTTGGTTTTGTGCCAGCAATGTTCAGGATCTTCCCTTGGTCCCTCTAGGTAGCTGCTGTCTCCCCTAACCCCACATTCCTCAATTCACTAGCATCCTTCTCTCTCACCCCACCTGTGTTCACAGTCTTCCCCCTCCTAGCCTACCCTGTGTGCCCTGTACCCTCTAGGAATGTATATATGTGGTGCAGTGAATTACTTACTATGGCTCTTCTGGCCATGGTCTTTGTGACTCCCACCAGATGACTAGGTGCAACTATGCAAATGTGAGGTGCTTGCGGCCCACCAAAGGGATTGGCTAGCTTGCTAATAATGTAAATAAGGTACATGGCGCCCTTGTGGGGGTGGGATCATGCAAATAAGGTATTTGGAACCCTAATGTGGGGATTGGTCAGTTTTGCCGTCCTGCTAGGCTTAAAATGAGCCATCCCAGAGGCAGAAAGAGGGATCTCACTACCATCCAGAGAAAAGAAGCAGAAGTGGTAACAAGTACATCCTTGAACCAGAGATCCCTGCACAGAGAGATGGCAGCAGCAGAGGCAGCAGAACCGAGAGACTGGCATGAGGCCGAGCTGTGGGCTTGCTGGCCCACAGAGTGAGAAAGATGAGTGCTTTGGGCAGGAGACTTGCTGGCAGAGTTAGAAGAGCTTTGCAACTCTTTCCCTAGCAGGGCAGAGGTCAGACCAAGAAACTGAAGGCCAATGAAAGGCTGTCCTGATTGAAGAATTGTATGCTGAGCATTCCTGAACCTGAATTGTAACCTGTTACTTCCCTAATAAACCCCGTAATTGTGAATATCATCTGTGAGTTCTGTGTGGCCATTGCAATGAATTATCAAACCTGGAGAGACGATCGGTATCAGAATTGGTAAGAAGGTTGGAGGGTGGCAGCATGTCTGACCTCTACATCGTAGGAATCAGCCTTGGGCTGATGCTGCTGATGGTGATTTTCCCTCCCTTTGTCAAGTTACAGAATGTCAGAAGACACCACTCCTGCACCCTTTTTTGCAATGTAACAGGGTCCCACTGAGAGGTTTCCTGGCCATTGGTGACACCAGGATATTGCACTACACATGAGACCTTTTCAGTCAAGGCCTTAGAGTGGTGGGCAGCCCAAAGCCCTCCCTCTATCCCTCCCTACTTCCTGCTCCTGGCACAGCACAACATAAGGATAGATATGCTGGGCTCCCCTACACCTACCTCTGTCCTGTTGCCTTAGCAACGAATTGAGAAAGTTGGGTTTCCCAGTATCCAAGGTTACACTGTGTTCAGACAACTGCTATGTGCTACATGTGCATACGGGTCTACGGTTGGTTTGAGCCAAGATTTTAATTATATACAGGTGTAATCTGGGTCTAATAATGAGATTCCCTTTCATTTGTATAACTAGAACTCAGGGTAATAGGTAGGAACATAGGGACCCCTTGCAATGTTTAATATGACCTCCCCTAGTCAACAAAATAGAAGGAAGACTGGGCAATCTACTTCCATAGAGATACTGCCTCGGAAACCCGGAGGGGTCACTATGAAGTGGAATTGACTCAACGGCAGTGAGTTTGGTTTTTGGTGGTTGTTGTTGTTATTATGTGCTGTCAAGTCAGACCTGACTCGTAGTGACCCCTCCTTGGGTTTCTGAGGCGGTATCACTACGGAAGTAGATTGCCCAACCTTCCTTCCAAGGAGTGGCTGGTGGATTTGAACTGCCAGCCTTCTGGTTAGCAGTTAAGTGCCTTAAGCACTATGCTACCAGAGCTCCTTGGTTTTTGGTTAGAGTCAACAAAAAGAACTCCCATTCTTTTTCCGCAGAAATAAGTAAAAGGGGTTCTGAAACCCTTTGGGCAGGGATAACTGCCAAGTAAAGTGGGGAATTAGGGAGAGGAGTGGATGGAAAGGGAAATTAATTATTTAAAAGTTTTTGTTGAATAATGTGGATTTGGAATCCTAGGTGGTGCAGATGATTAACATACTTGCTGCTCACTGAGAGGTAGGCAGCTGAGTCCACCAGAGGCATCTTGGAAGAAAGACCTGGCAATACACTTCCAAAAAGTCAGTTGTTGGGAGTCCCATGGAGCACAGTTCTACTGTGGCATGCACAGCATCACTAGGAATCAAAATCAACTCGACGGCAACTTGTAGGTTTGGTCAATGGATTTACCAAAGAAGAAGAGGAAGGGACCCCTTTGTACTTTACAGTTCATAGCCCTGGGTGCTATTTCAGGGAGTCCCACAGACCACCTCTCCCAAGATAACTGGAGTCAAGGGAGCATTATTCCACTCTCAAGCCCACTCCAGACACTAGGATCCATCAGAGACAGTAGGCCCTCCAGCCATCTTCCTTTGGTGCCAGTGCCTCTGGCCTGTGGGCTGTCACTGCCCTGAGGCAAAGGCTCTGCTCTGACTGGAGCCTCTCATTCCAGCTCATCTGCCCAGGTCTTCAGGGCCCAGACCAGGGAGCCAAGCTCACAGCTTGGTTTCATAATGGATAGAACATTGGGGGTTTCCAAAGACTTGCCATATGATCCTGAAAAAAAAAAAAAAAAAAAAATGCAAAGAGGAGGAAAGTACTATCAGGCCCATTTTGCAAGGGAAGAAACTGAGGGACTTGGAGTTTTTAGCTTGGAGCTTGTCAGGGCCTGGTGGCCTAGTGTCAAGTACTTTGGGGCTTGGAGTGCCCCTTTGCTCATCTCTTAGCCCCATGACCTGGGAATGTGGTCCTGTTGAAGGTAAATTTGCCATCCAATTACAAAGGGGATTTTGCATCCCTTTGCTTGGTAACCTCAGAGAAACTGGAAGAAATTAAAAAGATCCCTTTGGCTCTAATAACGTATAACCCAGTTGCCATCAAGTATATTTTGACTCGTGGTGACCCCATGTGTGTCATGGTAGAACTGTGTTCCACAGGGTTTTCAGTGGCTCATTTTTTTGGACGTAGATCACCAGGCCTTTCTTCCAAGTTGCCTCTGGGTGTGCATGAACAGCCAACCTTTCTCTTACAGCCAAGCACCTTAACTGTACCACCCAGGGACCCAATAGTAAGTTCTTGGTCAGAGATCCCATGTTTTCCAAATTAAAGAATAGAGCATGTGATCTGACCAAGGATTCTTCCTCATTTCTGAATTTGGTTTTATGAAAAAGAAAACTCATAAAAATGAAATCTCATCCACCTATATCTGTAAACCAATTGCCATCAGTGAAGGAAAAAAAAAATTACTTGAATCAGGATCATGGCAGAAAATTTGAGACAATTGTGCTGTATTTATGATGCTATGTGGCATAGAAGCATATTTACTTATTTTTTATATTCACATGGTTTTTCTTTCAAGAAGATTAAAATGAGTTCTAAATTATTTATAGCCATCATTTTGTGCCTATTAAAATGGAGACCAATAGAAATTAATTACTTGATAAGGCTTCTAAGACACCTGGTAGAATTAATATTTAAGGTAGAATTCTGATCAAGTATAGCTTTAAAAAAATACCTCCAGGTTAGGAAATCATTAGAGTCAATGGTTCAAACTTAAAAAAGAAATGTGATCTTGCATTTATAAGCCATGATCCATTTTCAAAAGCTTTTAAAGGAAACTTTATCCTAGAGTTTAGGGTTTTTTCTGGTTTCCTCTGAAGGAACTTTCAGAAGGATTTAATAAAAATGCAGGCTAGGCAAATGCCTGGAATTTCTAAGAATAAGTTTGTAAATTCTTTGCCACCAGAGCTATCCTAAGTAGAAAAACTGTTGATCGCACCATGCCAAGAACTTTTATTTTATGAGAATCGGAAATAGTGAAAATTTTAGTTTTAATTTGATTAAGTTACACTCCAGAAACATGGGCAGCACAACAGCTGTATAGGTTTTTAAATTAATAAAAACCTAATGGCAGTACAATTTTATCACATCTTTATATTGCTCATAAATTTTTATTTTACAGATATGAGAATGTTGTTGTTGTTGTTATGTGCCGTCAAGTCAGCCCTGACTCATAGCAACCCCTCCTTGGGTTTCCAAGGCAGTATCACTACAGAAGTAGGATTGCCCAACCTTCCTTCCAAGGAGTGGCTGGTGGGTTTGAACCGCCAGCCTTCTGGTTAGCAGTCAAGTGCCTTAGCCACTATGCTACCAGAGCTCCCAATATGAGAATAGACTTCCTTATTTGAGTTCTCTCATCCTATGCTGCTCTTGGAACAGCCTACCCTCAAACACAGCACTAAACATCTTTAAGATGCCTATTTTATAACATCAACAAATGAAACTTCATGTTTGTCTTAATCCAGAATATCTAAAAAGAAAACAGTTTAGGGATTTAACAAGTGTTTCACAGGTTTGAAAGGAGTGGAAATATATGATAGCTTTTTCAGAATGGGATTTGCATTCTCGCTGTTGTTGATTATTAAAAAATAGGATGAAAACCCAGAACCATAATCAATGTTATGGAAACAAAAGCTCCAGAGGGCATCTCTTCCTCTTCCAAACACGTGTTTGTTCTTGTTTAACATCTAAAATTGTAAATTACCAAGCACTACATGTAATGTCCTTCGTCACCACATGCCCAGGAGCTCAAATTACTTCCCACTTTGGAGATGTCGTGTGTGTGTGTGTGTGTGTGTGTGTGTGTGTGTGTGTGAAATGTATTTACATAAATAAATATTCAGAAACTCACAAACTGCAGGGGTCACATTTTACGAGCTTAATCACATTTTCCCCTGCATCTATTGATGTCATGTGTTCTGACTCGGAGCAGAAGAGGCCAATAGTCTGGGATCCAGGCCTGTGGTAATTAAACTGCTTTCGGAGAAACCACACACCAGAGAGAAATCCGGTACATAATGTAACTGGGTTGAATTGGATTCCAAAAAGAGCCACCAGATTTGCCCGGATTCAACTCTGTTATACACACAACCAGCCACAGTTAAAATGGGTCATAAACACAGCTTGGATTACAGAAGCAACCAGATTTTGGGCACTGCACCCACTTCTTTTCCCCTTGTACTTTATCTTTGGCCGGGCTACATGCTAGAACAACTGGGCCTTTGTTCTGCTGTCCACCCAAAGCGAGTAGGGCTTCTTCCTAGTCTGTGTTTCTTCTCCATCTGCACAAAAAGAGCCCTCCTCCTACCCTCTAAATCAAGAGCCACACGGTGGGCAGAAGCTTTTTCTAAGAGAACTTGAACTTGGAGGATGAAAGAGAATACAGAATTGAGTTGCCTTTATGGAAGTTATGGGAGCTCTGGTGCCATAGTACCTAAGGCATTTATTTGACTGCTAACCAGAAGGCTGGCAGTTCAAACCCACCAGCCACTCCTCAGAAGGAAGATTGGGTAATCTACTTCCGTAGTGATACTGCCTTGGAAACCTAAGGAGGGGTCATTATGAGTCGAGTCCGACTCGATGGCAGTGAGTTTGTTTTTTTTTTTTTGGTTTTTATGCAAGTTAATTGACATTAATCCTGGATGGAATTAACTGCTTGAATGTCACTGATCCCCCTCTCTCTTCTGTCCTCAGCCCTTTCCCACCCCTGAATGTTCCTGCTCTCCTTTTCTCTTCCCTTCCCCTGCCCTCTCCTGCTCCCTACTCTACTGCACACTGCTGGAAAGTTTGTTTCCCTAACATGCTATCTGATGCCGGCTCTGAACAGAGCTTTGGCACAGCACACCTATTCTTTCTGATCTCTGCCTCAGAGTTCACTCATTGATTTGTTGATTGACCTTTTGCTATGGGCCAGGCCCTATGCTGAGGATGCAAAGATTGACTCACTCACTCCTTCACTCAATATTTTTTTGAGCATTATTATGAATAAGGAAGACTGAAGAAGGATTGACGCATTTGAATTGTGGTGTTGGTGAAGAATATTGAATATACCGTGGACTACCAGAAGAACAAACAAATCTGTCTTGGAAGAAGTACAGCTGGAATGCTCCTTAGAAGAAAAAATGGCCAGACTTTGCATTTTCCTCCATTTAGCCCAGCTTCTTGTGTTATTTGCTCAGCATACAGATTGAATAAGATGGCACACCTTTCCAATTTTAAACTATGGAGTATCCCCTTGCTCTGTTCGAATGACTGCCTATTGGTCTATGGGCAGGTGCCTCATGAGCATAATTAAGTGTTCTGGAATTCCCATTCTTTTCAATGTTATCCATTATTTGTTAAGATCCACACAGGTGAATGCCTTTGTGTAGTCAATAAAATACAGATGTTGTTGTTATGTGCCATCGAGTCAGCCCTACTCATAGCGACCCCTCCTTGGGTTTCCAAGGCAGTATCACTACGGAAGTAGGATTGCCCAACCTTCCTTCTGAGGAGTGGCTGGTGCATTTGAACCGCCAGCCTTCTGGTTAGCAGTCAAGAGCTTTAGCTACTATGCTACCAGAGCTCCTAAAATACAGGTAAACATCTCTAATATTCTTTGCTTTCAACCAAGAACCATTTGACATCCGCAGTGACATCCCTCGTTTCATGTCCTCTTCTGAATCTGACTTGAATTTCTGCCAGTTTCCTGTCTATGAACTGCTGCAACCATTTCTGAGTTATTTACAGAAAAATTTTACTTGTGTGTGATATTAATAATATTGTTCAGAATTTCTGCCTTCTGTTGGATCATTTTTCTTTGGATAGGCACAAATATGGATTTCTTTCAGTCGGTTGGCCAGGCAGCCGTTTTCCAAATTTCTTGCCATAAACAAATGAATGCTTCCAGTATTGCATCCATTTGTTGAAAAATCTCAATGGATATTCCATCAATTCCTGGAGCCTTGTTTTCCACCAATTCCTTCAGTGCAACTTGGACTTTTTCCTTTCAGAGCAATAGTTCTCATCATAATGTTTTCCCCTGAAATGATTGAACGTTGACTAATTCTTCTTGGTACACTGACTCTGTGTATTCCTTCCATCTTCTTTTGATACTTTCTGCGTCATTCAGTATTTTGCCCATAGAATCTTTCAATATTGCAACTCGAGGCTTGAATTTTCTCTTCAGTTCTTTCAGCTTGAGAAATGCTGAGCATGTTCTTCCATTTTGATTTTCTAACTCTGTATCTTTGCACATTTCATTATAATACTTTACTTTGCCTTCTCAAGCCACACTTTGAAATCTTCTGTTCAGGTCTTTTACTTCATCATTTCTTCCATTCACTGTAGCTACTCTCTATTCAAGAGGAAGTTCCAGAGTTTCTTCTGACATCCACTTTTTTTTTTTTTTCTTTCCTGTCTCTTTAATGACCTTTTCCTTTCTTTATGTATGATGTCCTTGATGTCATCCCACAACATGTCTGGTCTTCGGTCATTGGTGTTCAGTGCATCAAATCTATTCTTCAGATGGTCTCTAAATTTAGGTGGGATGTACTCAAGGTTGTATTTTGGCTCTTGTGGACTTGTTTAATTTTCTTCAGCTTCAACTTAAACTTGCATGTGAGCAATTGATGAACTGTTCCATACTTGGCCCTGGCCTTGTTCTGACTGATGATATTGAGCTTGTCCATCCAGTGGAGGAGGGGCAGACAAATTACATACATAAATTTTATATTATGTTAGATAAGTACCCTGAAGGAAAATAAAGCAGGGAAGGGGGAATGTTGAGTAGGGTGTTGTAGTTTTAAATTGGATGGTTAGGGAAGGCCTTACTGTCATTATGACATTGCATAAAGATAGTGAGGAGGTGAGGGTGCAAGCCCAGGTGGACACCTGGAGCAGAGCTGTCTTCATAGAAGGAACAGCCCTTCAAAGGGCCTAAGGCAGGAGTGTGCTTTAAGAACAAGTAGTATGACCTCAACTGATTGATTACATGCCATTAGGTTGCATTATGGGAAGTAGTCACCTTCTGTAGGTAACATTAGGTAAGATTAGATTACATCCACAAATATAGGAGTTAGGATTCCAACACATAGTTTGGGGAACAAAATGCAATCCACAATGCTACCATATTTGTCTTCTATTACTGCATAGCAAATTACCACCAATTTAGCAGCTTAAAACAAGACCCATTGATTATTTCAGAGTTTCTGTGAGTCAGGGGTTCAGGGACAGCATGGCTTCTCTGCTCTGTGTCTCACAGGCCGAAATCACTGTGTCAGCCAGGGCTGTGGTCTCATGTGCAGCTTGCAGTCTTCTTCCAAACTCTTTTAGGTTGTTAGCAGAACGTATTTCTCTGTGGTTTTAAAACTGAGGTCCCTGTTTTCTTGCCTGTTCTCTGTGGGCTCGTTGCTCAGCTCTGAGGGGCTACGTCAGGTTCTAGCCACTTGGTTCTGTATGCAGTTTATAACATATTAGTTTGCTTCCTTCTTCAAGGTCAGCAGGACAAATCTTTTTCACCAGTTGGCTAAAATGGAGTCTTATGTAACACAGGGTCATCACAGGAGTGTGACTATCCTATCATTTTCAAAAGTCCTGCTCACATAAGAAAGAGGATAACACACAGCATGTATACCAGGGGACAGAAATCTTTGGGGCCATCTTTGAAGATTACCCTACCCACTAACCCTCTTTTCATTTCCTTTCTCAGTTCTTCTCTGCACTCTTTTGAGACTTAATCTCTATGTACTTCCTACCTCTAGAAAAATGTAAGTCACATTATAGAATAGATATTTCATTGTCAGAGGGAATTTCAGTTGGATCAAAGGAATTTGAACAGAACCTCCCCATTGACTAGACTAAAGTCCACTGAATTTGTTTACTGAAACACAGTATTCACTGTGTTCTATATTTATACTGTTAAAGGTTTTATGTGTGTAGTTTTACTTAAGGGTCTGACAAGGGATAACTTGATGTGTTAATCTTATCAACAACACTACAAAGTAAGCATTCCAAAAACCAAAAAACCAAACTCACTACCATCAAGTTGATTCCAACTCATAGCAACCCTCATTGGGTTTCCAAGGCTGTAAATCTTTACAGAAGCAGATTGCCTCATCTTTCTTCCATGGAGCAGCTGATGGATTTGAACCACTGACTTTTTGGTTAGTACCCAAAATGCTTTAACCACTATACCACTAGAGCTCTTTATGAAGTGAACATTGGTGACCCCATTTTGAGACTCAAAAGTGACATAACTTACTCAGGCTCAAAGAGGTAGCAAACAGAGGAAGCAAGTCTGTGTAAGGACCATGTTCTTAACCGCTGCACCATATTCCCTTTGACCACCACCCCACCATAGGGTGTGTGTGTAGGATGAGGAACAAGAGAGTTCCTCTTGGAATGACATTCTTCCACTTCACCGAATGGGAATGGCACCATCCTCCGAAGCTCTACACATCTGGTGTATCACACAGCTCCCTTTGGCTTCTCTCTGAGTGACTGAGGGTGTCTGACATTTTCAAATTAGCCTTCAGGCATCTTCATTAGAAACATAACTTTGAGTAAGAGCAGAATAATTTTAAACCTCAATGATCAGAACAAAGGAACTGTGTGTGGATTAAACCCAAGGCAGAGCTACCAGCTTTTAGGACTTGTATAAATGTTAGATAGAAGTCAATGAAGCATAAAGAGAAACACTGACCCCAAGCAAAATACACAACTTCCCGGGGCCGATCTCTCATGGTTTTGCACTGGCCAACAAGGCCCTGGCATTTTGTCTTGACTGCTTCTTGATTTGTTGTTGCCTGGACTCTGACCAAGGTTTACAAAGGAGGCAGGAAGCTGTTGGCACAAAATGACCACGTTGCTTTGTTTCAGGACTTTTGTCACCATTTGTGGAACTGAGAAACACACTGAAAGCTGACGGACACGTCCAGGGAAGCAGCTTAGCACAGTGATGAAGAGCATGGTTTGTTCCAAGCCCTGTGCTTAAACACCTGCATTGCTAGTTGTTTGACTTGGGGAAGTTGCTTACCCTCTCTGAGCCTCAGTTTCTTCATCTGTAAACTAGGATCCAAATATCTACCTGTGGGAGAATTGAAATGACTTATTAAATCACCAAGGTTGTAGTAAAGCACCTGCCCCCAGTGAAAGTCTGATAAGGGATAACTTGATATGTTGTTTTTCTAGCTGTTTCCAATACTTTCTTACTCATATGCTCTTTCTGCAAAGTTCTAGAAGAAGCACCGCCATGCACTCAATGGCAGCATAGTCAAATTGCAGGCAGGAAATAATGTCACTTCCAGGAAAACTACTTTTAGGAGAAACACCTAATCAAGAGTGGGACGTCAGAGAACCTTCCGGTACAAGAAGACTTTTCAGAGCTACAGTGATGGGTGCAGAGGAGTTAGCAGAGGAAGGGAGCATGGAGAGGTGCTCCAGGAGGAGGGACCAGCTTGTGCAAAGGTCTGAAGGTGAGAGGAAGCTCAGTGTCTTCCCCACAATCTGCAGTTTGTTGTGGCTGGAGCTTAAGTTCCTGTTTTACCTGCTCAGATGTCAGAAGGAAAACATGGAGAAGTTTAAAACAGAGATTCAAGCTGGTTCATTCCGGTTGGACCCCCTGCTGAGAATTTATCTTTCCACCCCCAGATATTCTGAATCAGAATTCACAGTTTAACAAGATCCCCGGGTGGTTCTTATGTATGCGAATTCTCAGCAGGGGGTCCAACCAGAATGAACCAGTGCAAAGCCCAGTTTAAAACATTAAGGGTCACCATCTAGATTGCTTAGATATTGAGGTTTTTTGAGCAGTGTGTGTGTGTGTGTGTGTGTGCGCACACACACACACACACACACACACGAGTGAGACAGATAGAACACACACATAGCAACCCAGTCATTCTAAGACAACCCTCTCCAAAGCTTCAGTGATGGTTCCAGTGTTGGGAATCCGAACCTGTTTGCAAACCCTGATGGAGAGGAGAAGCCACTGCTGTTTTGAGAAGGTGCCCTTGGGGACATCACTTCTGTTGCATTTTTTTTAAAGGTGCCAAACCTTTTAGCTCAAGACCCAGGCACTGTAGTAAGCACTTCACCTGCATTCTGGCAGATAGAGGGTTGTTTTTATTCAGTTCTCCTTTACTCAATCTGTATTCAGTTTCATGTCATGTCGACACAGAACATGGAGTAGAAAGATCAATTTTCTAACAGACGCCATGCCTAACTAGGTGACCAGGGTTTCTGCTGTTTGTTTATGAATCTTGTTTTTGAAGCCTGAATGGAGGCATTTTGTATCATGGACTTGGAGCCTGGATGGGATCTAGATCACAGGACCATCCACACTGGCAAACAGTACGGATTGCTTACAGCTGGCGGGCATTGCAGCTCTTCCTTTCCGGTGTTTTGATTTCATCCCCATATCGTGTTCAGCTTTGTTTGTGCCCTGTCTCTTGTAAACTATGCCTCAAAATGACATCATCTGAAAATAAAAGTATCTTCACTGGATTTCCTGAAACACACACACAATACATAAAAGAAAGAAAGAAATAGGTCCTTGTGTCAAATGAAAACCAGGGCCATGTCATTGTTGGTAGGTCCCCAGACATAGTATGTCTATAAGCAAAATCAGCTTCAAAAGAAAGCTCTCAGGCCCTGAGCAGGCAGGCAGAGACCCTAGGACCTCCTCAGTAGGGTCAGGCCTGCAGCCAGCTTGCCCGATCTGCCTGTCCCTCTCTCTCTCTCTGCATCATTTTGAAACTAGAATTTCTCTGCAGTTTTCATCCTCTTCTCTCTGAAAGTCTGCTGTTCACACACAGGGGTTACTATGGTAATAGAAAAAGCCTGTTGTGTTAGAAATTTTGTAGGAATATAATTTAGACAGAAGTGTGAAACTGGTGTGTTTATCTTCTGATGGGAATAGAAGCCCATATTCTGAGTTTCCTGGGAAGCCAGGGAGTTCTGTCTGTCCACAGCTACCTAAGCCGCTGGGAAATGTGTCATCACCCTGAGCCACTGGGTCAAGAAGCACGTTTCAGTTGTTGACTGGATCAGAAATGTCTTAAGATGGGGGGGGAAAAAACAGACCTGGTCCGGACTCCTTTCAATATGGTGTCAGACTCCCAGGTGAACTCATCTACCCTGCACCTGAGCAGTCCTCACTGAGTGACCAGATGAAGACTTGGTCTTGTTTTCTGTCCATCAAAGCTTTCTCTTTCTCCCCTTAAGAGTTGGTGTTGGGGGAGGGCTAAGTTGTGAGTGTCTCAAGAGTAGGGCCTGAAGACAATAGTCCTATAAGTTTATGTGAATGATCAGAATTCCCAGGTGTATAGTAGAGCTGACAAGGGGCAAGGTTGTAGTCACTGCTTGGTCACAGCCAGCTACCCAGAGGGACCGAGTAGTTGAACCTGCAGGCTTGGGACCATAGTCTCAGGGGACATCAAGCTCAATTGGCATAACATACTGTACAAAACGTTCCATCTCCTACTTTGGTGAGTAGCGACTGGGATCTTAAAAGCTAGCAAGCTGCCATCTAGATGCAATGATGGGTCTCTCCTCGTCCAGAGCAAAGAAGAATGAAGAAAACCAAAATTCATGGAAACAATTAGTCCTAGTGACTGGTACACCATCCCATCTGTGCCTATACAACTATGAGACCAGAAGAACTAGATGGTGCCTGGCTACCACTGTCATCCACTTGGAAGGGGATATATGTAGGAGATCCTTGATAGAGAGGGAGAACAACGTGGAACAAAACTCAAAATCATTAGGAGGAAAAAAAAAAAAAAGTTGGGGACCAGGTTTGCTGGTCTGATAGAGCCTGGTGGAACCACTGAGACTATGGCCCCTAGCTGCCCTTCAGGTCTGGAATTGAACCCACACCTGTGGTTTCCAGCCAAACAAAATACAGGCATGAGTTGAACATTTACCTCAACTAGATACACTCCTTGGAGAGAACAATCATGGGAGAAAGAAGAGGTGCTTATGCACAGGGAGACAACTCAGGGGGCAGGAGTGCATGGAGGGATGGACACTGGGAAGAGGTAACTATGGGGAGGAAGTGGGAGGGGAGCTGTTGCATTGTGGTAAACTGTGGTCAATGACATGAGACAAAGTATATGTGAACTGCTGTATGGAAAGTGAATTTGCTCTGTAAATCTTCACCCAAATCACAATAAAAAAATAAATAAAGAAGAGTAGGGCCTGAAGCTTACTCATTTTTTTTGCCACCATTTCCGCTACTTCCCCTCTGGCATCAATTCTAGGCTTAGTGAACACTCAGTAAAAGCTTGTATTGAGTTGAACCACCTAACTTGTAAACCACAGCAATGGAGAACAGGAGAGATAGCTTTCATCAGTGATCTGAAAGAAGTAAGGCAAGTGGAAAAATTCCTCTGGAGAGGTTTGTCTGAGCAGAGTTCCTGGGACCAGAGGAGCTTTAGTCTATTAAATGAGTCTTAAGACATTTCTGGGAGCTCTGGTGGTGCAGCGGTTAAATCAGCCACTCCTCGGGAGAAAAATGTGGCAGTCCGCTTCTGTAAAGATTTACAGCCTTGGAAACCCCATGGGGCAGTTCTACTCTGTCCTATAGGGACACTATGAGCTGAAATTGACTCGATGGCAGTGGGCTTGTTTTGTTTGTAGGACATTTCTATATAGAGGCTGGGCATTGGTGGTTTAGTGGTAGAATCCTTGCCTTACATATGGGAGACCCCCATTCAATTCCTGTCTGGAGCACTTCCTAGACAGCCACCACCCATCTGTTGGTGAAGACTTGTGTGTTGCTGTGATATGAACAGGTCAGCAAAGCTTCCAGACTGAAACAGACTAGGGAGAAAGGCCTGGTGGTCTACTTCCTAAAATTAACCAGTGAAAACCCTGTGGACCACAACGGTCTGATCTGCAACCGATCATGGGGATGGCATTGATCATGGTGTTTGCTAACCAGGCAGTGTTTCGTTCATTATGCATGGGGTCCCCATGAGTTGGGGGCCAACTCAACAGCAGTCAACAACAACATACAGAGATTGGGGAAGGAGCACACACACACCCCACACAATCCAGAGCAGCATGTGATCTGAATTCTCCATGACTACTTTGCACAACATTTCTGTGACTCATGATGTGGGACCCACTCACATATTCTCCCTCTCCCTCCCCATCCGCACCACCCTCTTAACAGTTAATTACCTTTTCCTTTATGCTCTGTGGCATAAATCATAGTGAAGTGGCTTAGCTGTTCACACTAGCATTTTATAGAAATTATAGTCTCATAGAACATAAGCACTGCCATGGATCTTAAAGATCATCTGGAAGAATGATTCACCATCTTCTTACACCCCAGCACCCTAGAGAGATGAGGCACACTTCCATCACAAAGAAAAGTACTCTATAGCAAGTGATTCTAGCTAGGGGTGGGGTGAAGTGAGGTGGGGTGAGGTGGGGAGGGTCATACTGGCATCTTGGGGAGGGGTGATACCTGAGGTTATGGGCAAGGATTAGTTTGTCAGGTTTGCTATCTGTCATCTAGAGGGTAGAGCCATGGGGCATGGGGACTTAAGACAAGTACATTCTGATAAAGTGTCTAACTGGAGCACAAAGTTTGCAGAAGTCCTGGAAATCACTGATTGAGTTAACACCTTGATTTTTAGTTGCAGAAAATCAATGAGGCCCAGAAAAGTGAGGCAGCCAGAAACATACAGTAAAAGGCAATGTGTGTGTCCAGCTCAGTCCTCTGCATCCTAATCCATCCAGCACAGTACAATCCTGACTCATGGTGACCCCGTGTGTTTCAGAATAGAACTGCGCTCTACAGGGTTTTCAAGCTGTGCTCTTTTGGATATAGATTGCCAGGCCTTTCTTCCAAGGTATCTGGGGGGGGCGGATGTAGATTGCCAGGCCTTTCTTCCAAGGTATCTGGGGGGGGGATGTTGAACCACAAACCGTTCGGTTAATAGTCCAGAACTTACCTGTTTACACTGCTCACAGCATATAACTCTAAAAAAGTCCTAAGATGCTTTTTGAAGGAAAAGAATAAAGACTACTATTGTTCTATTCGGGAGCTCTGGTAGCATAGTGGCTAAGGCACTTGACTGCTAACCAGAAGGCTGGCGATTCAAATGCACCAGCCACTCCTCAGAAGGAAGATGGGGCAATCTACTTCCGTAGTGATACTGCCTGAGAAACCCAAGGAGGAATTACTGAGTCGGATCCGACTCAATGGCAGTGAATTTTTTTTGTTGTTGTTGTTTATATCTGATTAAGGTCTAATATCCAGAATATATTCAGGACCCATACAACTCAACAACAAAAAACGCAAACAACCCAATTAAATAAATGGGCTATTGTTGTTGTTGTTATGTGCTGTCAAGTCGTCTCCGACTCATAGCGACCCCTAGTTGGGTTTCCGAGGCAGTATCACTATGGGAGTAGATTGCCCTATCTTCCTTCCAAGGAGTGGCTGGTGGGTTTGAACTGCCAGCCTTCTGGTTAGCAGTCAAATGCCTTAGTCACTACACCACTAGAGCTCCTTATCAGATATATGGTTACCAAATATTTTCCCCCATTCTTTAGCTTGCCTCTTTGTAAGAACACCCCATGCCAGGTAGCTAGACCACAAGGACTGAAACAATGTAAGAATGCCCTGCTCCAGGTGGCCTGACCACAAGGACTGAAACACCAGCCAAGTTCCTGATTCATATCCTGCTAGTTATCCAGAGCATTCTCCTACCCTAACCTCTCCCATTCTTCCATGCCAATCCATCTGGACCGAGTCCTTATCTGACTTATATACGTCAGAACCTGAAAAACACACGCGTTGGCAGCCATGACACTGCCCCACTCACCACGTGAACAGGCCTAATGCATTAACAAGCCTAATTCATTAGTTAATGAGTTCCCAGAAAGCCATGACTAATCATAATTTCCCTATTCCATGTCCTATATCAGCCCTGAATCCCCAGCTTCGAGGAGCTTGATCTGAGATGCAGTCTCTGAGCTCCTTTTTTCCTAGCCTGCAATAAAGCTTCCTTTCTCAGTACCTCAAAGCATAGTATCTCCTTATTGACCTGGGTGTCTCACTGGGCAGGAGCCCACCTGCCTGGTTTCATCTTCATATTCTTGGTAAAGTTCTTTGATACACAAATATTCTTAATTTTGGTGAAGTCTGTTTTATCTATTTTGCCTTGTGTTGTTTGTACTTTTGGTATCATATCTTAGAATCTTTATCAAAAACTAAATCCTGAAACATTACCCTAATGTTATCTTCTAAGAATTTTAAAGTTTCACTTCTTACATTTAGATCTTTGGCCCATTTTGAGTTACTTTTCACATATGGTGTGAGGTATGGGTCAAACTTTATTCTTTGGCATGTAGAAATCGAATTGTCCTAGCACCATTTATTGAAGACTATTCTTTCCTCATTAAATAGACTTGACACCCTTGGTCATTCATTCTAGATCCTTCCCTCTCCCTTACACCCCTGCCACCACTTGGTCAATCGTCTGCCGAATTTAGAATGACCAACCACCCCTGTTTTCCTGGGACTGAAGAGTTTTACAGGACATGAGACTCTCAGTGGTTAAGCACTCATCTGCCTTTTGGCTAATGGAAAGGTCAGTGATTCGAACCCACCAGCTGCTCCACAGGAGAAAGATACAGCATTCTGGTTCCGTAGAGATTACAGCCTTGGAAACTCTATGGGACAGTTCTACTCTGTTCGATAGGGTCACTATGAGTTGGAATCAACTCAATGACAATGGATTTTGGGGGAATTTCAGTGCAAAAATTTGGAAAGTTCCAGGCAAACAGGGGTAAGGCAGTGACTGTAGCTGAACTTCCTCCAAAATATTTCTTGACCCTATTTCTTCTCCTATCTTCATGCCTATTTTACTAGTTTGTGATCTTCTCACCACTCATCTGAACACTGTAACAGCCTCCTAGTGTATCATGATACCCCCAGTCTTGCCCTATCAAATTCACCCTCCAAACAGCTTAGCAGAGCCATCTCTTTAGAAGCAACTCTGAGCAGTTACTTCCCTTAGTGGCTCTCCTCTGACCCTGAGTTCCTCAGTGACTTCCTATTGCCTACTGGATATAGCTGACATCTTCACTGACAAATGGTGCCCTTTGTGATCCAACCCCTGATACCACTCAAGACTCTCAATGGCTTGCTGTGCACTTTCACACACCAATAAAGTAAGGTGGCATATACTACACCCTGTACCCCATTCCACTATGCATAGGTCCTTGATTTTGTATCTTCACTTACACTATTTGTCCTAATTTCAGTTGGTCATTTCAATCGCCTCATATGCATGTAAAAGTTGGACAGTGGAAAAGGAAGAATAAAGAAGAATTGGTGCATTCTAACTATGGTATTTGCAAAGAATAATGAATATACTGTGCTCTTGCAGAAAAACAAGCAAATCAGTCCTAGAAGAAATACAACCAGAATGTTCCTTAGAAGCAAAGATGGCAAGACTTTTGCTTGCTTCCTTTGGACATCATCAGAAAAGACCCGTCACTAGAAAAGAACGTGATGGTTGGTAGAGAATCATGGGGTCCCTCAATGAGATGGACTGAAACAGTGAAGTCAAACATACCAGCAATCATGAAGATGGCACAGGCCAGGCAGTGTTTGTTCTACTAGATATAAGGTCTCCTGAGTTGGAGCCAACTTGATGGCAACTAACAATAACAGAAACAGAACATGAGACAAGGATTTGAATGCAAATAGCTTATTTGGGAGGTGATCCCAGGAGGCAGAAATGAGGGTGTAGGAAGTATGGGACAGGGAAGGAAGAACAGCCAATATGTAAGGATACTCTATTGAGGTCATTGCTGGAGACCAAGTGCTTGATACACCTAGAGTTCTGAAGCACATGGAATGCTGCCCACACTTGTCCATCCACAAGATGGGGGCTGGAGTGGTTCTCCACCAACTCCAACTCTCCTTCAGTTGAAGGCTTCCTCAGGAATGTAATCTCTGACAGCCTCGATACAGAAACCAGAAAGCTACAGAGTGTAGCTTGAGGAGGGATGTTGCACCATTGAGTCTGAGTCCACGGCAGCTAAGGCTGAAATCAGAAGCACACCACATCAGAAGTACACCTCTGTCTGGAATGGCCTTCTTCGTTTTGGGGGTGGAGATGATCTGGCTTGCTCTCACTCATCTTTAAAACTCCCTGACTGTCATCTGCTCTCAGAATTCCTGCCCCAAAGGTTTAACACCAGTTCACTACAGCAGCTGTCCCCTCAGTGCTAATGGACAGCACAGAGCTGAGGTCTGGCTTCCCCTCTGTGGCTTCAAATCTCCAAGGCTCACTTTATCCAGTCTGCTGCCTCAAAACTTGAATTTTATTTTATTTTAATTATCACTTAAGTAGTGTTTACTATGTTGCCAGATACTGTTCTAAACACTTAGGAATTTTAACTCATTTAATCCTTATGAAAACGCTACAGATTATGTGTGATTATTCTCCCCATCTTATGATTAAGGAAACTGAGGCACAAAGAATTTTAGTAACTTCACTAAGGTTACACAACTAATAGATAACAGTTGTTGTTGTTTGTTCTGGTTACCTAGTGCCGCTCTGATGAGAAATATGCCGCAAATGGGATGGCCTTAACACACAGGAGTTTATTCTTACAATTTGGAGGCTTTAAGTCCAAGTTCAAAGTGTCAGGCTCTAGGGGTTGGGTGAAAGTCCCTCAACCTTGGGGTCCAGCTCTGCCTCCTGCTCCCGGCCCACTGGAGCTAGAGGCATTTCTTCACTCAGACAGCTGCTGGCTGCTGAGGCTGAGAAGCCCCAAGGTTGACAAGTAAAGACACAGTCCCGATGTTACCAAACCACATAGCAGGCCATTAACTTAAGTCCACTGTAAGTCCCAAGGTCGGCAGAGCATAGCAGGCTGCTGAGCAACAACATGGCTACATGCAGGGTCCAAGAGTGCCAAAGGCTAGGGACCATTCCCAAAGGCTTCTCCTTATATACGGGAAGCAGACCACATACCCAAAGGCAGCTACCCAGCTGCTCATGGTAGATCCCACCATGGAGCTGATTGCCAATCTCCTCATGGGGATTAACTACCACCAGCTGCCCAGCCACTCAACTAGGCCCAGCCAAGTTGACACACAAACCAAACTACCACATTGTTGTTATATGCCATCGAGTCAGACCTGACTCCTTGGGTTTCCGAGGCAGTATCACTATGGAAGTAGATTGCTCAACCTTCCTTCCGAGGAGTGGCTGGGGCTAATCCAAGGCAACTGGCTCAGAATCAAAGCTCTTAATCTTCATGTGCCTCTGCTAAACTGGACAGGCTCCCTGAACACATAATGGGAAGGGGTAAGAGGGTTAGTAGATGCCCTCACTTTTAGGCCTCCTGCTCTCAGTGATGGTGGGAGAGCTTGAGTACTTGCACTCAGAGGATGCACCAGCACATGAGAAGGACACTCTGGTCACCTTACAACCACCATTGTAACCTCTGTCATACATCCCATGACATCTAGAATCCAGTGCCCAGAGCATGGTGTACAACATTTCATTTTCTCTATCAACCGTCCTTTCTCAGATGGAGAATCACCTGTCAGGGATTCTTGAGTTTCTTCTCCCTTTGCTCTCTCTCCTTCCCTAACATTCCTCCAGCTTTCCCTTCCCCAGGGGCTGGATTACTCCTTACAGGATGACACAAAATCAAGGCTGTGGACATCATGTTCTAGATAAAGTTCTGAGAGGAAAGTGGTCCTTCAGCTTCTCTGTAGCAGATGTTGTGCATCGACCACATCTCTCAGATCTTTGGGTGTGCTCTGACCAACCTCCATTGCTTGTTTCTGCCTCGAGCCATCCTTCCATCCTGAGGGCATCCCCCTTCCTTCTCCCCTCTGACCTCAGCTCAACCTCCTGAAAATCTCTGCCCATTTGCAGGCAGTCCAGAAGAGCTAGGATATTCAATTTCTGAAAGCAGTCCTCACTTCTTGGGTAGGATCATTCAGAGATGTGTATTTGACATCATTTCTCAGTTTCTCTACAAGTTTGAGCTCCAGGCACTCACTGTGGTAGTTGGCGTAATTGTTGTTGGGTGTCATTGAGTTGATCTTGCTCATAGCAACCCTATGTGACAGCGTAGAACTACCCCATAGAGATTTCTAGGCTGTAATCTTTATAGGAGCAGATCACCAGATCTTTCCCCCATAGAACCACCAGGTGGGCTGGAACTACTAATCTTTCAGTTAGAAGCCAAGAACCTAACCATTACACTACCAGTGCTTAATTTTTAATTTAACTTTTTTAGTTGCCTCCCTTCCATGTATCATGTCTCCGCTACTCTACTGGTGCTTACTTGCACTTCTTTAATAAACTACTTGCTTTTGAATCTTTGCCCCAAAATGTGTTTAAACTTAAATAGCCACATGTGATTAACAACTACCATATTGACAGCACATATTTAAAGGACAAACACACCCTCCTATTGCCTACTCTTTATAGTAGAATTAAAATGTGTTTTGATTCATAAAAAACAAGAGTTGACCAAAATCTCAAATAAGAAACTAGTCTACAGGGCTAACAGCCCACATGAGCTACGGCCTCATCTACCCTGAGACCAGAAAAACTGGATGGTGCCCAGCTACTATTACCAACTCTTCTGATCGGGGCCACAACAGATGGACGCTAACAAAAGGGGAGGAAATCATGGGACAGAGCTCAAGTTCTAAAAAAAAAAAAAAAAAAAGTACAGACTTATTGGACTAGTTGAGACCAGAAAAGTCCCTGAGATAATTTTTAAACCTTGAATGGAAACTATCTCCTGAGATCACTGTTTAGCAAAATAGCAGAGTGGCACACAGAGTAAAGGGTATCACCCTTAAGTATGGTGCTCTCTGAAAAGCCGTCTGTATAAGACTACAAGGTCAACATTTACTCTAAAGCAAAGGTGAGAGGGCAGGGAAGGTAGAGCACTGGAGATGGAACCAGAACACAATTGAAGAGAATGGTGACACATTATGGAAAAGGTAACTAATGTCATTGAACGATTTGTACAGACCTAGTCAAATGAGAACCTAATTTACTGTATAGACTTTCACCAAAAGCACCTATAAAATAAAACAAAAGATTGATGGTTGTTAAGAAGAGGGTTGGGGAAGGGTTGGAAGAAAACCCTGGCTTTTTTTCATGGTCTCATGTCACTTGTTTCTCTGGAAGAAAGTAGTGTACTCGGGGGATTGCAGCTTCACTTAAGCAGATCCCAACCACGACAGAACCCCACTGGCAGTCCTTACAAAGCATAGACTTACCTGCACTGATTATAACACTTGTACCACTCAGGATGCTCATAGGCTTTGTAATTAGTTCAGATAAAACCACTCGAGTGTTCTCCAAAATCCAAGCTAATTTAATGCCTCTTGTTCTTCGTTTAGCCTCGTGTTCTTAGTGACAGAGTTTCTTATGACCTTGATTTTATTAGGTCGTCAAGAGAGTTTGAGAACAGTGTCCTTTGGAGAACGCTAAACACATTTTCCTTGGAGAGAATGCTTGCTAATCACCATTTGTACTGCACACAGAAAGAAATTAACATCTCTTCTGCATAGTGGGTGCAGTCAGGATGTCCAAACATACAGAGGAGTTGAGGCTATGACGAGTCAGTGTTGAGAACAGCTGTGGCTCTCTTACTGTTGTTGAGACAGAGGGGGCAATGTGATGACAGTGACAATGTAAGTACTTACCAAAATAAGGCTTTGGGTCACCCTGACCTGGGATTGATGACTGACTCTTCCTCTTTGTGACTATGAGACTTTGGGCTGGTTACTTAATCTTTGTTCATCTGTAAAATGGACTCGATAATAGTACCGATAATAGTACCTGCCTCTCAGGGTTGGTGTGAGGAATAAATGAAACAATGTATAGCATATAGAAACATTCAATAAATGCTAGTATCATCATTGTCGTCAGACAGCTCCAAGTTCAAATCCCGGCAGTCATTTATTGATTATGTGACCTTGACTGAGTTGCTTAACCTCTCTGGGTCTGAATTTCTTCACTTTTAAAATTAAGGGACTGTAAGGAATAAGAATAGGAGCTCTGGTAGCATAGTGCCTAAGGCACTTGACTGCTCACCAGAAGGCTGGCGGTTCAAACCCACCAGCCACTCCTCGGAAGGAAGGTTGGGCA
>NW_006921608.1:11475267-11489341 GCF_000298275.1 Orycteropus afer afer | reverse complement strand
AAGGAAGGTTGGGCAATCCTACTTCCGTAGTGATACTGCCTCGGAAACCCAAGGAGGGGTCGCTATGAGTCGGGCCGACCCGACGGCAAACAACAACAACAACAACAAGGAATAAGAATAATTCATGGACAGTACTTGGCATGCAAAAAGTTATATCTTTATCATGTATTTATCAGTATCTTTTTTTTTCCATTTGTAGTGATAAGTACATAGCAGGAATGAAACAAATACTTTTAAACTTGATGTTTTTCCCCCTGCTGAAAAATGTCATACCACTTTGAAATTACTTCAGTGGGTTCTGAAGTTTGTATAGTGTTCTATACTAAGTATGTCAGGCCCATTCTCTCATTTGACCTCATTTACTGACTGTAACTAGGGATAAGCTTTGTATTTTGCATGTCGATGTCAGTCGTGTTTTTGTTTATATTCAGGGATGAAGAGTCTGGGCTGGGGACTGGAGTAAGTGGATAGTAAATGAATGATAAACGAATGTTTCCTAAGCTCTCCCTCTCACTCTGGCACTGTGCCTGCCTTTACACACACTTCTTCATTTTGTTCTCATAGCAATCCTCTGCTATTCCTGTAACGAGCTATGTTCTATTACATCCATTTCACAGATAGCGAAAGTGAGGCAGAGAATGTGTAAGATCACCCAGGGCAGAGCCAGGTTCCAAAGCCAGGCCATCTCCTCTCAGAACTCTAAGTCTTCTCCAATCTGTTGTCTTGCCACACTGTGCATTTCTTCCTCTTCCTAGGGAAATCCTGGCTTACCGATCCTCAGAAGCATACCTGGAAGGGCTCTGCATAGGCCAAGGGCTGTGGGCGGAGAGGGCAGAGCTTCCTGGTGGTCAACCCACAAAGGTCCTGGAGCCTCAGCTCCTTTCTTTTCTAAGCTCCTCTGCTCTTTCTTCTCATTGAACAGCTAGATCCCAGAAGCAGTTCAGCCCCTGCCCTTCCTTGCCAGCCACCAAGGTCTAGGTGTACAGCAGCTGTCCCCATTTGCCACACCTTGGGGCTGGCTCCTGTGCTCACTTGTCTGCAGTTCAGAGCTCAACGAAGCATGTATGTGATAAGGCAGTCCCCGGGTTACAAACGTCAGACTTTCATCTGACCCATAGTTACAAACTACGTTTACTCCTATTATATGGAAAATTGGAGATATGCACAATGGTTCATAGTAACAAATGGGTGCTACTTTGCAATGCACACCAAAATGCTATTATTATTACTGTATTATTTTAAAGATGTTTGAGAAGTGTTTCTTTAATGTTTTTATGCAAGAAAGGTTTGTTATATACTATATACTAAGACAAATATTTGACTAACTGATGTTAGGTACGAACGGTACCTAACTGTTTGATTCAGGCATGAATTCAATTTAAAGACCTAAGGTTTTAGGTCCGAAACTGGTTTGTAATCTGGGAACTGTCTGTAATGGTTTTCCATTGCTTTAGCTAACATCCCAGTAAATGGTTTCCTGCTTCAGTTCCGCTGTAGGCCTTCCACTATTGGGTGGGGACCACTGGTGAGGTGAAGATGGATAAATAAGAGGTAATGCAGTGCTGGTGTGCATGATGTAGGAGGTCAAAAGCAACTTTGGGCACTCGCTCTCCCTCTCTTCACTCAGGCAAACTAAAAACCCATTGTTGTCAAACTGACTCTGACTCATGGTAACTTCACGTATGTCACAGTGTAACCGTGCTCCATAGGGTTTTTAAGGAACTCTGGTGGCATAGTACCTAAAGCATTTGACTGCTATCCAGAAGGTTGGCGGTTCAAACCCAACAGCCACTCTGTGGAAGGAAGACTGGGCAATTTACTTCCGTAAAGATTTACTGCCTTGGAAACCCAAAGGAGGTCACTATGAGTCAGAATCGACTTGATGGCTATGGGTTTGGTTTTTGCAGGGTTTTTAATGGCTGTTTTTTTTCAGAAGTGGATTTCCTGGCCTTTCTTTCAAGACACTTTGGGGTGGACTTGAACCTCCAATCTTTTGGTTAGCAGCCAACTCTGTTAACTGTTTGTACCACCCAGGGAGTCCTTGCAGCAGACGGGATGGATGCAATTTCACAAACACAAATGCGTTGCAAAATCCCTTTTTGAGCAAGATGGCATCTTGCTTCCAGGCTTGCTGGGGTGGGTTGAGCAATAACCTTACATGGGCTGGATTTGGGCTGTATCCCATAATTCACATTCTTGGCTTCCCAAGTCCCCGAGATTATCTAACCTTTGCTGAGAGCCAGCAGCGTGTGGGTGGAGGCGGACAGGAAATCAGATAAGCGCCATCTGTGGGTGCGTCTGCTCGGGCACCCCTGCACCTGATTCGGGAGACAGGATTTCACATTTGAAGTAATGTGACTGGAAATCCTCCTTGGAATTTCTTAATCCCTTGCTAGAGCCAGTGGACATTTCTGGACCGGAAGACATATGGCTGCCAACAAAGGCTGAATCAGAAGGGAGAAAGTATCTCTTAAAATCCAAAAGTCTTTTTAACTGTTGAGCCAAAAAATCAGAAGCTCACAGTAACAGCAGATTGTAAAAGTGTTCTCAGAGTGAGATTTGTTCTTCAGATTTAGGCTTAATTCTTTCCCTATCTTCTTTAATTTCACAACTGTCGGGACAGAGTCTTACCCAAGTGGAAAGCAACTTTGGAAGCTCTCTCTCAGCAAGTTATCCGCTAAGTGACGTAAAAGTGTGTAGATCCCTTTCTCCTTCTGTCCATGTGCCCACTTCCCTGCTTTGCTACCCCTGGTGTGTGTATAAAGCCTTAAGAACAATTCTCTGAATCTCTTCAAGGGGTGTACAGTGAGGATGAGGTTGAGGGTGTTTGCAGTGTTCTGCAGTGGTCACTTTGTGAGGTCCAAGATGGTTATCAGAACACTTTCTTTCTCATTAGGAACTGGCTGCCTTTTATCCTGTTTTTGTTGGCTGCTGTTGAATTGTTCCCTGTGCCGCCTGCATAAGAGAACAATGCTGCCCTACTCTGTGCCATCCCCATGATCAGCACCGGACTGTTGTTACCCACAGGGTTTCCGTTGGTTGATGAAGCAGATTTGAAGGTGGGTTGTCAACCTTCTTCCTAGTCCATCTGAAGCTGGAAGCCCCACTGAAACCTGTTCAGCATCACAGCGCACGCAAACCCCACTAACGGACGGGTGGCCGTGCAGGAGACACGTGGGCTGGGAGCCGAATGCAGCCAGGTCTCACACGCAGGAGGCAGGAGTTCCACCGCTGGATCGCCACTTTCCCATGACTGGTTATTGTTATTCCAAACATTGTTTAAAAGTATGGTAAGTATAACAAATGTAACAAAACATTTGCCATTTCAAATTCTTCAAGTATACAGCTAGTGACCTTAATTGTGTTGATAACATTGTGCAACTATCACCATTATGTTTCCAAATTTTCCCATCACCCTGGGTAGAAGCTCCGTGTTCCTAAGCACTGAGTTCCCCTATCCCCTCTCCTCCTACTCATCCCTTTTTGTTGCTAGATGCTGTCAAATTGGCTCTGACTCATAGTGACCCTATGTACAGCAGAACCAAAACACTGCCTGGTCCTGCACTGTCCTCACAATATTTGCTGTGTTTGAGCCCATTGTCACAGCCACTGTGTCAAATCACCTTGTTGAAGGTCTTCTCCTTTTTCGTTGACCCTCATTTTACCAAGCATGATATCCTTTTCTGGGGACCGGTCCCTTCTGACAACATGACCAAAGTATGAGAGACCAAGTCTGGCCATTCTTGATTCTAAGGAGCATTCTGGCTGTACTTTTTCCAGGGCAGATCTGTTCATTCTTCTGGCGGGCCATGGTGTTTTAAGTATTCTTTGCCAGCACCACAATCAATTGCTTAACTCCTCGTCAGTCCTTATTCACTGCCCAGCTTTCACGTGCATATGAGGCTATTGAAAATGCCATCACTTGGGTCAGGCACACCTTAGTCTTCAAAGTGAGATCTTTGCTCTTTATCACTTTATAGAGGTATTTTGCAGCAGATTTTCTGAGTGCAATACAACATCTGATTTCTTGACTGCTTCTTTTGTGGGGATTGATTGTGAATCCAAGCAAAATGAAATCCCTGACAATTTCAATCTTTTCTCCATTTATTGTGATGTTACATATTGGTCTAGTTGTAAGGATTTTTGCTTTCTTTATGTTGATGATAATCCATACTGAAGGCTATAGTCTTTGATCTTCATCAGTAAATGCGTCAAGTCAATTCATACTATTAGATCACTTTCAGAGGAGTCAACGTACAATATCAGATTATTTACCTCTCAGAAGTGAAAACTCTATGAATCACAAGAGAATATTGTCCAACGTCGTGCTAGAAGATGAGCCCTCTAAGTTGGAAGGCACTCCAAATACACAGTAGCCACCACAGCAGACTGGAGCACACGAGTGGCCATGAAGATGGCTCAGGACCCAGCAGTGTTTCATCCTGTGGTACATGGGGTCACCATGGATCAGAGCCAACTCCATGGCAACTCACAACAAGCTCTTAGAAGAGATAGCCTGGCTGTCCCTTGAGGGCCATCTGGTTGAGAAAAACAAATAGAAGATTCTGCACCTCTGTTGTTATCTGTGCCAGGTGGGCCCCAGACACAAATGGGTCCCGTCATTTTATAAGGTTTTCTGAGTGCAAACATGTACACCCCTTACACCAACAATCACGGGAAGATGAACAGGAGGAACTAGATGCTTGTTTAGGGACACCCTCACATAATTCTAGAGATTAAAGCTGAAGGGAGTCATTGCTGACAAAGGTCAGGTGAATACATTTTCTTCTCACAATCAGTCAGGACTTGTAAACTGGCAGGATTGTACCAGGTCTCTTATATTTTTCTTTATAAAAAATCTTAACTGTGTTTGGTTCTCTTACTTAACATTAAGCTAGGAAATGAGATTTGTGACACCCAGCAGAGACACTGAAGCCTCAATGACCCTTGCAGGTCTTAGCAGTCCTATACTCATGGATAGGAGCAGCCTAAGGCAAAGCTATGATGTAGGTGACCCTTTCTACAGTGGCCGTGTGCCCCCTGTGACACCCTCTGGTACAGGAATCTTCTTCCCAAATTCTAGGTTTCTTCCAACTTACTCTACTTCCTGATCCCTTCCAGGATATGGAAAAAAGTTTCTAACAATGATGATGATGTTAATGGTAGTAATGGCTAACCCATATTGAGGACTAGTGTGTTCAGATACTACTCTAAGTTATTTAAATATATCAATTCATTTAATTCTCACAGAAAACCTAAGAGGTAGGTACCTTTCCCTCTTTTATGGATGAGGGAACTAGCTAGTAGGTGGCTATCTCAGTTACATGTTGTTGTTATGTTGTTAGGTGCCGTCAAGTTGGCTCTGACTCATAGAGACACTCTGCACAACAGAACGAAGCCCTGCCTGGTCCTGTGCCAGCCTCACAAGTTTTGCTATACCTGAGCCCATCTCACAGCCGCTGTGTCAGTCCATCTCATTGATATCTCATGACATCCTTCTCCAGGGAATGGTTCCTTCTGACAACATGACCAAAGTAGGTTGGGCGAAGTCTGGCCATTCTTGCCTCCAAGAAGTATTCTGGCTGCACTTATTCCCGGACAGATTTGTTCATTCTTTTGGCAGTCTATGGTACTTTCAGTATTCTTCACCGACATCACAACTCAAAAGCATCAACTCTTCTTTGGTTTTCCTTATTCATTGTTCAGCTATCTTAGTTACAAATGTGTCCATCATGGGTAACCCTGGTGGTATTTGAAATACCAGTGGCGTAGCCTCCAGCCTCACAGCAACACACAAGCCACCACAGTCCAACAAACTGACGGACGAGTGGTGGGTCTCAGTTACATAGTGCTGCTATAACAGAAGTATCACAATGGGTGGCTGTAACAAAAGAAATTCATTTTCTCATAGTTTAGAAGGGCTAGAAGTCTGAATTCATGGTGCCAACCCTCTGAAGGAAGGTCCTTGTTTCCTTGAGCTTCTGCTCTTGGGCAATCTTCATGTGGCTTGGCATCTTTCGTCATCCATCTCTACTTCCTTGCTTGCTTGTTTAACCTCTTGTTATATCTCAAAGAAGATTGACTCAACACACCCTATGCCAATTTTGCCTCAGTAACATAACAAAGATAACCGATTCTCAAATGGAATTGTAACCACAGGCACAGAGCTTAGGATTTACAACACTTATTTTGGGGGGACCCAATGCAATCCATAAGAATGGTAAAGGTAGCTGAGATTCAAAACCAGACAGCCTGGTTTCAGGGCTGTGCCAGACAGTTGTACCACTGTCCTACCAGGTGCTAATAGTGTTTACCACTGGGAATGGCACAACGAGATGGGAGGACCATTTCTTTTTCTTCTCACTCTTTGTGTGATTTGGATTTTTAATCTTGGACATGCACTACTTGTTGCTGGGTTAAAATAATAGGCATGACCACCACTACGCACTCTTGGGAGGATGTGTTGAAAGATTATACACCTTAAAATCTGGCACGCCAACCCTCATAAAAGCCTAAATGTCCATGTGTCTTATTCCTCCAAACTTTCATTATTCTCCACACAGTGAGATACTAGAAAAGGGGAGATGAAGGATGGATCTTATGGTATCAGTTTGGGGACCCCCATGTGGTCTCTGGACAGCCTTAGCTAGAATGCCCTTGGCTTGGGAGAGTGGGAGTGAATAGGGAACTGGTTAAATAAAGGTTTGTGGAAGGTGGGCTTGAGCTGATGTTTATCTTAGCTCTTAGACTGCAGGGTTCATAGCATGAGAGTCAGGGGCTAGTGATTGGATTTTAGAATGATCATCTGATTTTCTTTGTTAATTATCTTTCTTCATTTATATGACAGTGGGTGCAGTTATTCCAGTTATTATGGCTTCCTAACATGTTCCCTTCAACTTAGTGGTGTGAAGGGATCGTTTACTATGCTGCAGTATTCTGTGGGTCAGGAATTCAATCAGGGCAGAGTGAGTGTGGCTCATCTCTGCTGCATCATATCTAGGGCCTTAGAGGAAGACTGGAAGACTGGGGACTGAGATCTTCATTCCCACGGCTGGTGGTTGCTGCTGCTGAGAACCTCAGCTCCACTCTGTGGCATCACTCCTACTACCTCTTGCTACTTCACAAGGTTGCCTTGATGATCTCATGAGTGAGTGGATGTAAAGCATTTGGAAAGTTAAAGGCATACACAAAGATGAGATTTGTCATGTAACTGCTCTCTGTCTTCCTGAGTGAGTGGGACTTCTTAAAGTCAATAAAGCAAAGTAAGGCTGAGTGTGTTTGCTTATTTACCCTAACATTCAGTACTATAGTTAAATCTGAGGCTCAAAACATAGGATTCACATGTTTTGATATCCTATGAAGCTTAAACACACATAGGCAGGTGTGTACACGCACACACCTATCCATACACATTAGATGGGATATGTGGTTAAGTAAAGAATGGCTTCAAGAACCCCACATTTATGGACAGGAATTTCCTTCAATGTTTTCTTTAGCATTTTCTTCTTTGACCTTCTTCATATTCATCTTATAACTATATGAGCACCTGTGAGCTAATAAATAATGTATGCACAGAATTCTGCAAATTCAAAAAGGTCACTGTTTGCACATCATCTGTCTGTCAAGTGAAATTCTTAGTTCAAAACAAAAAAGCAAGTTTATTTTGGGGGAATGGTGACTTGAAATAACAGATGCAAAAATAAATGGGAAATAAACCCCACCATTAATCCCCTTTCTAAATATTCATTTAAAGCCCAACTTTGATAAAATTTGATTGGTCTGGATAAGGGAAATCTTGCCAGATGGGAACATGAGCATTAGGAAAACAGAATAACTTAGAATCCAGGATTAATGGATTTTTTCCAGCATTCATTTGTTAAGAACAAAGGGCACAATGCACAGCCTGGAATGGGTGACAGCTCAACCCTGACCTTGTCCCAAGCCCGTGGCTTCCTTATCTGCACAGTTGAGAAGGTTAATGGTGCCACAGAGACTCAGGGCCACACCCACCACCCTCTCCTTGGATCCCAGAGCAATTCTGTTTGAGGCCCAAAGTATTTATGCAGACCCACCCCCTCCTCAACCCTAAGCTGTGAATGATGCCATGTTGAACAATTCCAACCCCAGACTGACCTTGACTCCTTGATTCATTTCTTCTGTTGCAGCAACTCCTTACCTCCCTTTTTCTTCCTGTGCCAGTGACATGACTTGCAACAGGCTGTTCCTGATCTACTCCTCAAACAACCACCAGAGATGGACGAGATCCCTATTCTCCCAGAGAGAAAACCCCAGCTTCGACAGGTCAGGGGACTTGTCAAAGGCACACACAAGTGGCAAGCCCAGGCCTGCCCTTCCCACATGCCCCTCCCTTTTGGCCTCTGTGCCACCCTGCCTTCTGAGGCTGATGTTCGGTCCCCACTGCCTTCCACCCTTTTCTCTTCAGTGCCAATTTGTACGTTTTGTGTTCCACTGAAGGGTTCCACTGTTGCTTACCGAGTTCTGCAGCCCCAAGCCATCATAGGTCTGGGACTTGGCATTTTTGCCCATGTAATCTTTTGACATCAGTGAATTGAGTCTTGAGAAATTTCAGCTTTGTTGTAAGAAAGAAACACTTCTGCTCCTTTGTCAGCCTGAAATACAGGTCATGGCCAGGGAACAAAGTACCAGCGATTTCCTCTTCTCTCTAGGAGAAAGGGAAGGATTTGCGCTCAGGTCTTTGGCTTCAATAATCTGGCCCCAGGGAATATCCAATTTCTTCTGAAACAACGGGTCCTGTCTTTGAGAGATGGCGCCCTGCCCTTGGAAGAGCCATGTTGTTTACAGAGTTATTTTTATAGCAACTCCTACAAATGAAAATGTGAAGGCTTATAGAAGAAAATCCAAAATGGTAAGAAAGACCAGACTTACTGGTCTGATAGAGATTGATTGACCCTCCAAGACTGTGGGTGGCCCTTAGACACCCCTCAAGCCTGGAACTGAACCCACCCCTGGGGCTCAACTTTCGGCCAAATAATAGACATTATTATAAAGTGAATAAATAACACAAGAGAGGAACATATTTCTCAGTACAATCAACCATATGAGACCAAAAGGGCAGCATTTGCTCAAAAACAAAGCTCAGAAGGCAGGAAGGACAGGAAAGCAGGACAAATGGAAAAGGGGAGCCAGAAAGGACGTGGGAAGACGCTGATGCATTGAGGGGTTTGCAACCGATGTCTTGAAATACAATGTTATAAATTGTTGAATGGAAAACTAATTTTCTTGGTAAACTTTCACCAAGCTACAATAAAAACTTGAAAAAAGAAAAGGTGAAGGCCTTGGACTTGGAAAAGCTAAGGCCCTAGGCCATGCTGATCTTTGCTCCCTCCTCAAACGCAGCAGCCTCAGAGGGAAGGCAAGCAAAGACAGGACTGCCTTTTTTTATTTATTTTTTCCAAACCCACACATTTTGTCTGTGTTCTGTCAGACGAGGCTATGCACAAGCAAGCCCTGCACAATCAACAACTAACAAAGCCTCTCAGAGTGGCCAAAAACATATGGAAATTTAAAATTAAAATTGGAACTTCTCACAAGAATCTTACTCTACAAAAGATAAGAATATGCATTTACGTGTTCTCTCTCAGTTGCTTGAGAATAGAATCTTGTATTTTGTAACAAAAGGTCTCAGAGGCAGTGTTGGTCTGGCCCTTGAATTCCAGCTTCTAATCTTTTACTGATCTCCCCATGTATAGACTAAACTAGAACTGTCTTCAAAGGGCAACTTTCCAGCATTTCATGTGCTGCCTGTTTTCTGGGCTGAAGTTCATTCCTTGATTGCCTGAACTATCTTCCCTAGAGAGTCAGATTTATTCCACACCAGCTCTTTAATCAGTATTTGCATTAGGCTTAATCAAACTTTCTGAAGGGCAATTGATCTTAAATAAGAAGTCCCAGGCTCAAATATAGTCTACAAAATGTATCTTTGTTAGAGTCCAGGTTTGCTGGTCTGATAGAGCCTGATGGAACCACTGAGACTACGGCCCCTAGCTGCCCTTCAGGTCTGGAATTTAATCCACTCCTGTGGCTTCCAGCCAAACGAAAGACAGGTGCATGAACTGAACATTTACCTGAGGTAGATACACTCGTTGGAGAGAACAGTCATGGGAGAATAGAGGGACTGTGTATGCACAGGGAGACAGCTCGGGGTGCAGGAGTGCATGGAAGGGAAGGACACAGGGAAGAGGTAACTAAGGAGAGGAAGTGGGAGGGGAGCTGTTGCATTGTGGGAAATTGCAGTCAGTGTCATGAGACAAAGTATATATGAGCTGCTGTATGGAAAGTGTATTTGCTCTGTAAACTTTCACCCAAATCACAATAAAAATTAAATATCTATGTCTATAGACATATAGATATATATATCTATAGACATATGTCTTTATTACCCTGTAGTGAAAAGGCACACATAAAACTGCACATGAACCAGAGAAAGGAAGAAAGAGAGGAGGGTCAGCTTGGGACAGGAGGAGAACAAATTTGTCCACAAATTATATACTGTATTTTTTCCACATATAATGCACCCATGTAAATAATGTGCACAAGCATGTAACGTGCACAGTGGATGGGAAGCTAATGAATGAGGGGGTTGTGCAGTGAATAGTGCATGTTATTTGTGTAAAAATATGGTAATTTACAAATTACATAATACATTGGCAAGTGACACATTAGAGCTCAGACTCTCAGGGAGAAAAAAAGAATTTATTTCCATTCTCCCTTGTCCTTTATTTCCTCTTAGCTACTGAAAAAGAGTTATGATGTGTAAAAATGACAACAACATTGAACCTCCTCAACTAACTTCACAATGGGAAGGAGAATCATCAGCATCAACAGCCCAAGGCTGATTCCTATAAAGAAGAGGTCAGCTATACCTCCTCTCTGCAACCTTTTTTATCAATTCCTACACCAGCTGTCCCTCCCATGGCACTGTCCACTCACTCCTCTGCTGGGTTCAACAATTCATTGCAATGGCCACACAAAACTGACAGACAATACTCATGATTATGGAGTTTATTAGGGAAGTAACAGGTTACAATTCAGGATTAGAATCCACTCAACACACAGTTCTTTGGTCGGGATAGCTTCTTGACCATAGGTACACCTCTCCCTGGTCCTTAGCCCTTTGGCCCCTCAGGCTTCTTAGGCAGACCTGGCCTCTGCCCTACTTGGGCAATTATTACAAAGCTCTTTAGCTCCACAGATAAGTGCCTGGAGGCATCGTACCCCACCACTAAGCCTCAGCCCAGAGGCAGTCAGCTACCTCACTCCATGGACCAGGAAGCTCACTGTGCCATATCCTGCCAATCTCCTGGTTCTGCTGCTGGCTCTCTGCCCCACTTGCCCTGCTTCTTGCCATCTTGTGCCATCTCTGGTGTTACAACTCTCTCTCTCTGTCACCTGGAAATTGGGCAATCTACTTCCATAGGGATACTGCCTCAGATGCCCAAGGAGGGGTCACTGTGAGTCGGATTCAACTCAATGACAGTGAGTTTGGTGTTTTTTTTTTTTTGGCCCAATCATTGGTCATGTTGTCAGAAGGGACCATTCTCTGGAGAAAGATATGATGCTCGGTAAGGTGGAGGGCCAACGAAAAAGGGGAAGGCCCTCAATGAGATGGACTGACACAGTGGCTACAACGATGGGCTCAGGTATAGCAAGGATTGTGAGTCTGGCACAGGACAAGGCAGTGTTTCATTCTGTTGTACATTGGGTCACAATGAGTCGGAGCCAACTCAATGGCACCTAACAAAACAAAACAAACCCAGTCATTTGGTGGGGGTTACAAAACCATGGTGAGAAAGCCATATAAAAGCTATCCATTACAACACAGGTATGGTTCTTTCATACTTAGAGGATAACTTCCTCCTCTCGATCATTTTGCCAGTCCAACACAGTCATTAACAATTAATCCTTCAGCAGTGCAAAGAGCCCTCAAGGTGAGGTTACTCAGGTACCAGCCTTCAGGTCTGCTTCAGGTGATCTGGCCAGGTTCTCCAACAGCCATCTCAGTTTCACTCTTTCTGGCATCTGATAAAATTGAACTGAGAGAAGATTCTTCCTTTTCTGTGAGCCTGACAAGGTATCAGCATAGTAAAAGCTTTATGAGACTTTAGGTTTGACCACTGTACCCTAGTCCAGCAGTGCTTCTCCTGTGATGAAAAATCAAATTACTTTAGACATGTTATCAACACCCACACTTGGAGACAGCATTGAAACAAAAAGAGAATGCCTATTTTCTATTTAATTTCTCCTGTGATACTGTTACCATAACTACCACTACTAACTATGACATTGGAGTAGGCTTTCTCAGATCACACAGCTCTTCTTATTCCATGTGTTAGTCCAAACAACTTTGTGATTCAGTATTTCAGTTCTCCTCACTTTCAGAGATGAGTAAACTCATCTGTTTATCACTGTTTAGAGAGGATTGGTCTCAACTCAATACTATCTGATGGTAATAATATTGATTGGAGTTTGTGAATCAGTGACCCCTAAGTTTCTATCTTCACAACTGGACCTATAAGCAGCATCATGATAAATGGAGAAAAGATTGAAGTTGTCAAAGTCTTCACATTGCTTGGTTCTACAATTGATGCTAATGGAAGCAGCAGTCAGGACATCAGACATATACTCAACTCATTGCTGTCAAGTCGGATCTGACCCATAGCAACCCCTCCTTGGGTTTCTGAGGTACGGAAGTAGATTGCCCAACCTTCCTTCCTAGGAGTGGCTGGTGGGTTTGAACTGCCAGCCTTCTGGATGGCAGTCAAATGCCTTAGTCACTACCACCACTTAGTCTTAGCCATCAGAGCTCCTAGATGACATACAGCACTAGGCAAATCAGCTGCAAAGGACCTCTTTCAGGTTCTGAAGGGCAAAGATGTCTCCTTGAGGACTAAGGTGTGCCTGACATAAGCCATGGTATTTTCAATCGCATCATATGCATGTGAGAATTGGACAATGAATAAGGAACATGGAAGACTAGTTGATGCTTTTGAGTTGTGGTGCTGGTGGAGAATGCTGAAAGTACTATGGACTGCTAAAATAACTAACAGATCTGTCCTGGAGGATAGTGCAACTGGAATGCTCCTTGGAAGCGAGAATGGCCAGACTTCATCTCATCTACTTTGGTCATATTGTCAGAAGGGACCATTCCCTGAAGAAGGATGTCATCCTTGGTAAGGTGGAGGGTCGGTGAAAGAGGGAAGGCCCTGAACCAGATAGATTGACACAGTGGCTGCGGCGATGGGCTCAAATGTAGCAAGGATTGTGGAGCTGGTGCGGGAGCAGGCAATGTTTTGTTCTGCTGTGCATAGCATCGCTATAAGTTGGAGACGACTCTTTGGCACCTAACAACAAGAAGTTTCTATGCCCACACTCTCGAGAAGATGACTAGTGCACAGTGTGTGTGATGGTCCCTAAGTTCTGTGCTGGTTATTGTCCCTTGCTGCATAATAAATTATCCCCAAACTTTGAGGCTTAAACCTATAACCACTTCCTTGTATCTGGTGATTTTGTGGATCAGGAATTCAGGGAGGACTTAGATGGGTGATTCTTTTGTTTCCTGTGGTGTGGACTGCGGTCACTCAGGAGTATGCAGCTGGCAGTGGGTCTGATCTGGAGGGTCCAAAGAGACCCTTGACATGCCTGGTGTCTTGGTGGGCACAGCTAGAAGGGAAGATTGTGCTAAGCAATGCCCTTCTCCAAGTAATCTTGGGACCTGTCCACGTGGTCTTCCAGCAGACTCATTTGTTCTTATTTAGCCCCTCCACCCTCCAGCCAGTGCTCTAAGAGACAGGAAGTTAAAGTTGCCCTGACTCTGAAGGCTTGGGTGTTAATTTTATGTGTCAACATGACTGGACTATGGTTCCCAGTGGGTTGGCCAAACACTTAGTCTAGTTGCTGTTCCATAATGTAATTAATGTAATGTAAGATCCTTCTATAATGTAATCTACTGTAATTCCTTGAGGTTGTCAAGGAATTCATGTTGCTTGGTTCTACAATTGATGCCAATGGAAGCAGCAGTCAGGACATTAGACGA
>NW_006921608.1:11461187-11474922 GCF_000298275.1 Orycteropus afer afer | reverse complement strand
CGACGAAAGAGGGGGAGGCCTTCAACGAGATGGATTGATACGGTGGCTGCGATGATGGGATCAAGTATAGCAGGGATTGTGGGGCTGGCACGGGATCGGGCAGTGTTTCGTTCTGCTGTGCATGGGGTCGCTATGAGTCGGAAACGACTTGACGGCACTTAACAACAACAACAACAATGTAATTCAGTGTAAGTCAATCAGTTGAAAAGGGCGTCTCCCAAGCATGTGTTCTACTTCCAGACTATAAGTAGACATTTTGCCAGGCTCTCTCTTCACTTCTCACTCTTCCTGTCTCCTGACTATGGATCTCATGATGCAAGTCTGCGGGAGTCTCTAGCCCATTGCCTGACTGCTGGATTTAGGACTTGCCAGCCCTCCATAATTGCATGAGTCAGTTCTTTGAAGTAAATCTCTCTCTGTCTGTCTCTTGGGTTCTGTTTCTCTAGAGAACCCTGAATAAGACACTGTTGTTGTTGTTGTTGTTATGTGCCGTCGAGTCGGACCCAACTCATAGCGACCCCTCCCTGGGTTTCCGAGGCAGTATCACTACGGAAGTGGATTGCCCCATCTTCCTTCCGAGGAGTGGCTGGTGAATAAGACACTGGGCCTGGTCAAAGCAGTCGGAGAGCCACCCAGGTTCAAGAGGAATGACAAATCTATGTCATGTCTGTTGTTGTTATTGTTATGTGCCGTCGAGTCATACACACCTCCATATAAATAGGAGAGGTCCCAAAACTGATGATGGTATTGCATAGCTCTTTTTAAATGAATGCTCACAGTTTTGATGAATTTCCATGCACAAGGGAGAAAAGAACTATGTATTATCTACTTTGGGGCCCTCGAATTCCTCCCTTCAGACAAATGATCCACTCTGAATTTCCCAAGTGTATGTGTTTGTGACTGTCAACTGACCACCCCAGGGAGCCTTTTAAAAAGGAGACAGTTCTGAGGTGCTTTGTGAGGCATGGATTTCCAGCAGCTCTTTCCTCCCCTGTGATAGACTGAAAATGCCCCCACCTACGGATATCCACAATCTAATTGCTGGAACCTGTGGATACATTACCTTATGTGGCAAAAGGGATTCTGTAGATGTGATTACATTAAGGTTCTTGAGATGAGGACATTATCCTGGCTTATCTGAGTGGGCCCAATGTCATCACAAGTGTCCTTGTAACAGGGAGGCAGGAGATCAAAGTAGGTAGTAAGAGATGTGCTGATGGAAGCAAGAGTTTGGAGTGATTCGAAAAAAGGGTTGTAAGATAAAGAATGCAGATCCCTAGAAGGTGGGAAAGGTAAGGAAATGATTATGCCCTGGAACCTCCAGGAGGAACAGCCCTGCTGCACCTTGCTCTTAGCTCTAAACCAAAACCAAAACCAAAAACAAAAACAACTCACTGCCTTCGAGTTGAATCCGATTCAGCAACCCCTCCTTGGTTTTCCCAGTCTTCCTTCTGAGGAGTGGCTGGTGGGTCTGAACTGCCAGCCTTCTGGTTGGCAGTCAAAGGCCTTAGGCACTACATCACCAGATCTTGTTGTTGTTATGTGCCGTCGAGTCGGCCCCGACTCATAGCGACCCCTCCTTGGGTTTCCGAGGCAGTATCACTACGGAAGTAGGATTGCCCAACCTTCCTTCCGAGGAGTGGCTGGTGGGTTTGAACCGCCAGCCGTCTGGTTAGCAGGCAAGTGTCTTAGCCACTATGCTACCAGAGAGCCCTGTAAGACCCATTTTTTATATCTGACCGCCAGAAGTGTAAGATAATAACTTTGTATTGCTTTAAGCCACTACGTTTTTGGTAATTTGTTACAGTAACCATAGAAAACTAATACACTGCTCTAAAGCATATCTAATAAGTTACCTACAGCAGCTCATGGCCTTTTTGTTTGTTTGTTTTTAATCAACAAAGGGATCAACCTAATAAAGTGTAGCAAAGCTTCCTTCTGCCCAGTGGTAAATTATAATTCATCATCTTGCCTCCAACTAAACCTCTGCTAGCACACTATCTGATTTTCCCTCTCTCTTCCTTTCTATGTGAACAGTATTCAGAGGCAAGGATGAAAGCTAAATGCCATCTTTAATAACCAAAGGAAGGAAGGACAACACATTTTGCTTTTGTTGAAACTTCTAACTCCAAAGAGTGGTTTAACTGGGAGGAATATCTTTTAATAGCAGGGCCATTAAATACTGAAAGGATTTCAGAAAAATTATCTGGATGGTTCAGGTTTGACTTTTTACACCACTGGTTGAGAACCAAGCTCAACTAATATCTTTTGTACAGAGAACTACTGTTGAAGGTTTGTGTAACAATGTTTATTTACTTTTGACAGTTATTTTCCCAAACCAGTCTCCTTGAATTTATTTTATTTTTTCCTCTTCTTGAATTTTAAGGAGCTCTGGTTGCATAGTGCCTAAGGCATTTGACTGCTAACCAGAAGGCTGGCAGTTCAAACCCACCAGCTACTCCTTGGAAGGAAGGTTGGGCAATCTACTTCTGTAGTGATACCGCCTCGGAAACCCAAGGAGGGGTTGCTATGAGTTGGATTGACTCAACAGCAGTGCATTGCATTGCGATGCGTTGCGTTGTGTTGCTTTGAATTTTAAGCCTCATAATAAGTAAGTTGTCTTCCCCATAAGAGAGTCTGGGAAATGGAAGTTCAGAAAGGCTTAGAGACTCATCTAGGCCCCCATGATAGGTCAGTAAGTGGCAGATTTGGGATTTGAGTCTGAGCCCAAGTCCCAGGTGCCTTTCACTAAATCTCTCAGGTTAAGGTTCAGAAGGAAATGTCCCTATCTAGCACCCTGCTTCGCACTTAAAAAGAAAGGTTTGGGGAACTGAAGTATATTAAATGGAAAATCGGTGAGATACTTGCCTTTATCAAATAGCCATCTAACTTCAGGTTTAGAGAACTGACCTTTGAGAATAGGGAAATACCAATATGGACTAGTATGATATTAGATGATAAAGACATGATGGTTATGTTTTTAGAAAGTCCTTATCAGTTAAAAGGAGCTCTGGTGGTGTAGCGCCTAAGGCATTTGATGGCTAACCAGAAGGTTGCAGTTCAAACCCACCAACCACTCCACAGAAGGAAGACTGGACAATCTACTTCTGGAAAGATTTACGGCCTTGGAAACCCAAAGGGGGTCACTATGAGTCAGAATCAACTCGATGGCAGTGAATTTTGTTTTTTATCAAATTGACCCTCAGACAAATTTATTAGTAAAATGACATGTTGTCTGCAATTCGCTTTAAGTTCTCTAGCTTCACCCTCAAAGTTATAAAGAGACATGACTAAGATTGGTCACCTGTTGATAATTGCTAAAGTGAGGGATGGATACATGGGGTTTCACTTTAAAATTTTCCTGGTTAAAACTAAAGAAAATGAAGATGGAGTCATTGCTCACGGGGTCACTGAGCTTCTCTTAAGGGTGACAGAAAAATTTGGAAACAGATAGTGGTGATAGTTGCATGACATGATGCATAGGTGTATATATACATATATATGCACACACGCTTACACACAGATATGTACTTATACATGTATTGTACACGTATGTGTGTACATGTATACACACACACACACATGTATAGCTGTTGTTAGGTGCCATTGAGTTGGTTCTGACTCATAATGACCCTGTGTACAACAGAACAAAACACTGCCTGGTCCTGCACCATCCTCACAACCATTACTAGGAGCCCATTGTTGCAGCCACTGGGTCAATCCATCTCGTTGAGGGTCTTCCTCTTTTTCGCTGACCCTCCACTTTACCGAAAACGATGTTCTTCTCCAGGGACTTGTCCCTCCTGGAAACATGTCCAAAGTACATGAGATGAAGTCTCATCCTTTCTTCCAAGGAGCATTCTGGGGTACTACTTCTTCCAACAGACTTGTTTGCTCTTCTGGCAGTTGATGGTGCATCCAGTACCCTTCACCAGCACCACGATTCAAAGGCATCAATTCTGTCCGCCTTACTCATTGTGCACCTTTTGCATGCATATGAGGCGAGTGAAAACAACATAGTTTGGGTCAGGTGCCCCTTAACCCTCAAAGTGATATCTTGTTTTTTCACACTTTAAAGAGTTTTTTTGCAACAGATTTGCCCATATGTCATTTGATTTCTTGACTGCTGCTTCCATGGGTGTTGATTGTGGATCCAGGTAAAATGAAATCTTTGAGAAATTCACTACCTTCGTTTATCATGTTGCTTATTGGTCCAGTTGTGAGGATTTTTGTTGTCCTTATGTTGAGATGTAATCTCTCCTGAAGTCTGTAGTGTACACACACCCACACCCACACACCCACACACACACATATAAATGTGTTGTCATTGTTAGCCACATTGTTGTTGTGTTGTTCTGTGCTCTCGAGTTGGACCTGACTCATAGCGACCCCTCCTTGGGTTTCCAAGGCAGTATCACTACAGAAGTAGATTGGCCAACCTTCCTTCCGAGGAGTGGTTAGTGGGCTTGAACTTCCAGCCTTCTGGTTAGCAGTCAAATGCCTTAAGCACTGCACCACCAGAGCTCCTCATTGTTAGCCAAGTCAGGTCCAACTCATGGTAACCTCTCATGTGCAGAGCAGTCTGTTCCATGGAGTTTTCAAGGTCGTGACCGTTTGGAAGATCACCAGGACTGTCTTCCAAGCTGCCTCTGGGTGGGTTCAAGCTGCCATCCTTTTGAGTAGTCGTTGAGTGTGTAACCATTTGTGCTCTCAGGGATGCTAGGATATAAGTCGATGCCAACTTGACTCCAATGAACAAAAAAACAGATCTATAGAAAGATATTACCACAATTTAAAAAAGAAAAAGGGAGGGGTTTGGCCTTGGGTTCTAGGACAAATTCCAAAGAGGTCTCATTGTAGAATATCCTCTCCATCAGCATGCCAGCCTCGTCTTCAGACTGGCCTCCTTGAGCATCGCCACATCTCAGAGCAAAGACCTGCCCTCGAGGCATGGGTCTGAGGAGGACGGATGTGGAAAGCTGCTGGTGGCGAGCATTGCAGATGAGGGAAAGAGCATCTCCAGCTTGTTTGAAAGGAAAACAAGGAAATGCTAAGCGGGCCAGCCAAGCGACATCTGTCATCACCTCTCTGTCTGGCACCAGTGACGATGGAACCCAGGGCCCCAGGGGAGACAAACAGAATCAGGGTCAGCTGCCGAGGGCTGGATCCATTGGGCTTTGGGAGCACAGCTGTGCCCACTCATCAGGTCCAGAGTGTAAGATCCCCTTCTTTGAGATTCCTGAGGAAGCCAGTGTAGGAGGGAGAGAGGCAGCAAGCGAACAGAAGATCCCAAGAGGCAGGGAGAGGGGAAAGCGGCTCAGAGCAGTCACCTGAGTTTATTCAAGGAGCAAAATAGGGGTGCTCCCTTCTCTAAGACAGAGAGGTGGGTAGGGCAGCTCCCTGCTCCCACACCGACCAACAGACTGAGCCCAAGTGGGAGCAGGGCTTGGGGAGGTGAGGGGCAATGTCTTAATCCTTGGACAAGGAAACCAAAGAACCCAAACTCAGTGCCATTGAGTCGAATCTGACTCATAGAAACCCCTCCTTGGGTTTCTGAGGCAGTATCACTACAGAAGCAGATTGCCCGAGCTTCCTTCCGAGTAGTTAATGTGTTTGAACCACCAGCCTTCTGGTGAGCAGCCTTAGGCACTTCACGCACAGAGGATTGACAGAGAGAGGAGGCGTTTTCTGAGCTCTGCAACCCAGGCTGATTGGGTTTCATTCAGCCACAGACAGCCTTTTGCTCTTCTGAATACTCAAGGACTTTTCCTTTGGAAGCAAGACTGGCCAATTTCCTTTGCTAAAGATCGACCACCTTGGAAACTCAATGGGGGTCGCTATGAGTCGGAATCCACGCGACAGCAGTGTGTTTTCCTTCAGTTGCAGGCAGTTCCCTAAAAGGGGGCAGGAGTTCCTGCTTAGCAATTTAGAGGTGAATGGTTCGCAAGCCTGGCTGCACATTAGAATCACCTGGGACACTTAAAAAGCCCCACTGTCAGCCCTCCTCCCTGACCGGATACATCAGAGCATCCCAGGGGCTGGCCCCCGTAGTTTTAAACCTCCTCAGATGAATCGAAAGGGCAGGTTGAAACCATCTATTTAGAATCACTCAGGTTGCCTCCCGCATGTCACCTCTCCAGAAGCCTGCTTATTTTCCTTTAGAGTCCTAATGATCACAGATACTAGAGTTATAATAGAGAGTGCGCGTGTGTGTCCTACTGGTCAATCAGAACGTGCTGTCCAGGCATGGACATCATTTAATCACCTGTTTTGCTCACTGCCGTATCCCAAGCACCTAGAACTGTGCCTGACACGTGGAAGAGACACACTGAATAGTTGCTGACTGAATACATCATTAGGAGGACATTTTTAAAAAAAGCCTTGATTCATTCACAAGCTTATAGTGGGTAAGAGTGCAGAGGAGAGAAGGGTATGTTGGAGCCCAGACTGGGGCTAACCAGGCTTTGGGGAGGAAAAGCCTCCAGTTTAAGGGGGTGGTATCAGAATCACCAAAGAGTTCTGGTGGTGCAGCGGTTAAAGTATTCGGCTGCTAACCAAAAACTAGGCGGTTCAGACCCATCAGCTGCTCCGCGGGCGAAAGATGAAGCAGTCTACTTCCCTAAATATTTACAGCCTTGAAAACCTCGTGGGGCCAGTTCTGCTCTGTCCTATGCAGTCGCTAGGAGTAGGAATTGACTAGGTGGCCAGGGCTTGGTGTTAGCAGAGCAAATCGCCCTTCAGAGCGCGGTCCACAGCGCCATCTACTGGATAAAATGTAAACTGCATTTATTTCTCTAAGATCCTAGAAAGTTGCTTCCTAGCAGCCCTGCTTGGAAAACAGCAGCAGGCAAACTTCATCCTGAACACATCCGCTAGTTGGCGTGTCCACCATCGTGTGTGTGATTGAGACTTTACCTAATATACTAATGCACATCAAAGCCCACCACTCTTTAGGTTCAATCCAAGGAGTGAAGAGTCTCTGGATTTGGGGCCAGGGAAGTTAAACCTAAGAATCTTGAAATAACTCTAACAAGGTAAATGCCAAGCCCACACGCAGTAGGAGACACTGCTCTCTTTTTTCAACATCTGTTACTTTGGGTCCAGACCTTGGTGACCACATAGATTTGTGGTCTTTGATCAGCTCCTGGAGCTAAAATGACAGAGGGCCCAGCTGTTAGAAGAGCTATTCCAAGTACTTAAGTGGGTTTCCAAATACTTACCTTATGTCCATAAAACTTTAGACTGAGTCAGTATTTTTATACTGCAACCTGATCCTTAGAGTGAAAGCCACAAGTGTGTGCGTGCATGCATGCACTCACTGTCTCTCTCTCTCTCTCTCTCTCTCCCCCCCCCCCCCCCCCCCTACACACACACACACAGAGAGAGAGAGAGAGAGTTAAATGTATTTAGAAGCTTCTCTTAGATCATTACAAGAATACATACTGTATTGCATTTCAACTTAAAGAGAATCTTGAATCCGTGGGAGAATGGAAGTTATTTACTGAAAAAGGAGAAAAGTTGATTTAATAGAATCTTCAAATAAAGAATAGGCTCTGTTTAGGTAGAAATAGAAATAAGATTTGCAGGGGCTAATCACTTGGGGGGGGGCTTCCACTTTATAGTTCTGTTCATGGGACATCATGTCATAAGTGATATACATGCTACCCTTTGTGATACCAAATCATGCTTTAACAGAGGCTAAGATCTATGAAGGGAGCCCTTGGGTGGTGCAAACCATTATTGTGCTCAGCTTCTACCCAAAAGGTTGGAGGTTCAAGTCCACCCAAGGCAACTTGGAAGAAAGGCCTGGTGGTCCACTCCTGAAAAATCAGCCACTGAAACCACGGGGGTTGAACCAGGGACAACTGTGGGGCTGCCGTGGGGCTGCCGTGAGTCAGAGTCTACTCCACGGCTCCTGTCTTTTTTCAGTTTGTTTTGCTGTTGCTACTTTTATAACCCTCAGTTCTTCATATGTGAATTGGGGATATACTTGCTCTACTTTGTGAGGGAAAGAAAGTCAATCTCACTCCCTAAAAAAATTGCCACTGAGTCGATTCCAACTGATAGTGACCATAAAGGACAAAGTGGAACTGCCCCAGAGAGTTTCCAAGGCTGTGAATCTTTACGAAAGCAGACTGCCACATCTTCCTGTGGAGCAGCTGGTGGGTTCGAATCACTGATCTTTTCGTTGACAGCTGTCCACTGTGCCACCGGGTCTCCTTGCGTCAGCCTTATTGAGGCATAATTTTTATACAATAAGAATTCTCTCTTTTTTTTTATTTATTGTGATTTGGGTGATTTACAGAGCAAATTCATTTTCCATACAGCAGTTCACATATACTTTGTCTCATGTCCTTGACCACAGTTTACCACAATGCAACAGCTCCCCTCCCACTTGCTCCCCATAGTTACCTCTTCCCAGTGACCATCCCTCCATACTCTCCTGCGCCCTGAGCTATCTCCCTGTGCATAAGCAGCCCTTCCTTCTCCCATGATTGTTCTCTCCAGGGCGTGTGTCTACTTGAGGTATATGTTTAACTCACATGCCTGTACTTTGTTTGGCTGGAAACCACAGGTGTGGGTTCAATTCCAGACCTGAAGGGCAGCTAGGGGCCATAGTCTCAGTGGTTCCACCAGGCTCTATTGGACCAGCAAACCTGGTCCCCACCTTACTTTTTTTTTTCCCCTCCAAATGATGAGTTTTGTTCCACATTGTTCTCCCTCTCTGTCCAGGATCTCCTACATCCCTTCCAAGTGCATGACAGTGGAAGCCGGGCACCATCTAGTTCTCTGGTCTCATAGTTGTATAGGTTGCAGATCAGATGGTGTACCAGTCGCTAGGACTGATTGTTTCCATTCATTTTGGTTTTCTTCATTCTTCTTTGTTCTGGACGAGGAGAGACCCATCGTTGCATCTAGATGGCAGCTTGCTAGCTTTTAAGATCCCAGTCGCTACTTGCCAAAGTAGGAGGTGGAACAATGTTTTGTGTAGCATGTTATGCCAATTGAGCTTGATGTCCCCTGCGACTATGGTTGCAAGCCCGCAGGTTCAACTACTCGGTCCCTCTGGGTAGCTGGCTGTGACCAAACAGTGACCACAACCTTGCCCCTTGTCAGCTCTACTATACACTGAGGAAGAGAATTCTCTAATTTTAAGTGTTCAATTTTATAAATTTTGTACATATGTGTGCAGTTGTGTGAATGCCCCTACAATCAATATATTGAACATTTTAGTAACCCCAAAAAGTTTCCTTGTACAGTCAGTCCCCTACCCCATCCCATGGGTCTTACTTCTCTAGTGCTGCTACAACAGAAATACCACAAGCGGGGGGTGGGGGGAGGGTTAGCAAACAGCAATTTATTTTCTTACAGTTCAGGAGGCTAGAAGTCCACATTCTGCTCACAGCACATTCCACTGTGGAGGTGATTACAGTCTCATCAAGGGGAATAACTACCTCCAGTTGCCCAGCCACTCAAAACCAAGTGATGCCCAGCCAAGTTAACACTGAAACTTAACGTTAAGCACCACATTCAGTAATGGTAGCTGGGCACCATCCAGTTCTTCTGGTCTCAGGGCAGAAGAGGTAGCTGCATTCTTGCAGGCAGTTGAGAGCTGTTTTTTTTTTTTTTTTTAAATCATGAATTAATATTGAATTTTGTCACATGATTTTTCTTCATCTATTGCTATGATCCTGTGATTTTTCCATCTTAGTCAATTAATATGGTGAACTACATTGATTGGTTTTTGATCGTTAAACCAACCTATCTTTCCTGGAATAAATTCCACCTAGTTATGATGTATTATCTTTTTTAGATATCACTGGATTCCATTTGTTCAATATACTTGTATCCACAGTCACGAGGGATATTAGTCTGTAGTTTTTTTTACTTGTAGTGCCTTTGGCGGTCCCTGAGTGGCACAAATGCTTTGCACCTGACTGCTAACCTAACGAACGGCAATTCAAATCCAGCAATAGCTTGGAAGAAAGGCCTGACAGTCTGCCTCTATTAAGACTTCGGACCAGGGGGAAAAAAAAAAAAAAGCCCACTATGGAGTAGTGCTACCCTGGAACACAAGGGGTTGCTATGAGTCAGAATTAACCGATGATGACAGATTTGGGTTGCTGTATTTGTTTTTTAATGTCTTTGGTTGGCTACCAACTCTGACTCCTCATTGATGGAGTTCACTGGGTTCCACCTAGACTCCCCCCTCCCTGTACCGTGGCCTGCAGACTCTTTCAAAGCACTTAGTTAGGCGGTTGTAGGGACTCGCTTCCCTGTTTCCTGCCTCCTGCTGTCCATTGGCTGATGAAGACCGCTGTTTCCTGTATTCCATACAGTTTTAAGTTGTTTCAGGTGAGAAAGAAACCCTGTTACTCCATCTTGGTCAGAAACGAAGTCCATTGGCTTCTTGTAAGATTTTCTCTTTATCACTGGTTTTCAACAGGGATTTCTGTCTCTTTTGTTCGCTCTTGTTTTCCCAGCACCGAGGACTGTGTCTGGCATATAAACAACAACAACAACCACACAACAAAAAACAAAACATTGCAATCAAGTTAATTCTGAGTCACAGCGACCCTGTGCACAACAGAAGCAACCACTGCCTGGTCCTGCACCATCCTCGCAATCGTTGCTGTGGTTGAGCCCATCGTTGCAGCCACGGGGGCGAGCCATCTCACTGAGGGCCTCCCCTTTTTTGCTGACCCTCTACTTTACCACGCATGATATCCTTCTCCAGGGACTGGTCTCTGCTGATAACATGTCCAAAGTATGTGAGACAAAATCCTGCCATCCTCCCTTGCAGGGAGCATTCTAGCTGTACTTCTTCCAAGACAGATCTGTTCATTTTCTGGAAGTCTGTGATATTTTCAATATTCTTCACCACCACCACAATTCAAAAGCATCAATTCATTTTTGGTCTTCCATATTCATTGTCCAGTTTTCATATCATTGTGAGCTTTTCACACAACCCTATAGGACAGGATAAAATTGGCCCATGGTTTCCATGTCTGGAAATCTTTACCAAAGCAGTTTGCCACATCTTTCTTCCACAGAGCAACTTGTGGATTCCAACAGCCATGCCCTTAACCACTGTGTCACCAGGGCTGCTGCCTGGCACATAAACCCACTGCCATCGAGTCATTCCGCCTTATAGCGACCCTGTAGGACAGAATAGAACTGCCCCCATGGGGTTTCCCAGGCTGTAAATCTTTACGGAAACAATCTGCCTCATCTTTCTCACCCAGAGTGGCTGGTTGGTTTGAACTGCTGACCTTTTGGTTAGCAGCCAAATGCCTGAACTGCTACACCACCAGAGCTCCTTGTCTGACACATAGCAGATGATTAATACTGAATTAATAAATGAGTGATCCTTTCTATTGTTGTACCCTGTAGTTTTTCACATGTGACTCTTCTCCTTTATCTCCCAAAGCAGAGCCTAAATTTCTTGAAGATACCTGTCTGATTATCAGTTCTGTATTACTATGAAGATTAAATTAAATGACATATGAAAGGGTCTAGCCCAGACCTGGGCATGAGTGTTTATAGATGCCCAACAGATGCCAATTATGTGTTGACTGAGTTACGATTTCTTCTATTCATTTCATACATTTTTACTTTCTAGGCACCATGAAGAGAATTCAAAGAGAAGATGCTCAGGCAGATGTGACCTCTAAGACACTAAGTGAGGTGCATCATCATGATAGCCATCGGAACTGCACATTTTAAATTCGGCACTGAAGCAGTGTATGTTTATCACAGCCCACATCAAAGTCCCAGATGGCATGAGGGAGGAGTGCAAGGGGGGCTCCACAACCCCCAGGACCTCTTAAGATCCCCTCTTAAAGTGCTGATGTCCATCTGTTTCTGTAACTTCCTTAGCAACTGAACAAGTAAATCTTTAAATAGTAACCACTCGCAGTATTTCAGTTCTTTTTATTTCTTGTGGGGTACAAGGCCCATAAAGGTCACCTTTCATAAGCTATACAATTATTTGAGTCCCTTGAACTGTTCCTTTAGACACCTCCACACACACACACACACAACTGTCATCGAGTCGATTCTGACACGTAGTGACCCATTAGGACAGAGTAGAACTGCTCCATGGGGTTTCCAAGGCTGTAAATCTTACCAGAAGCCCACAACCTCATCTTTCTCCCACGGACAGTCTGGTGGGTTTGAACCACCAACCTTTTGGTTAGCAGCCAAATACTTTAACAACTACACTGTCAGAGTTCCTTCTAGATCCCTAAACCCCTTTAATTTGTCTCTTATGGAGAGGTCAATACTTGGTCACAATGAGCCCATACTCACAAATCCCATGTCTGGAGAGCTGTCGTTTCTGCCAGCCCAGTATCCAGTACCTGCTCTTAAGGTTGCCGCCCCCTGAGCCTCCTTAGGACCACCCCCACACCAGTCTCAGACCACAGGGTTAGGGTGATGATGGTGCCCCGTGCATAATTTTTATTTAGGCAATCATCCTTGGAAGCATTTCTCCTTCTCAAAGAAATATATAAAAATTATATTTTTCCCAACTTCAATCTCCTGAATGTGTTCATTTGTTTTTGTTTTTAATGTGGAGAAAACAATTGTGTTACACATTCTAGTTTGATTGGAAGTCCTCTGGTCAGGTTTGGGGATATGGTGAGGGTATTCAGACATCAAATAGTTTTTTCTCTTAGATGATACTTTTTCAAATCACTGCTTTTTTAAAAAAATTTTATTTTATTGCTACTAATAATGTGCTTCAACTTCTAGACACCACCAGAAAAACTCAGCTCACTGCTGTTTATCATTAAAACTCCTCAGAAACCAGAACACAGCCCTTGGAACACATGACTATTCTAACATTGCCACCAAGCATGGATGAAGTCAGCAGATTGGAATAGCAGCCTTTGTCTTCTTCATCTCAGTATTGAGGCTCCATCAGCCAGATACCCAGATGGACCTGAAGCCCAGATATGACGACCATGCAACCCAGATTTTTAAAATTCTGATTTCAATAATTTCCCTTTGGATAGACTCTTCCCTAACTCATTTTATGAAGCAAGCATAACCTTGATACCCAAACCAGGCAAAGACATAACTCAAAAGGAAAATTACAGACCTATATCGCTCATGAATATAGATGCAAAAATCTTCAACAAAATCCTAGCCAATAGCCTCCAACAACATATCAAGAAAATCATTCATTATGACCAAGTGGGGTTCACATCAGGTATAAAAGGATGGTTCAACATTAGAAAAATAATCAACATCATCCACCACATAAATAAAACAGAGGAGAAGAACGACATGATCATGTCAATTGATGCAGAAAAGGCATTTGATAAAATCCAACACCCATTCCTGATCAAAACTCTCAGCAAAATAGGAATAGAAGGGCTATTCCTCAACATAATAAAGGGCTTCTATGCAAAACCAACAGCCAACATTATTCTCAGTGGAGAGAGATTGAAACCATTCCTCTTGCGAACAGGAACCAGACAAGGATGCCCTCTGTCACCACTTCTGTTCAGCATTGTACTGGAAGTCCTAGCCAGGGCCATAAGGCAAGAAAGGGAAATCAAAAGCATCCAAATTGGTAAGGAAAAAGTCAAACTATCCGTATTTGGTAATGATATGATCCTATACCTAGAAAACCCAAGTTGTTGTTGTTGTTATGTGCCGTCGAGTCGGACCCGACTCATAGCAACCCCTCCTTGGGTTTCTGAGGCAGTATCACTACGGAAGTAGA
>NW_006921608.1:11456786-11459377 GCF_000298275.1 Orycteropus afer afer | reverse complement strand
AGGGAACACTGTTAGTTAGGTAGAGATAAGTATTGATTTGGGTGAAGAGAAGGGCAATGTACCAAATGTGAGTGATCAACATGGTGACATTGAGGAAGAGGAAGACAGAGAGAGGTACAGGGGAGGTACAGACAACAAAGATGGACCCTTTTGCACATACAGTACTGCATTGTCAATGAAGGCAAACATGGGTATACGAGTGGATAGATGGGTGGATGGGCTGAACTATCAGGTCTGTATATGCAGCAGGGAGTGTACCCAAGACCATGTATAGGGTTGCCAGACAATGGTCCTAAAGGGCATTTGTATGATCTGTAAGAATTCCCAGGTGTATAGTAGAGCTGACAAGGGCAAAGGTTGTAGTCACTTCTTGGTCACAGCCAGCTACCCAGAGGGAGCAAGTAGTTGAACCTGTGGGCTCGGGACCATAGTTGCAGGGGACATCACACTCAATTGGCAATAACATACTACACAAACATGGTTCTACCTCCTACTTTGGTGAGTAGTGATTGGGACCTTAAAAGCTTGCAAGCAGCCATCTAGATGCAACGATGGGTCTCTCCTCGTGCAGAGCAAAGAAGATTGAAGAAAACCAAAGGTTCATGGAAACAATTAGTCCTCGTGCCTGGTACAGCATGTGATCCTCAGTCTATTCAACTATGAGACCAGAAGAACTAGATGCTGCCTTGCTACTACCACAGTCAACCACTCGGAGGGGGATCTACGTAGGAGGTCCTGGATAGAGAGGGAGAACAGTGTGGAACAAAACTCAAAATCATTTGGAAAAAAAAAAGGGGGGACCAAATTTGCTGGTCTAATAGAGACTGATGGAACCACTGAGACTATGGCCCCTAGCTGCCCTTCAGGTCTGGAATTGAACCCATACTTGTGGCTTCCAGCCAAACAAAAGACAGGCATAGGAGTTGAACATTTACCTGAGATAGATACACTCCTTGGAGAGAACAATCATGGGAGAAAGAAGAGCTGTTTATGCACAGAGAGACAGCTCAAGGGGCAGGAGTGCATGGAGGGATGGACACAGGGAAGAGGTAACTATCGGCAGGAAGTGGGAGGGGAGCTGTTGCATTGGGGTAAGTTGTAATCAATGTCATGAGACAACGTGTGTGTGAACTGCTGTACGGAAAGTGAATTTGCTCTGTACATTTTCACCCAAATCACAATAAAAAAGAAAAAGAAAAGCAGGAGCCTTTTTTTTTTTTTTTTTTAAATGAAGTCAAATGAAATAAATAAAATGTCCCTTTGTCCCCCATTCATATCTAGTTGGTCAGCCACCTTGATTTTTGGATTTAGGATCTTAGGTCACTGTAAGACTGAATCCCTGATTTTACTTTCTTTGTCATCTGAGTTCTTGACTCCTCTTCCCCACCCCTTTTCTCCCATTCTCTCATGACCCCTCTTGTTTTCCTGCTTCTGAAATGTTGGCCTTTGGCTTTCAGCTATTCCCGTAGCAAATTGACCCCTCTATCCTGACGACCATCACAGTGGACAATGCCAGTGGTTCAACTTAATCCCCTCGACTGGCCTCCTTTTGTTTTTGGATTTTAAACAGTAACTCACTGCCGTGAAGTTGGATACGACTCATAGCGACCCCTCCTTAGGTTTCTGAAGTGGTCTCACTACGGAAATAGATTGCCCAACCCTCCTTCCGAAGAGTGGCTGATGGGTTTGACCCTCCAGCCTTCTGGTTAGTAGTCAAATGCCTTAGGCAGTACAAGCAATTTTAGGTTTACAAAAAAATTGATAAGAAAGTACAGAGAATCTCAAATACTCCCTCTCCCACTGCCCAGTTTCCCCTATTATTAATATCTTGCATTGGTGTGGTACATTTGGTACAATTGATGAACCAACGCTGCTACTTATTATTAACTAAAGTCTATACTTCACATTAGGGTTCAACCTTAGTATTATACACTTCTATGGGTTTTGACAAATCCATAGGTCATATGTTCACCATTAAAGTATCATACAGAATGGTCTCACTGCCATGGGTCTCTTTAATAAATAAATAAATAAATATGTATGTGTGTCTATATATATATATGTGTGTGTGTGTATGTATGTATGTATGTATAGTTGGGAGCTCTGGAGGTGTAGTGCCTAAGGCATTTGACTGCTAACCAGAAGGCTGCTAGTACAAACCCACCAACCACTCCTCAGAAGGAAGATTGGGCAATCTACTTCCACAGAGATACCACCTTGGAAACTCCTGGGAGAAATTCGAATTCCATGTGGGTTGATTCACTATGAGTTGAATCAACTCAATGTTAGTAAATTTGGTTGTTTTGGGTTTTTTTGGTGGTGTAGTGGATAAGGTACTTGACTGCTAATCGGAAGGTCAGCGGTTCAAACCCACCAGCTGCTCCATGGAAGGAAGACAGGGTGATCTACTTCCATAAAGGGTTACAGCCTTGGCAACCCAATGGAGGTGACTATGAGTCAGAAACAACTCAATAGCAGTGAGTTTGGTTTTTGATTTGGTATATATAATCATATATGTATATATATGTGTATATATATATATATATATATATATGTATGTGTGTGTGTGTATATATATATATATATATATA
>NW_006921608.1:11453246-11456606 GCF_000298275.1 Orycteropus afer afer | reverse complement strand
TATATATATATATATATATATATATATATATATATATATATGATCTTAACGACACAAAAAGGCACACACAGCTCTGGAAGTGCCTACGAGTTTCTATCCCCTCCTCCACAACCCCCAGGCAATTAGCAATTGACTGTTGGCACAGAAACAGGGAAGCCCAGCTCACATTGGGACCACCCTGGGGCACTCCTTATACCCACAGCTTCCTTGAAGATCAGCCTTTTGTCTGAAAGTCCACCCTGCCTTGGTTTCCTCCCCTGCCCTGTCCTACATCCCCCAGTTCTTTTACTGATCTCCCCTGAGAGCACATCCTTCATGAACCACTTATATGCATCCTCCTCTCAGGGTCTGCCTCTGGGATCATGACCTACGACAGATGTCAGATGTCTCTCACCAGCCTGGATCTCTGTCTTGAGCTACATACTAGAACCAGCTGCCTACTGGACATCTCTTCCTGGATGTTCCATACCTCCTGCAAAAAAAAAAAAAAAAAAAAACCTCACTGCCATCAAGTCCATTCCGACCTTTGGGTTTCTGAGGCAGCAAATCTTTATGGAAGTAGATTGCCCAGTCTTCCATCTGCAGAGTGGCTGGTGGGTTTTAACCACCAGCCTTCTGGTTAGCAGTCAAATGCCTTAGGCACTATGTCACCAGAGCTCCTTGGATGTCCCATAGATATGTCAAATACAACATAACCAAGTCAGACTCATCATTTCCAAATTCTCTTCGCTCCCCAGTCCTGCACCTCCAACATGTAATGGCATCATCAACCTTCATTCAGGAATCGGAAAACTACCTTTGACCCCTTGTCCTCATACTCTTCCTTAGGGGCCATCATTGTTCAAGGGCTCAGCTTCCAAGTCTACCCTCCCCACCCTATTCCTACCTGCTACTGCCCTGGCTGGACCTTTGATTTCCCCCCTTGGATGATCACACTAGCCTTCTTGTCTCTAGCTTTCCCTCCTGTCATCTACCTCCTATTTGACTGCCAGAATGGCTTTCTATGATGCAATCCAATCATATTCCTCTCTCTCTCCTAGAACCCTTCAAGGGCTCCCTATTATCAGTAAATGGATTTCAAACTCCTTGGCATGGCAGGCCAAGCCCCTGCTCCCATGGCATCTTCTTCATGGCCTCACTGAACCACCAGGAGTTCCTCAGGTATGTCATGCTCTCTCCTGCTTTCTACTTCTACCTGCTGCTCGCAGGTCTAGCACCCCTTGCCTCTTCATCCCATGGCTGGCTAACTCTCACCAGCCCTCCAAATCCCTCCTGAAGCTTGACGAGTTCCATGGAGTTTCCTGGCCACTCTGCACACTGACTCCTCCTTGAGCCCTGATGTGTTGGCTGCACTCCAGGATGTTGGCCAATCACTCTGGATGGTAATTGTCTCATCTTCCCACTCGACTGTGAGTTCCGTGAGAAGGAAAGGAGAGAACACCACAAGAGCCGGAGGAAGGCAGCTAGGTGGGGCTCTGGAGGAAGCCTGTCCAGGACCTGCTTTTAGTAGAGACAACAAAACCTCCTGGGAGAAATCCGAATTCCACGTGGGTGTTACACATTTGTTTGAAAGGTAACCCAAGCTCTTTGCTATCAAACTATGGTGCTTTCTTTGACACAAAGTTCCTGAAAATTAGTAGTCCAGAATTAACCTCATCTCCATCTCCCCTACACTTCCCCCTATTAATTCCACTCTTACCCTTTGCCTGGGACATGGCAGACAACTGTGTCCATTATTCTCTGCTGACAAAAGAAAGATAAGCTTCCTTCTGGGGCTTTGGGGATTATACATATGCCTTCGGGTAAGTGAGGAGAGTGAAATTAAAACCCAGGAAGGTAGGCTTAAGCTCAACTTTAGGCTCATTAATGTTTTCATTTCTATCTCTCTGGACACTTGTCTATTGTTTTGATATAAAGGTGCCCACCCTTCATGAAATAGAAGAGCAAGGGAAAGAGTCACCAGACTTGGCATTGAATGGAAGGAAGAGAGTAAGCATGCTCAATGAACTACTTATACAAGAGGCATTTTATTTTGCTCCTCACAGTTTACACTGAAAATTTTGTGCTGTTTGACTCTCATATATGATAGTCATTCATTTGGCAGGCACTTATAAAGCACCGTGTGTCAGGCACTGGGCTAGGTTCTGAGGATGCAAAGTGACGGAAATGGCGCTTCTCCTCAGACAGACATCAAAACACTAAAGAGAATATGGTAGTTAGGTTTGTGTGTCAACTTGGCTGGGCCTGGTTGAGTGACTAGGCAGCTGGATGTAGTTATCCCTCATGGCGAGATTGGTAATTAACTCCATGATGGAATCTATTGGAGCAGCTGAGTAGCTGATTTAGGGATGTGGGCTGCTTCCCATATATAAGAAACAGCTTTGGGAATGGTGTCTAGCTTATGGCATGCTTGAATCCTGCATGTAGTTGAGTCATTGTTCAGCAGCCTGCCATGCTCTGCTGACCTTGGGACTTTCAATAGATTTGAATTAATGGCCTGCTGTGTGGTTTGGTAATATCAGGACTGTGTCTTTTCACTTGTCAACCTTGGGTTTGTCAGCCTTAGCCACCAACAGCCGAGTTAAGAAAAGCCTCCAGCTTCAGTGGGCTGGGAACAGAAGGCAAAGCTGAAGCCCAAGGCTGAGGGGCTTTCACCCAGCTGCTAGAGCCTGGCACTTCGAATTCTGACTTAAAGCCTCCAAACCATAAGAGAATAAATTCCTGTTAGTTAAAGCCATCCCATTTGTGATGTATTCTTGTCAGAGCAGCACTAGGTGATAAGAACAGAGAAAGTATTGTGTTGGTGGCAGATGGCCAGTTGTTCCCCAACCTTTCTCCTCTTCTTAGGAACAGAATTTTCTCAGCTGCTTTGGATGCCTAGGGTAGATAGAAAGAGGTACTGGGACTTGGAGAGGCCAGGATGCAAGAGCAGGTGATGGGGGAAGAGAATAAGTGAAGCTCCCAAGAGGAAGGAAACTTTGCAGCAAAACCATATGACCCAGACTCCAGGTCTATAGGACCCAGCCCTCAGACCTATTCTATAAATGCGATTCAAGTTTCTTTTACAATCCTAAATTTTATGGTTATGAACAGTCATATGGCACACTTGCTTGGTCAAATCATGGTGAGAATAACCTATAGGCTTTTTGCTCCAGAGTCAAATGTAGCCTGGCTGGGTCATCAAGGCCTTGTGTTGATGGTAGACTTGTTAGCAACTTTGAAAGAAATAGGCAAATCAGAGTTACAGAGGAATTCAAGCTTAAAGGGACATCCTAAATCCTCTACCCTTGTCTTATGCTGGGCTCTCTAGAGGAGTGTGTTAGATTGGGTTCTCTAGAGAAACACACACAAAAAAAAAAA
>NW_006921608.1:11439298-11443926 GCF_000298275.1 Orycteropus afer afer | reverse complement strand
AAGGCACCTACTGATGAAGGTTGAAGAATACAGTCTGCAGTATGGATTACGTCTCAATATAAAGAAAACAAAAATCCTCACAACTGGACCAAGAGGTTGCAGGATCTGGTAATTCCAAATTCTGCCAGTCAAGTAGCAGGCTGCTAGCTCATGTCCCAAGAATCAGAGGTCAGAAGATGATGAGTTAGGTGCACAATCAAGAGCAAGTGAGCTTTGCCAGAATGCCATACATACAGGATACAGGCCAGACCCCCAAGGAAACTCCCCTTACATCAGATCACAAAATGGAAGATAATTACATAATACTGAAAATCATGGTCTAACCACATTGACACATAACATTAAACCATCACAGTCCACCCTTTGTCAACTTGATGCCTATATACATCTCCTTAAACTACATATAATCTCTAAATAAAGACAATTACCAAATATATAATAGAGCTAACAAGGGGCAAAGTTATGAAAACTTCTTGGCCACAGCCAACCACACTGACGGAGTGAGTAGTTCAACCTGTGGGCTTGGGACCACGGTTGCAGGGGACATCAAGCTGAGTTGGCATAACACACTACATAAAAACATTGCTCTAAATCCTACTTTGGTGAGTAGTAACTGGGGTCTTAAAAGCTTGCAAGTGACCATCTAGATGCAACAATGGGTCTGTCCTCATACAGAGCAAAGAAAAATGAAGAAAACCGAAGAGGCATGGAAACAATTAGTTCAAGGGATTAGTAGACTAAGCAATCCTCAGCCCATGTGACTATGAGACCAGAAGAACTAGATGGTGCCTGGCTACCACTGTCAACCACTCGTAAAGGGATCAGTGCAGGAGATCCTGGATAGAGTGGGAAAACAATGTGGAACAAAACAAAAAAAAAAAAAAAAAAGACCAGGCTTACTGGTCTGATGGAGCTTGGTGAGACCCCCAAGACTATAGCCCCTCATTACCATTCAGGTCTGGAACTGCACTCTCTCCTGTGGCTTCCAGCCAAACAACCGACAGGCATATGGGGTGAACATTTACATCAGGTGGAAACACTCCTTGGAGCAGTCAATCAAGGGAGAACAAAACAGCAGTGTTTGCACAGGGATGTAGCTCAGGGAGCAGGAATGCATAGGAAAGAAGGACAAAGAGAAGAGGTGACTACAGGGAGGAAGTGGGAAGAGAGCTGTTATGTTGTGGGAAATTGCAATTAATGTCATGAAACAAAATGTGTATGAACTGCTATATGGAAAATGAATTTGCTTCGTAAACTTCCACCAAAATCACAGTAAAAATTAATGAATAAATAAGGGAAAAGACAATTATAAAGTCTAGCATAGTGCCTAAGGCATTTAACTGCCAACCAGAAGGCTGGTGGCTAACCAGCCACTCTTCGGAAGAAAGGGTCCTTGACGGGCTCTCTCACCAGCAGACTCCATGCAGAAAGGAAGCCTGTATTGCACAATATTTCACTACCTGGGAGGGGAAAAGGGGCGCAGTCTCCCTCAGCCACTGGGGTGCTGGGCGGAATGAAGCAGAGGGGAGGCTGGAGGGGGGCCTAGGGAGACAGAATGCTGCCTGGTGAGTCCTGGGTGCCCAAAGGAGGGATGAGGCTGGGGCAGTGGCAGCCAGTTTCCTGAAGGTGGGCCACCCCCAGGTCCAGGAAGAAAGCAGGACCTCTGGGTCTGGCCCCAGCTCCCAGCCTCAAAGGGCAGCAGGGACAAGCTGGGCCATGGTCAGAAGGAGCCCTAACAGGGGACTCAGGTGCCTGGGGCCTGCAAGACCCCATGTCAGCTGCCTGACACCTGTGTAGCCCTTTATGCTTCCTTGATGATCCTTCCTGGGCAGACACAGGTGAGGGTGAGAGAGGCCACCCGGGTCAGGGTGGAGTCAGTGGGTGAGTGGCCAGTGAAAGCTGCAGTTTAAGGCCAAGGGCAGAGACTAGCCTGGCTATCACAGTCTCAGAGGAAGCTTTGGATTATTGATTCTCATAGGGACATGGCACCTGTATACATGGGGGCAGAGGGGGCAGGGCCACCCAGTAAGAGCCAGGGGATGCACAGGTCAGGGACCAGTGAGGGGATCCAGTGTGCCCACCACCACCATATCCAGGCCGTCCCACTTATGGACAGGAAGGCTCCACCCCTGACAGAACCACCAAGGCTGTTTTGGAGGGAATGAGCCAGGGCCACCCATCTTGAAAATACAGTGAGGGCAGGTGAGGGAGGGGACCCCAGGGATGGAGAGCACTTGGGCCACCCCGGCTCTGGAAGAGTGGACAGCCCTCGCTTGTGGGTGGCAGTGGGGTCTGGGCTCTCTTGAGGTGACATTGGCTCACCAGGGCCCCAGAGGGACATTCCCAGTACAGGTTGGGGGTGAGGTGATATGGTCATCCTCTGTTTTTGCTCAGTGCCAATTTTTGCATAATGATCTGGTCTTTGGAACCTAACCACGTTGATAAGTGAGTAGTGTGTGTGTGTGTGTATATACATACATATATATATATCAATATATATATGTATACATATATATACACACATACATACACATATAACAAGAAAAGGACAAAATACTCATAGCAATAATAGTCCTTACTTCTGCAGCTGGTCACATGATATAGCTGGTATTTGGAACAACCTTCTTCAACCACCCATTCTGTATTTCCTTTGCCCTTACAAACACTTCAGCTGGTTTTGCCTCTAAATTATGACATAGGTCTGTTGTTGTTGTTATGTGCCATCGAGTCAGCCCTGACTCATAGTGACCCCTCCTTGGGTTTCTGAGGCGGTATTATATGCAAGTAGATTGCCCAACCTTCCTTCCAAATGACATAAGGCTAGAGAACTGATATACCCCCCAAGGGTAGGACAGTGAAGGTGTATTGCTGGCCTTGCCAGCTGAAGGCAAACTACTTTTGGCAATCCTTTGAAACAGGCATGGTGAAAAAGGCATTAGCCAGATCAATAGCTGCATACTAGATAACAGAAGATCACAAAACGGAAGATAATTACATAATACTGAGAATCATAGCCTAGCCAAGTTGACACATAACATTAACCATCACAACATTCATTCTTCCCTGTGCTGAAGAAAAATGAATTTATTGTCAATACTTAAAGGCTTCCTATAAAATAAATGGGCAGTAGGTATTGTGGAAGGAGCCCTGGTAGTGTGACAGTTAAGTGCTCAGCTGCTAACGAAAAGGTTGGTGATTTGAACTCATCCAGCAGCTCTGTAGGATAGAGATCCGAAGACCTGTTCTTGTAAAGATTGCAGCCTCAGGAACGCTATGTGGCAGTTCTTTGTCACATGGGGTTGCCATGAGTCAGAACTCACTGAACAACAGATATTTTAGAGTCTAAATTCCTGGCTGGCAGGGGTGTAAGCATTCAACTGCTGATCAAAAGTTTGGTGATTCAAACCCCCCAGAGGTGCCTCGGAAGACAGGACTGGAAATCTGCTTCTGAAACATCATAGCCTTGAAAACTCTGGGGCACAGCTGTACTCTGCACACAGGGGCTTAGTGTGAGTGGGAGTCTGCGTGATGGCAACTAACACAACAATACATTCTAGGGTCTGCATTCTCTGACTCTAGATCTGGGGTTCTTATGTCAATTCCAAGTCTTTTCAGGTTTCAATATGCTCTTTTATCTTCTAAAATGAATGAAAGGACAGTTGGATATTTGGAGAGAGCTATCTCTTTGCCAAGTTAGGGAATCTTGGTTCCAGGGATCTTATCTCCCATGGCTACAATGATTTTACTTGTTGGAACCACTTCCACCCTTGCTGTCAGGTCAACATTCCTGCCATACTCCTCACCAAATGAGGGCACTCAGAAGTGGGAAGGTCTCCTGCCCTGAATAGGAAGAGAAGGCCCTCCTCCCTCCTCTCATCTCTGCTAGAGTTTCAAGAAACAAATCCCTTCCTTCAATAGAAAAGGATTACTTAGTGCTTTCTTTCATTCTTCATTTTAATTTTCATTGAAATGCATTAAAACTCCACCATCAGAGGCTTTGGTTTTCTTTTAACAGCATTTCAAGACTATTCAGGATTTAAAGACTAATCTCTCTGTCTCTTATTCTTGTTTTGCGATTTGGATTAGTCAGACAAAGTCCTTTCTTTGTAAGGAAATTGTCTTTGTAACTCAGGGATTATTCATCTCCTAAAAATATTCTTAGGAAGCATACAAAACTAGAAATGCATACATAATGGGCTGAGCAAGTAAGTGCAAAGCTATGAGCTTTTGCACATATTTTCAGCCTTCCAGCTACGTGCAGGTTTATGGTTCCTTACAGCGCCTTGGCTTTCCTTGGCCACACTATGGAAAACTCCCGTTTCTTTCACTGCTTGAGAAATGGGGCTCCTGATGAATTGCTCCTTCTGGTTATGTGAAAATTATCAAAATGGCATCCATGATGACTGTCTTAATTACCTAGTGCTATAACAAAAATTTATTTATTTTATAGTTTTATAAAATTTATAATTTAGGAGACTAAAAGTCTAAACTCAGTGCTAAAACGGCAAGGAGGCCACATGTTCTGACCTCCTCTAACCCTACAAGGGGAAGGCAGGATTACCAGCAGTAACCCAAGGCCTATTACTGCAAGGCCAGACATGCTGCCTCCCTCCAGCCCTTTCACCAAC
>NW_006921608.1:11434416-11436866 GCF_000298275.1 Orycteropus afer afer | reverse complement strand
AACTCTAAGCACCTGAGAGAGAGTGGGCACCTCCCAGAACATTGTATTGTGCCACGCCCAACAGAAATAACCCAGGTGGATAGCTTCAGCAATCAGGGGCTGCTCAGTTGCTCATACAAAATCCCACCTTGGAGTTGACAAAGACTTATGGGTAGAAAAGCCACACTAAGTAATTTACTACACCGCACTCAGGATATAGCTCTAAGGGAAGCTTCTGCTATTTTAGTTTCTAGTAGCCAGCAATCCTTGGGGTTCCTGGGTTTATGGATTCATCTGTGTCTGTGGTCAGATAGTGCCTGTTCTCCCCCTAGGTCTGTGTGTGTCTCTGTGTCTATGCTACTCTTTATATAACTCAGAAATGCTTAGGTTTAGGATTCACTCTCCTCTGGTATGACCTCAACTCATTAATTGATTATATTACATTGGATCACATTATGGAAAGTGATTACACTACATTTGATGTAATGTCATTGCATTGCATTACATCCATAGGTATAGAGGTTAGGACTCCAACACAGATTTTCGGGGGGACACAATTCAGTCCATAACAATGACCAATGTTAATATAAATTCACAGCAGAATCTACTTAACCCTAGAACAATCCAGAACATCCTTGGATCTCTTTCTAATACTTCATGATGTCTTCTCTATCTGGCATTTTATTTTTCAGAGCATTACTGACCTTCTGTTGTGAGTTGATTCCAATTCATAGTGACCCTATAGGATAGAATAGAACTGCCCCATAGAGTTCCAAAGGCCGTAAATCTGTACAGTAGCAGACTCATACATCTGTCTCCCACAGAGCAGCTGATGAGTTTGAACTGCTGATCTTTTGGTTAGCATCTGAGTGCTTTAACCATTGTACCACCAGGGCTCCTAGGGCCTCACTAGACCATTGATTATCTGTACTGGAAGGAACTTCCAAGTATTTGAACTTCTTGGAACTTGATCTTCTGGATGATTGGAATTATTCTAAAACATATCAGTAAATATATTTATCTATAAATGGCCCTATTCTGAACAGCTTAAATGTTGACAGATAAGAAGTGAGTTGGCTTGAAATAGGTAAACACATACAGATGCTCAAAACTAGTTCCTTTCTTTCTTTATTTTCCCAGAGTGGGGCAGAAGGAGGAAAATACAGCCAGTTAACTACCCACATTCTGGTTCCACTTTTTTTTTTTTTCAGGAAATTTTAAGTACAGAGGCCAGTAACTCACCTTCTAATCAACCTGGATTTGTTTATTCTGTCTTTAAAAAGTGTTTAATGTTAATCTTGCTCTGATCATATACTAGAGATATTAGGCTGGTACATGAATGCAAGGCATTCAAGCTGATGTCCTTTCTAATTTGTTGGGTAACTTCTGACTAGTTGGGGCTTATGGCATACAAGGTGTTAAATATTTTGAATAATAAAATTCAAGTGATAATGAAATTGTAAAGTTATAATGAAAAAGTAGTTTTTAAAATTATAATGGAATAGTAGTTTCTGGTATCAACCAAGTTTTGTTGATCTCTGTGCCCTCAGTATTTCCTCAATCAGTTTGCAAAGCATTTCTGCCTATGGTATTAGTAAGTACAAGCTAGACTATGCTGCACTAACAAATAGCTCAAACATCTCAAGGTTTAACACAATAACATTTTATTTTTCACTCATACCAAGTGTCCAGTGTGAGTCAGTGGAAGACTCTGCTCCACACAGTCACTCAGGGTCTCAAGCTGAGGGAGGTGTCATCATCTTGTAGCTGCACCATTTGGACACATGACTTTCTCATTAGCCACAGCAAGAGGAGAGGACACTTAGAGATTTGTACATGGGCTTTTTGCTGCTACCACAGGAAAGGGGCACTCATCACTTTGGTGAAAGTCTATGCAGCAAATTAGTTTCCAATTCAACAATTTATACACAGATTATTCTGTGACATTGTTTGCTATCCCTGCAATGTGTCTGCACTCTCCCTGTTTCCACCCTGGCTTCCCTGCCTGCCCTACCTTGCCTCCTCATCTTTGCTTTAGGGCAAATTTTGCCCATTTGATCTTGTGTAGTTGATTGTTTTAAGAAGCACATTCCTACATTTTGGAGTTCCGGCAAGATGGCAGACTAGGCAGAAGGATTGCACAGACCCTCTTCAACAAAGCAAAGGGAAACCAATTAACACAGACACAGAAGATAATGTTGGATCCCTGAGCCTTGAAAGGAAAGATACAAAAGTGGACTAAACCCCAAGTAGCAGAAGAATTTGTGTGAAAATACCAAAAAAAAGGAGACATACGGAGCTGTGGTCTGGCAGCGACAGATGGCTTAGAGATTCCCAAGTGGTAGTAGGACCTAAGAATTAACCTAAAAATCACCCTGCTAGCCAGAGACTGCAGGGAGGACTGTGCACGGTGGCTGGGGAACAAATGGAGAAGGTGAAGAGAAAGGTGGGCTGAGCTGTGGACTTTTGCC
>NW_006921608.1:11388664-11407085 GCF_000298275.1 Orycteropus afer afer | reverse complement strand
ATGACATGAGACAAAGTATATGTGAACTGCTGTATGGAAAGTGAATTTGCTCTGTAAATCTACACCCAAATCAAAATTTAAAATAAATTAAATTAAATTTAAAAAAAAAAAAAAAAAGAAGCACATTCCTCACAGGTGCTATTGTTGATTTTAAAGGCCTATCTCATTTGACTGAAAGGTGACCTCTGAGAGTGGCTTCAGTTCCAGCTTAAAAGGGTTTCTTAGAGCTATAGCCTTGGGGGTTCCTCCAGTCTCTATCAGCCCAGTAAGCCTGGTCTTTTTATGAATTGAGTTTTGTTCTACATTTTTCTTCCATTCTGTCTTGTCAAAGAGGTTGGTAGTGACAGCCAGGCCCCATGGAGTTTTTCTGGTTTCAGGGGAGGAGGCTATGGCTCATGTGGGTCATTATTCCTGTTGACTGATTGCTTCCTTGAGTCTTTGGTCTCCTTCACTCCCCTTTGCTCCAGATAGGAAGAGACCAATAGTTGTATTATAGATGACCACGCACAAGCTTTTAAGACCCCAGATGGTACTCATCCCATTAGGATGTAGAACATTATCTCTATGAACTATGTTATGCCAGTTGACCTAGATGTCCCACAAGATGTTCCTTAACCCTCAAGCCCAGTAACTCTGTCCCATGAGGTGTTTGGATATGTCTAAGAAGTTTCCATAACTGGGGACACTCGTCACTTTTACCCACATTTCTTGGCCAAAATTAGTCATGTGGCTCTTCCTAGCTACAGTTGGGATATGTAAGAGATCAAACGGAATATTTGTTTCAGGGGAGGGAAGACCCAGCAAAAGTGCTGAGAGAAGGAAAGAGTCAACTCAATTTCCAAACAGTCTATTGAAGATTTTTGGTGATAAGAATAGCCTACAGATAGAAAGGTATGGAGCTTTGAGCATCAGAAACTGTATCCTGAAGAATTCAAAGCAAAAATATATTCATAGACACAGACCAAAGATAAAATAGGTCAAGAATTCTAATGATTACTGAAAAAGAGAAGACAGTCAAAGAAAAGAATAATGGACATTAGAGTAACAGGCATTGGGACATGCTTCTCTGAAAAGGGGTACTCTTAGGTTGATTTAGGGCCATGTTAGGGTACATGTTAGGAGCTCAAGTAGGTTTGGTGGTATTCAAGAGCAGAGCAGACCTACTTCTCTTCCCAGATGAGTCTTGAAAATAAGTTCCTTATGAGAGCATGGCCAGTAATGACAGCAGATGTGTTCAGTCAGGGAGGGAGAGCCTGAGGCAACCCCCTGCATTTCTTATTTCCACGGAGTCTACTAATAACATCCAGTAATTCCTTGAATCTCCAAAGAAGTCTCATTGGGAGACTGAGAAAAGGCCAGAGAACCTGATGTGGCCCCATGGAGCAGTGAATTACTTGGCAGGGCTTTTCTAGCCATGGTGTTTGTGACTCCCACCAGATTACTGGGTGGGACCACACAAATAAGGTGTGTAGAACTCTACTACTGGGATTGGTTAGTTTTGACACTCCAGAATTTTGTCACTAGAGGAAGAAGGGGAGATCTCACCACCATCACAGGAGAAGAACCAGAGGCAGAGTGGAGCTCATCCTTGGACCCAGGATCTCTGCACTGGGCCACTTTGGCAGAGAGACACCTGGCAGAGAGACAGTAGCAGTGGAACCATGAGGCATGAGACAGAGTGGCGGACTTACCTGCCCACAGAAGGAGAAGGCTGAGTGCTGTTGGGCAGGAGGCTTGCTTTCTGGCAGAGTGGGGTGTGCATAGGTGCATCTACCAGCAGAGCTAAAAGAGCTTTCTAACACTTGCCTGAGCAAAGCAGAGGCTAGGCTGAGAGGCCAAGGCCCAAAGAACCCTTTTCTTAAAGGGTCAACTGGCTGCCATTTTGAATAGTGTACTTAAGGGTGTAGTTTTCCTGTTTATTTCCAGATTATATGCGGCTACCAGAATATGATTGCTGGCATAGTTGTTTACTGTGTTATCTCTGTTCCATAATGAGGTTCATATGATATAATTAAAAACTGATTGAATATTGTCCAAATCACACTCAACTGTTGCTTGGGCTCCAGAGAAGAGAGATTGGGCTTGATAATTCTTGTTTTGTTAAAGGTGTCATGGAAGGCTTTGAAAGATGATTTGATAAAGATTCCAGATCCTTCTGGTATTTCACAGTTTGAAAAAATACAAAAAAAACCCCCAAACTTTTATCTACATCAAGTAATGAAGATAATGTGATTGTACTTTGTGGGATCTTACATTAAGGCAACAGTTTGACATTTTTGACCTGTTCCATAATATATGTAATTTGAAAAGACACTTAGTGGTCCTGCTCGGGTGATACTGAGTGGTCTCTGGACATAATTCTGCTGTGCCTAAGGGCACAGTAGAGGAGAGACTGTCCTGATCAAAGAATTGTATCCTGAGCACGTTTCTAAACCTGAATTGTAACCTGTTACTTCCCTAATAAACCCCTTAATCAAGAGTATTGTCTGTGAGTTCTGTGTGGCCATTGCAACGAATTATTGAACCCAACAGAAAAGTACTGAGTGTCATGGGAGGGATGGATGGTGTCAGAATTTGAAAAAAGGCTGGAGGGTGGCAGCATGTCTGGCCTCATAGGAATAAGCTTTGGCCTGTTGATGACTCTGTTTCCTCCTTGGGAGGTTGGAGGAGGTCAGAAGAGGCTGCCTCCATGCCACTGTGCAGGCCCTGTGGTTGGGATAAGGAGGATGCAGAGTGTGTGGAATAATAAATAACCAGGGGACAGATGGGAAACAGAGGCACCATTATATGGTGTTACATGTACCTCAGAGGAAAGCTGACAACCTAGAACAAATAACCCTTCTGTCAGATTCTCGGACACTCTTGACATTCTTGCTTTAATCATAGCCTCTTACCTTGCGATCAGACCTCCTCTGAACTCCACCCCTCAGGTCCCATGACTGGGTTTCTGCCCTGGTTCTTGCCTGGATGCAGGATTCGCTGGCATTTGTTGATGTATCAGATATCCTTCACGCACTCCTCAAAGTGCATGAAGTGCACTTTCTTTTTTCTCCTTTTCTGCCTTTTTTCTCCTTTTCTGCCTTTTTTAGGATTAATTGAATACTTTCAATGATTCCATGTATGTCCTTTGTTTTGTCACTTTGATGGTCATTTTAGGGTATATAATATACATTTGTAATTTATCACTGTCTCCTTCTAGGTAATATTATGATAGTTCACACACAGTACAAGGACCCTATAACAGAGCCCAGGTAGTCTTTGACTTATGATAGGGTTAATTCCAATGACTCTGTCCTAAGTTGGATCTGATGTAAATCAAATACCTCATTACATTTTTAGTTTTCATTATTATTGCCTTTAATTATCAATGTCTTTATAATTGCAGCCTTTATTTGTCTTTGAGGGTTGGAAAAATTAAATATATTTTATTGCATACGCACATACACATAAAAATCATAAAAATTTACTCCCATGATGAAGAATTGGGTGACACTGGCATTTTGACGGTTGTGGTAATAATTCCACTTATGGAAGGTTCTGGGTCATGTGGATTATCTTTGGTAACAATAATCCTTGGTAAGTAATATCTCACTGCTTCCCAAATCTGTCTATCAACATTAGCAAAGCAATCAGCATTTTGGTCCACGTTTTTAAGCAACTGAAGTCCTAGATTTAGTTTAGAAAAAACTTCAGCTAATTCTTTCACTGTAAAAATTTTTTTGACAACTTCTCTACTTCCTCTTCCATCTTATCCAGCTCATCCTTGAATTTTTTGGCAGCTTTGACATTGGTGCTTCCTGCTTCTCTAGTTATATGCATATTATGTGAGCCAAATCTGCATTTGAAGCAATGAAACCAGCCCTTGCTGGCATTAAAATACTCTCGGTCTTTTCTTGCTTCAGGTTTTCACAAAGGCTGTGTGATTTCATTTGAATCATCAGTAGACTCATAGGAATCCTCTTCTGGATTTGGTCTCCTATCCAAATCATCAACAGCTTCTTAATCTCATATATTGGCCCTTACTTCTTCTTTGTTAAAGTTGTTGATCTTATGCCAATCACTCCTTTAACTGACTCTAAGATCCTCTTCTTATCCTTTGTTATGTGCCCTCGAGTCGGACCCGAGGCAGTATCACTACGGAAGTAGATTGCCCCATCTTCCTTCCAAGGAGTGGCTGGTGGATTTGAACCACCAGCCTTGTGGTTAGCAGTCAAGTGCCTTAGGCACTATGCTACCAGAGCTTCTTATCCTTAGTGATCGTCAAAATGGTCAAATGAGGCAGTCCTTCTTCACATGCTATTTTGTCAGTGTTCTATTACCATGGGCCTTCATCTTTCTACCATGTCCAGAGCCTTCCTCGCCTTCTTTTGGATTGGAACTTTCAGTGGCATGACTTCTTTTGGTAGACATATTGTGGGGGTATAAGCAGTACAAATATTACAGTAGAGAATTAGAACAGCTCAGTTTCCAATCAAGAACTGATGCTTCTTATGCATGAAACACTGAATAAGATCACACTACAGTCCTGGTCTACAGTGAAGTGTGCATGAGTGCACAGCTGCAGCTCTCAACACCAACACCAACTTCATTGTAGACCAGGCCATAGCCTACTATACAGCAGTGTTTTGAACAGGTAAGTCATAAAATTGAACATCTGCAAGTGAATATCTGAGAGTGATAACATCTGCAAGTTAGGCACTGCAACACTGTATGTAGTACATATCACTAATGATAAAACATACAAAAAAAAAAAAAAAAGGATAGTCAGAAGTGGTTGGTTGTAACTCGAGTATGTCATAAGTCAGGGACTACCTGTATTTCCATTTCTCCTTTCCAGGCCTTTGTGGTGCACCCAGCACATGACTAGCAAATCATTCTGTATTTCAATTCATTGTTCATATCATTATTCACATTGTTGTTGTTGTCAGGTGCCATCGAGTTGGTTCCAACTCATAGCAACCTGATGTGAAGCGGAATGAAATGGGCTCAAACGTACTTCCTGTTGTGAGGCCGACTGGTTCTGTGCCATCCTCATGATAGCAGACGTGCTTCAGTTGTTAGAGCCACTGTGTCAGTCCACCTTGTGGAGGGTCTTCCTCTCCTTCCTGAACTTCTACTCTACCACGTGTGATGTCCTTGTCCAGAGAGCATTCATACTGCTATTATTATTAATAGTCAACATAGGAGCTCTGGTGGCATAGTGCCTAAGGGATCTGACTGCTAACCAGAAGGCTTGCGGTTCAAATCTACCAGCTACTCCTCGGTAGGAAGACTGGGCAATCTACTTCCATAGAGATACTGTCTCAGAAACCCAAGGAGGGGTCGCATGAGTCAGATTCAACACAACAGCAGTGAGTTTGGTTTGGTTTTGTGAAGGCCAAGCACCATGATAAACATTTTACATGTATTAACTCATTCTCATTTGAGAACTTGTTTCACCCAAGGAATCTCATAGCAACATTTTCCCAGTTACAAAACATTTTTATAGAGATAGCTTTTCTAGGGCCCTCATTATGTGCTCAACACTGTTGCAACTGCACACAGTCGCACCCATTCACTCATTTAACTTAGGAATAACCGTGTAGGCAAGGTGTAGGGAATTTAAGTAGCTTGCAAGACCAGGATTTGGGCCTATTAGTGTGATTCTAGAATCCACCTTGTTAACCAATGAGTCCACTATTAAGACAGGACTATATTGAGCCATCAAGTTCATACAGAATTACAATACTTTGAGAGGAAGGCACTTCACGTCAGGATCACAGATAAACAGATAACTGGGGAAAGTGAACTCTGCTCTCTGAATGCAGTGTTTTTGTCGTGAAGACTCACGTACTAATCCACCGTTGAAGCCTGCTTGCTTTCCAGCTCATGGAGGTCATTCACTCAGATCTCTTTCGCCATCTGCTTCCTCAGATAAAACGGTTGGATTCACTTTAAAAATAAAAGTGAATGTTGGTAAGAGCATCACCTTACTGTGTGGAATTCTAATTCTTTGATAAGTTAGTCACTGAAAATGATTGCTCAGAAACAAAGCTAAAAAAAAAAAAATAATAACTCTTCAACCACCTGAGTTCTATAGTTATATTTAGAGTCTTGTAGCAAAGGATACCAGAAACAGGTTTACTTGTGTTTTGTTGACTATGCAAGGGCATGCAACTGTGTGGATCATAACAAATTACAGATAACATTGCAAAGAATGGGAATTCCAGAACACTTAATTGTGCTCATGAGGAACTCATACGTAGACAAGAGGCTGTCATTCAAACAGAACAAGGGGATACCGCACAGTTTAAAATCAGGAAGTGTGTACATTAGGGCTGTATCCTTCCACCTTACTTATTCAATCTGTATGCTGAGCATGTAATCCAGGAAGCTGGACTATGTGAAGAACACAGTACCAGAATTGGAGGAAGATTCATTAACAACTTACAATATGCAGATGACACATCCTTGTTTGCTGAAAGTGAAGATGACTTGAAGTACTTACTGATGAAGATCAAAGACTACAGACTTCAGTATAGATTACACCTTAACATAAAGAAAACAAAAATCTTCACAACTGAACCAAACAAGCAACATCATGATAAATGGAGAGAAGATTGAAGTAGCCAGGGATTTCATTTTACTTGGATCCACAAGAACACTCATGAAAGAAGCAGTCAAGAAATCAGACAGCATATTGCACTGGGCAAGTGTGCTGCAAAAGACCTCTTTAAAGTGTTAAGAAGCAAAAATGTCTCTTTGAAGCCTAAGGTGTGCCTAACCCAAGCCATGGCATTTTCAATCATTTCACATGCATGTGAAAGCTGGACAATGAATAAGGAAGACCAAAGAAGAATTGATGCCTTTGAATTGTGGTGTTGGTAAACAATACTGAAAATACCATGGACCACCTGAAGAAAGAACAAATCTGTCCTGGAAGAAATGCAGCTGGAATGCTCCTTGGAAGTAAGAATGGCCAGAGTTTGTCTCACCTACTTTGGTCATGTTCATAGAAGGGACCATTTGCTGGAGAAGGTATCATGCTTGGTAAAGGGGAGGGTCAGCACAAAAGGGGAAGGCCCTCAATGAGATGGATTGACAGCGGCTGCAACGATGGGCGCAGGTGTAGCAAAGATTGTGAGTATAGCCAAGACCACAAGACGTTCTCTTGTGCATAGGGTCACTAGGAGTCAGAGCCTACCTGATGACACCTAATTACAACAACATTGAGATTTATGCTTTCAAATTATATTTCACTTATGATAGTTGTAGGGGAGATGTGGTGGACAGTGTGTGTGTAGTTAAGAGAATGCTTGCTCTTTTACTAAAAGGTGACTAAATCCACATGTGCTCAGTGGTGTTTGTCCTAGCACCATATCCATGAAATTTATTTTTAAGACTGTGCTCATGGTAGGTAGTCTTCTTAGTATTTTAGAGATGAAGAAACTGAAAGTCAGATTTACACAGCTAATAAATGTAAGAGAAGAATTGCAAGACCAGGTCTCTCTTTAGCACACACCATGCTTGCTCGAGCTCTGTTTATCATCACTAGAAATCCATTATTTTTTTTTCTGCACTTCATGTTTATTAAATGTAAAGGCCAAAGTAAATTTTAAAATAACAGATTTAGTTGTGTAATTTGTGATTTTAAGTAGAAGCATGTTTCTGGGGAACTCAAGAAAGGAAATGTAATCTGGTCTTGGTGCTTGACTGGGTGCAGGTGGTAAATATCTTAGTGACTTGTGGATAGAACACAAATCCTGTAATCCATATTGAGTTTAAAGGTAATAGCTAATATCCATTTTGAACAAACTATTTATGCACATGATGTCATTTTGAGGATTAAGTTGTGCCTGACCCAAGCCATACTATTTTCAGTCAACCTCATATGCATGCAAAAGCTGGACAACAAATAAGGAAGACTGAAGAATGATTGAACCCTTTGAATTATGGTGTTAGCAAAGAATATTGGCCCCAGTCAGGCACTCAATGGTGCTGTGATGTTTTGGCCAGCAGGTGGCGATATTGTGTCACAAGGGACATTCACGGCTGCTTAAGAGCTAAGGTAATTTTAATTATTTCCACATCCAGTACCGTATTAGGATAAAATAACAGGTTCAGATATGATCCCCTTGAATCCTTTTTCTTCATATGAGCAAAGCTACATGGATACTTCAGGCACCTTCCTAAAGCAACGCTTAGGTTGCTCTTCCACGGACCTTAAGCGAAGAATGGGATCAGCATTCCTAAATCCGTAGATCCCCTGGATTCAGAATCACTATTCACGGGGTCCAGAATCACCCTCCTAAATAGGTAGGCTCTTAGCGTGCTGTTGGACATTATAGTAAAATCTTACTTAGAGATTCTCATCTAATCATTTCAGCTATTAAGATCCCAGTCAAAAGTGAAGCAAACCAAACAACTAAACTCACTGCCATCCAGTCGAATCAATTGGACTCATAGCGACCCCTCCTTGAGTTTCTGAGGCGATATCACTACTGGAGTAGATTGCCCAGTCTTCATTCCGAGGAGTGCCTGGTGGGTTTGAACCACCAGCCTTCTGGTTAGCAGTCAAGTGCCTTAGGCACTATGCCACCAGAAACAGGGTTAGACAAAATGTATAGACATCAACACAGTGGGTACAGAGTTGATGCATAGAGTTACTTCCTGTAACTTCTTCATGAGAAAGACATTGAGCTCCTCCTTAGGGTCTATTTACTTTTGTTTTGGACATAATTCTAATCTGGCTACTGGGTTTTCTAGTACAAACATTAGCAAACAACTATTTGGAAGAAGGAAAAAGTGTTAAGAGGCAAGCACAATGTTATATTCAGGTTCAGAAAACTGGGTAGTAAGGCTGGGAACAGAACAACAACAACAACAACAACAAAAAACAGAGCACAACAGCTAAAAAGCCTGGGACCGCTTCGTGCATAAGGGATGGGTTACCAGTTACCAATTGTCAACCACTCCAACTCATGGTGACCCCCGGTGTGTTAGAATAGATAGCACTGTGCTCCGTAAAGTCTTCAATGGCTGAGTTTTTGAGGGGCAAGCAGATTGCCAGTCTTCCTTCTGAGGTGCTTCTGGGTGATTCGAACCACCAACCTTCTGGCTGAGCCAAGCACAGTAACCATTTGTACCATCCATGGACTTGAGGGGATGGGGGGCGGCAGCTAGCTCCTGACTACAACACTGTGTTCGAGCTCAGCTCAATTATACAAAAGTCCCCTGAGTATCAAAGTGTGGGTTATGTTCCTAAAGCTCTGTTTTGTAAGGCAAGGAAACGTGCGAGCAGTGAAGGTGAAGAGGTTTCTATCAAAATGGAGAAATTAGAAGGAAAGAAAAGAAAGGGGGGGTTGGGATTGCTGCAAGGAGCCATTTCAATGAGTAAAAAAGTAACTCCTTGCCCAGTGGGAAGCAGTAGAAGCTCTTGGGCTCAGGAGGCAGACTGGGCAGGGCTCCAATCCTTGCTGAGATGTGTGTTATCAGCAGGTCACTCAAACTCCCTGACTCTCAGTTTCCTCATCCGGAAAATGGGGATTAAAGGGTTTTGGTGAGCATTATAAGAGATAAGGCGTACATGGTGCTCAGCCCAGGCCAGACACACAACAGTGCCTTAATATTCTCTGTTATCATATTTAATTCCTGGTAAGCCAAAGTACAAACATCTGGCCATGACCTCCTGCTGCTACTGAGATTCCCAGGACCATAGCCACACTCTGGTTTCCCTTTCCTCTTACAGGTGTTGGGGCTGGTCCACATCTGGGTCCAGAATCCTGGCTACAGCCAGCAGCAGCACACTGTTCTCGGTGCCTGCTGCAAAGCGTGTCCAGCGCCCCCCTCCACCACACCCTCAGAAGCTGGGGTCCCAGGCCAGATGATTGCTCTGTCCCCTGCACCCCTGGCCACTCTGTCCCCACTCTGGCTGCTCTGAGTACTGCTCCCATCTCATGCCTGGACACTGCCATTTGACTCACGAGCAAGGCCTTCACTGAGGACCCACATGACAGGGTAGCCTCCACTCAACTTCCCCCAGGGACCTCAGCAAGCCAATGTCACAAGATCCAGCCCAGGCTTGGGGACAGCCCTGACCTCAGGATGAATGCTCCTGGCCCAGACAATCCCTGACAGTCCGGGCCTCATGCCCCTTCTCCCTGTGAACTCTCCATCCCACCACATTGCCCCTCCTTGCTGCCCCCAAGTAAGCATTCTTAGCACTGGTGTCTTTGGTGACAGCTCAGGGTTCCTTTCTGGGATGCCCAGGAAAGCTGGAGGATGCAGTTCCCAGACACTCTGTATTAGTTTCCTGTGGTTGTTATAACAAATCGCCACAAACTTGGCGGCTTACAACAACAGGTATTTATTCTCTCATAGTTCTGGGGCCGGAAGTCTGAAATCAAGGTATTATCAGGCCCACCCTCCCTCCAAAGGCTCTAGTGGAGAATCCTTCCTCACCCCTTCCAGCTCCTGGTGAGTCCAGGTGTCCGCTGGCTTGCGGCCACACAACTCCAGTCTCTATCTTTGTCTACAGACGGCTTTCTCCTCTTCAGCGTCCACTTCTCCCCATAAGTATCTTAAGGATACTTGTCATTGGATTTAGGGCTCACCCATGTAAACAACAATAATCTCATTCTGAGATCCTTAATTTAATTACATTTGTGAGGACCCTTTTTCCAAATACAGTCACACTCATGGGCTCTAGGTTATGGATTTTGGAAGGCCACCGTTCAATCCATTCCATATTTCATGGTAGAATGCAGAGGGGGAGCGATGGAGGATGGCTCTGGGGTTTCTGGTTTGGAGTGACTTGCCCAGGTTCTTATATGAACCCCTTCAAGGTATCTACCAACCTTGTCCACACACCCCAACTCCACCTCTTTCTTCCCACTCCCAGTGGCCTCCACATCCCAGGTTATTTGAATAAATGACAAACACTGACTGGAAAGGTCTTCAGCATCGCAAGATCCGCCAGCACTGTGCCGCAGTTTTCCCAAACCAGGGCCTCGTGAGTTCCCCCGGGAGCCCCAGATCCAGTCTCCCTCAATGCGCTTACCCTGCTCTCTGTGAACACACATCTGAGGCACCAGTGCTCTCCCTAAGTTGCTGATCTCACACTGACACCCAGCTGCAGACCTGCTAGGGCTCTGGGTGCTAAAACTAGATCCACCAGTTTCAGTTCCTGTCAAAGCCCCTTAACCCACAATGTATACATTCAGCCCTCCATGTCCATAGGTTCTGCACCCTTGGATTCAGCCGTCCAGGGGTCAAAAATATTTTGGGGAAAAACAAACAGCAATTAAGTGGTCAAAGCAACCCCTCAAAGGCTAGATGGTAAAATGCTATTTACATAGCATTTACTTGGATTTGCTATTATAAATATAGGCAGGACCCAGGCTACTAATGAGATCTGTTCTGAGTTATGTCTTTAAGAATTTGTAGTAAGTCAGAACAGGTGCATAAATGTGGTAGTTAAAGTTGTTTGTCACTTTGGCTGGGCCATGGTTTGGCACCTGGTTGTAGTTATTCCCCATGATGAGACTGTAATCACCTCCATGGTAGAATCTGCTGTGAGCACGTAATCAGTTGGGTTCAAGATGTGGCCTGCTTCCAGTATCTAAAGAGAGGCTTTGAGACCAATCTCTAGCTTTTTGACATAGTTTGGATCCTGCAATTGGCCAAGCCTTCATCTCCAGCTTCTGGACTTGAACCAGTGACCTGCCGTGCTGCCTGTTGATCTTGGGATTGTGCCATTTTACCTACTTGGGTTTGTCAGCCTCAGCAACCTGCAGCTGCCTGAGTTAGGAGACACCTCTAGCTCCCACGGGCCTGGAGCAAGAAGCAGAGCTGAAGCCCAAGGTCGAGGGGCTAGTGCCCAGGGCCAACACTCTGATTGAATTCAGACTTCTAGCCTCCTAAACTGTAAGACAATAACTTCATGTTTGTTAAAGCCATCCTCTTGATGTATTTCTGTTATAACAGCACCAGAAACTAAGACAACACAGCTCTTATTTAGCCTCTACTTTAGTGCAAAGAAAAGGAGCTCTACTAGTGTAGCAGTTAAAGCATTTGGCTGCTGACCAAAAGGTCAGTGGTACAAACCCACCAGCTGCTCTGCAGAAAAAAGATTAAGCAGTCTACTTCTATAAATCCAATGGTGGTCACCATACATTAGAATTGACTCACTCCATGACAGTGAGTTGAATTTTTTGTGTCGAGGTGGTGGTGGTATTAGTGCAATAAAAGGCACAAAGCCTTTCCAATGATTTAAAAGCTGCATGTGCAGCAAGGAAAGGTTATTGCGATGAAGAATTTGCTGTGAGTAGGGGTTAGTTCAATTGTTTCAAAGTGAGGGAAATTTATATATTAAGGGGCAAGTAGAAGTTGTCCATAAATTGGATGTTAGTAACCAGAGATCTAGGAGCTCTGGTGGCGTAGTGCCTAAGGCATATGACTGTTAACCAGAGGGCTGGTCGTTCAAACTCACCAGCCACTCCTTGGAAGGAAGGTTGGGCAATCTACTTCTGTAGCGATACTGCCTCAGAAACCCAAGGAGGAGTCACTAGGGGTCGGATCCCACTCAACGGCAATGAGTTTGGTTTCGGTTTGGTGGTAATCAGACAATTTTCACTACAATTTGGTCTTGTACAATTAATTGAAATCATTGCTTAAAACACTGTTTTTTCACTTTTCTCTCCTTTCAAAAATTTCTATTTTATATGTATCTTATATCATATATGATATCATAATGTAATTGTATATGTGTATAATTTAAAAGTAAATATGCAAATACAGAGGCATGGGCACACTGTTCATTTACTTCATTTTACTGATAGGCCACACAATTTGCCAGGTTCGGCAACCCCATTCTAACCCACATAGACTCAGTTCCTGGTGGGCTCCTACAGGAAGGCTCATTGGACAGTTGTGACTTCTCTGTGGTGTCACCCTCTGGATCCTCTCCAAGGTCGTCACAACATATTTTCAGGAAACAGAAAATGGTTTTCAAATGAGGTCTTCAGACAGAGCAAAATCATGGAGTCCTCTTTCAAAACTCCAAACGATAGTTTATTGTTGTTGTTGTTATATGCCATGGAGTCGGACCCAACTCCTAGTTTATACTTTAGAAAACCATATACCTTGGCACTTTTTTTTAAAAACATATATTTTATTTTGTTATTGTCCAGAATATACACAGCAAACCATACACTGACCTAACAGTTTCTACACACCCCATTTAGGGGCGGTGACTACATCCCTTGAGTTGTACTTCTGTCTCACTTCTTCTGAGTTGTTCCTCCCCCATGAACATAAACTCACTGTCCCCAAGCCTTGGCACTTTTAATGCAGTTTTCAAGGAGATTTAATAATCATTTTTAATTCTGGTGTGACTTTTTACCTCACAAGATGAGGTAAACCCACCTGTGCATCTCCTTGCTGGTGCCGTCCATGGAGACCTGCATGCCTTCCACTGAATGGCTTGCTCTACAGGATTGGCTTTGGGTGTCCTTGAGTCAGTTTTTGATTCATAGTGACCTCACAGAGTAGAACTGCCCCAATAGATTTTCTTGGCTATAATTTTTATGGAAACAGACTGCCATATCTTTCTCCCACAGTGCCACTGTGCAGGTTCAAACTCCCAACCTTTCAGTTAACAGCTGAGCACTTACCCATTATCTGGGCTGGGTCAGCAAGGACTCTCTGAGGCCTGGAAGCAGGAGGAAGCTTCTGCCAGAGAGAGAAGCAGGGGAAAGGCAATCCAGAAGGACCTGAATGCACAAAATAAAGAGGGTTATTTGTTTATTTTTCAACTTATTGTGGGAAATATAAATAGTCTGTGTAGTTGGAATAGTGGGGGGCAGTGGGGAGTGGCAAGGCCAAGGCAGGAAAGACCTTGATTGCCACGATACAAAACCACAGGTCAATATTTGCCCAGCAGGGAAATGTGCCCTCTCCTCCTCACCCCCTGCACCCCCTCCAACCTCCCATTACAACTTCCAGGAGCCGTAAGCCCTGCAGGCTGAGCACGGCAGGGAAAATCCAGTTCCTTATCTGTGAGTTTGGGAGCACTGATGGCCTGGTAAATCTTGCTCCAAGAGGGCTCTTCAAACCCCCAAGGAAATACAGGCCCTCTGGGAATGTGGGTAATTAGCAATGCAAATATGGGGTTAGGTGCACCCATGAAAGCAGAGTAAGTAAAGCTAGGGAACTCACTAGAAGATACTATCTACATAACCTGGCTTTGAGGAGTTAGAAAGAGAACAGAGTTCTTCAGGGATGAGCTGCTATAGAGTGGGCTCTAACTCACAGCAACCCATTGTGTGAGAATAGAACTGGTTTTCAACGGCTTAAGTTTTGGAAGTAGATCAGCCTTATTTTTTTTGGGGGGGGGGTGCCACTTGGTGGACTCTTGAACTGCCAACCTTTGGGTTAGCAGTCTAGCATTTGACGGTTTGTACCACCCAGGGACTCTCTCCCCTGGGGAAGGATCTATTTATTCTGCTTATCTGACTAACCAAGACGATCCTTCCAAAGGCCTGAAGCTTTGCTTTGCATTTGGCTCAGCAGATGTGGCTATTTGCGTATGGGCTTATTTCCATATGAAACCATAACTAAACCTGTTGCCAACTGAGTCAGTCCCAACTCACAGTGACCTTACAGGACAGAGTAGAACTGCCTCACAAGGTTACCAAAGCTGTAAACTTTTACGGAAGCAGACTGCCACATCTTTCTCCCTCGGAGCAGCCTGCTGGGTTCGAGTCATAGACATTGCAGTTAGTTGAGGACTTAGCCCCTGAGCCACCATGGCTCCTTATTATTTCCATATATAAGGCATAAATATCTAGTTGCTCTTCAAAATATTTAATGTTAGTAACCAGCTAATAGGCATTAAGATTGACATCAGAGAACCAAGGTTGTCATTATTTCAAGGGGAGGGAATACTCTAAGAGATGGAGCTTAGACAAAAATTCACAGAGAAACTTATCCAAGCTTCAGTACTACTTAGGACTTTCCTCTCTGGCAGCTCTACACAAGATTCTCTACCCCTACTTCTCTTTTTGAAAAGGAGCTCTGGTGGCGTAGAGCGTCGATGGTTCAAATCCACCAGCTGCACTGTGGGAGGAAGATGAAGCACTCTACTTCAATAAAGACTTACAGCCTTGGAAACTCAGTGGGGGTCACTATGAATTGGAATCAACTTGATGGCAATGGGTTTGATTTGAGTTTCTCTCTCTTTGAAGAAGCTCTTGTGGTATAGTGGTAAAGGCATTTGGCTGCTAACCAAAAGGTCAGTGGTTCAAACCCACCAACCCCTTTAGGTAAGAAAGATGAGGCAGGCTGAGGATCACTATGAATTGGAATCAACTAGATGGCAGTGAGTTTGGGTTTTTGTTTTTCTCTTTGAGGGAAAGTGTTGCTTAGGGCCACTACCCTGAACAGTCAGTCCATTATGCTTCTGGGGTGGTCCTGGTTACCATAATGATAAGGGGGCACTACTGGCTTTTAAGGCAGGGAATGGGCAGTAGGCAAGTATGCTTGACATTTTGCAAGGTATGGGGCAGTCCTGCCCTCCTCTTGAATTACTTCTTTTTAAATAATTTTACTGTGGTAAAATATATGTAAGCTAAAATTTGCCACTTTAACCATTTTTAAGTGTACAATTTAGTGACATTAATTACATTCACCATGTTGTGTACTCATCACCTCAAACATAAACTCGAAGGAGCTCTGGTGCCACAGTGCCTCAGGCATTTGACTGCTAACCAGAAGGTTGGTGGTTCAAACCCACCAGCTGCTCCACAAAAGGAAGACTAGGCAATCAGTCTACTTCCACAAAGGTTTACCACCTCAGAAACCCAAAGGGGGCTGCTATGAGTTGGAATCAACTAGATGGCAGTGAGTTTGGTTTTTTGAGTAAACAGAAACTCAGTACCCTTTACACAATAACTTCCCATTTCTGCCTCCTCCCAGCCCCTGGTGACCATAATGTGCTTTCTGCCTCTCTGCATTTCCCTGTTCTAAATATTTCATAGAAGCCAGATCATACAGTGTGTATCCTTTTGTGTCTGATATTTTATTAGCATAATGTTCTCAAGGTTCGTCCATGTTGTGTATGGTATGTATTGGAACTTCCTTTATCTTGATATTCCAGAACTTGTGAGTGATCCACCAGATGTTCATGTGCATGAACAACCTGTTAATAAAGATCTAAGCATAGAAGCTACTCCATGTTATATATAAGCAAAGTATTTTTTTTCACATGATTTAATTAACATTGAACTTTCAGGAACCTAAATATCATGGAAATTGGGCAAAGACTGCACTTGGTTTTCCTGGGTGTTTTTTCAGGAGTTGTTCACTGTTTCAGAGAAGGGAATGGTGGTGCTTGAGGTCCACATTTGTAGCTACCTCCTCACTCCTGGGTCTCTATGTAGAGGGCCAAGCATCTATCCACGTTAATATGTCTTCTAGCGAAGCCAAGTCTACACCTATGTCTGTTGAGATACATGTTATTGTTTTAAAATTTAAGTAAGTTGCTGTGGAATCAATTCCATCTCATGGTGACCTCATGTGTATCAGAGTGGAATTACGATCCAGAGGGTTTTCAGTGATGTTTTTGGATGTAGATAAACAGGTCTTCCTTCCGAGGGCCTTCTGGGTGGACTCCAACCACCAAAGTTACACTTACTTAGCAGTGGAGCAAGTTAACCATTTTTACCATCCAGGGACTTGATTTTTATAACTTCATCAGTTGTGGCTGAGTCCAATTCTGACTCAGGGAGACCCCATGTGTTTTAGAGCTCGATGCCCATAGGACTTTCAGTGGGTGTGAGCTTTGGGAGTAGATAGCCAAGCTTGTTTTCTGAGGACCCTGTGGGTGGATTTGAACTACCAAATGTGTGGTTACCTTTTGGTTAATAGCTGAATGCTTAACCATTTGCAAAACTTTTTGTTTCTTGTGCTTATTACAGTCAGGGCATTATGTTGATTATGGACCTACCCCATGGCTCTGTGCAAGAAAGACCTGGCAATCTACTTCCATAGAGTTTACAGCCAAGAAAACCCTATGGGGCAGTTCTACTTTGTCACATGGGTTGCCATGACTCGGAAGAGACTCCACAGCGCTGAATAACAGCAACAGCAAGCACCTGTTATTGTGGTTAGGTGCCGTTGGGTCAGCTCCAACCCCCAGTGACCCCGTGCACAACAGAGTGGAACACTGCCCATCCTGTGCCATCCTGCCCCATCCTCGCTGTGCTTGAGCCCATTGCTGCAACCACTGTGTTAATCCATCTCTCTGAGGATCTTCTCTTTTTTTTTTTTTTTCCACTCAAGCCTCTACTTTACCAAGCACAACATCCTTCTCCACGGAATGTTCCCTTCTGACAACATGACCACAGTAGGTGAGGCAAAGTCTGGCCATTCTCATTTCCAAGGGGCATTCCAGCTGCACTTCCTCCAGGATAGATTTCTTCATTCTTCTGGCAGTCCATGGTACTTTCAGTATTATTTTCCAACACCACAACTCAAAAGCATCAACTCTTCTTTGGTCTTTCTTATTCATTGACCAGTTTCACATGCATCTGAGGCTACTGAAAATACCATGGCTTGAGTTAGGCACACCTTAATCTTCAAAGTGACATCTTTGCTTCTTGACACTTGATAGCGGTCTTTTGCAGCTGATTTGCCCAATGCAATACATCATTTGATTTCTTGACTGCTGCTTCCATGGACATTGACTGTGGATCCAAGTAAAATGAAATCCTTGACAACTTAAATCTTTTCTCCATTTACCATGATGTTGCTTACAGATCCAGTTGTGAGGACTTGGGTTTTCTTTATGTTGAGAAATAATCCATATCTGAAGACGGTAGCCTTTGATCTTCATAAGTAAATGCCTTAAGTCCTCTTCACTTGGGCCCAGGATATGATTATCAGATATTAAACTAACATATTTACCTTTTTGATCAGAAACATTGGGGAAGTCTTTTCCTTATTTTGATTTATTTAGCATGACATAGCTAAAATTCCAAAGCACAAATCTGAAAATGATCATTTATTCTAGTAAAATCTCAGTAGTGGGATTAACTAGGACTGAGCATACTCCTTCGGGAAACCTGTGGAATAGCTCTAAAACTATCTTTGCGCGCTGTTATTCTCATTTCCTGATATTTTATTCTTCTTCCTTATAACTCACCAATTTCAAGAATACATGAAATCACACCAAGTATTTTCCACTGTGCTCCAGGAGCAAGGTAAGCACGGGCGGGCTGGTGCTTACTCACTGATCTGCACTGAACACTTTCCCTTGTTACCCTCCTGAGGGGGACTGGGTCTCCGGAAGCAAGGTAAGCACGGGCGTAGCACAGAGTAGCAGGCCAGAAGAGCAGGAGAAAGGGGTAAAACCCAGTCACTAGTGCTCAAACGGCTCCCTTGT
>NW_006921608.1:11361813-11375535 GCF_000298275.1 Orycteropus afer afer | reverse complement strand
CCTTCAAGGCTCAGCGGTCCAAGATTATCTTCTGTGTCTGTGTCAATTGGTTTCCCTTTTCTTTGTTGAAGAGGGTCTGTGCTGTCCTTCTGCCTAGTCTGCCATCTTGCTGGAACTCTCTCAGATTGCCCCATCTTCCTTCTGAGGAATGACTGGTGGGTTTGAACTGCCAGCCTTCTGGTTAGCAGTCAAGTGCCTTAGCCACTATGCTACCAGAGCTCCCGTAAAGGGGAGCTACCATATAGGGGTATAGGGGTTAGGATTTACAACACACATTTTTGAGAGAGACAATTCAATCCATAAAATCTTCCATACATACTATTAAGACTTTTGTATGGTTTCTGGACCAAGGTCTCTTCAGAAAGGATATCCTCAGAAGGAAGGGGAGACCTCTGCTTGGGAATTTAACGAGCTCAGAATAACATCTTACAGAATCTGAAGGCGAAACAGAAAGCTCATTAATTTATAACCTTTTATGTAAGGTTTTTAAAATATTCTGCTCATTATCATTTGCAAAATCCATGGTACAGGGTAGTTTGTTCAGCTTTGGAAATTAATAAACAATGAATTAAAAAAGTACAATGAGGTACAGTTCCAAATTTGACTTTTTAATGGCTATTCCCATAATTTTAAGACCAAAGGAAACTGGTCCTGATTTCATCTGGTGAATTCTCCTGGGATCTTGAGTAGTAAGAGAGCCTCGATAATTGGATAATTAAGATTTGCTTATTGTGAATATCCAGTTGTACATCTTGTGTGGCAAAGTGTTTTGACTCAGCAAAAAGCATGGAACTGAAGTCTGGTTCTGATAACAATGAATTGAGCTAATAAGGACCACCCTCCCACTACAAACACATAGAAAGGCTAGAAAAAATGAAACCAGTACCTCCTCTAATTTAACTACTGAGAATCTTTTTTGGTTTCCCTGTTGTTGTTGTTAGCTACCATCTAGTCGTCTCTGACTCATAGTGACCATATGTACAACATAACAAAACACTGCCTGGTCCTGTGCCATCCTCATGATCCTTGCTATACCCAAATCCATCATTACAGCCACCGTGTCAATCCATATCATTGAGGGCCTTTCCCTCTTTCGTCAACCAACCACCTCACCAAGCATGATTTTCTTCTCCAGGAAATGGTTCCTTCTAACAACATGACCAAAATAGGTGAGATGCAGTTTGACCATTCTTGCTTCCAAGGAGCATTCTGGCTGCACTTCTTCCAGGATGTTTGTTGTTGTTGTTGCTGTTATGTGCTGTTGAGTTGGACCCGACTCATAGTGACACCTCCTTGGCTGAGGCAGTATCACTATGGAAGTAGATTGCCCAACCTTCCTTCCGAGGACTGGCTGGTGGGTTTGAACCGCCAGCCTTCTAGTTAGCAGTCAAGTGTCTTACACACTGTGCTACCAGAGCTCACTCTTCCAGCATAGATTTGTCAGTTCTTTTAGCAGTCCATGATACTCTCAGCATTCTTCACCAGCATCACAACTCAAAAGCATTGACTCTTCTTTGGTCTTCCTTTTTCATTGTCCAGCTCTCACATGCATAAGAGGCAATTGAAAATACCATGGCTTGGGTTAGGTGCACCTTAGTCTCAAGGAGACATCTTCACTCTACATCACTTGAAAAAGGTCTTTTGCAGCAGATTTGCCCAATGCAATACTTCGTCTTGACTGCTGCTTCCATCGGTGTTGATTGTAGAACCAAGTAATATGAAGTCCTTGACAACTTCAGTCTTTTCTTCCTTTATCATGATGCTGCTTATTGGTCCACTTGTGAGGATTTTTGTTTTCTTTATACTGAGGTGTAACCCATACTGCAGACTATATTTTTCAATCTTCATCAGTAAGTGCTTCAAGTCATCTTCACTTTCAGTAAGCAAAGTTGTGTCATGTGCGTATCACAGGTTGTTAATGAGTCTTCTTCCAATCCTGATGCCATGTTCTTCTTCATATAATCCAGCTTCTCGGATTATTTGCCCAGCATACAAATTGAATAAGTATGATGAAAGGATACAACCATGACACACTCCCTCCTTGATTTTAAATCTTGCAGTATCCCCTTGTTCAGCCTCTTGGTCTATGTATAGGTTCCTCATTATTACAATTGAGTGTTCTGGAATTCCCATTCTTCTCCATGTTATCCATACTTTTTTATGATCCACACAATCAAATGCTTTTGCATAATCAGTAAAACACAAGTAAACATCTTTCGGTATTCTTTGTTTTCAGCCAAGATCCATCTGACATCAGCAATGATATCCCTCATTCCACATCCTCTTCTGAATCCAGCTTGCATTTCTGGAAGTTCTCTGTCAATATACTATTCCAGCCACTTTTGAATTATCTTCAGTAAGATTTTACTTGCATGTGATATTAATGATATTGTTTGATAATTTCCACATTCTGTGGGATCACCTTTCTTTGGAATGGGTTCAAATATGGATCTCCTCCAGTCAGTTGGCCAGGTAACTGTCTTCCAAATCTCTTGGCATAGCCAAGTGGATGCCTCTGTTTGTTGCAGCATCCATTTGTTGAAACATCTCAATGGGTATTCCATCTATTCCTGGAGCCTTGTTTTTCACCAAATCTTTCAGTGCAGCCTCAACTTCTTCCTTCAATACCACTGGTTCTTGATCATATGCCACCTCATAAAATGGATGAACATCGACCAATTCTTTTTGGTACAGTGACTCTGTGTATTCCTTCCATCTTCTTTTGATGTTTCCTGCATCATTCAATGTTTTGCCCATGGAATCTTTCCATATTGCAACTTGAGGCTTAAATTTTTTCTCAGTTCTTTCAGCTTGAGAAATGCCTAGCATGTTCTTCCCTTTTGGTTTCCTAACTCCAGGTCTTTGCACATTTCATTATAATAATTGACTTTGTCTTCTTGAGCTGCTTTTTGAAATCTTCTGTTCAGCTCTTTTATCTTGTCATTTCTTCGATTTGCTTTAGCTACTCTCTGTTCAAGGCCAAGTTTCAGAGTCTCTTCTGACATCCATTTTGGTCTGTTCTTCCTTTCTTGTCTATCTAATGACCTTTTACTTTCTTCATGGATGATGTTCTTGATGTCATACCACAATTCTTCTGGTTTTCAGTCATTGGTGTTCATTGCATCAAATCTGTTCTTGAGATAGTCTCTAAATTCAGGAGGATATAATCAAGGTAATATTTTGGGGCTTGTTTTAATTGTCTTCAACTTCAACTTGAACTTCCATATGAGCAGTTGATGGTCTATTCCACCATCAGCTCCTGGCTTTGTTTTGGCTGAAGATACTGAGCTTCTCCATCGCCTCTTGCCACAGATATAGTCAATCTGATTCCTACATACTCCATCTGGTGAAGTCCACGTATATAGCCACCGTTTGTGTTGTTGAAAAAAGGTATTTACAATGAATAAGTCGTTGGCTTTGCAAAGCCCTATCATGCAATCTCCAGCATTATTTCTATCACCAAGGCCATATTTTCCAACTGCCGGTGATTCTTCTTCATTTGCAACTTTTGCATTCCAATTACTGGTGATAATCAGCACATCTTGATTGCATGTTCAGTCTATTTAAAACAGCAGAAGTTGGTCAAAATCTTTAACTTCCTCATCTTTGGCTTTGGTGGTTGGTGAGTATATTTGAATAATAGTAGTATTAACTAGTCTTCCTTGTAGGCATATGGTTATTATCCTATCACTGACAGCATTGTACTTCAGGACAGATCATCTGTGAATAGGGATAGTTTTACTTTTTCTTTACTGTCTTAAGGAGCTCTAGTGGCATAGTGGGTAAGATATTTGCCTGCTAACCAGAAGGTTGGCAGTTCAAACCCACCAGCTGCTCCATGGGAGGAAGATGAGGCAATCTAGTTCTGTATAAATGTACAGTCTTGGAAACTGCTATGAGTTGGAATCAACTTCATGGCAGTGGGTTTGGATTTTACTATTTTAGGCTAGATTCTCTAGAGAAGCAAAACCAGTAAAGCTTAAATAGAGAGAGAAATTTATCTCAGGGAAAAGGCACATACAGTTGTAGAGGCTGGCAAGTCTCAAGATGGTGGGTCACACGTTAAGCTGGAGGTTTTCCTGACTCAGGCTGCTGTGGGGGCTGACAAACCCAAGATCAGCAGTAGTATAGCAGACTGCTGAGTTTGGTGGATGACAAATGTAAGTTTGCAGGTAAAATGATGGATTGTTGGCTCACATGCTGTAAAGACAACAATTCCAAGGTCAGTAGGCAATACTGCAGGCCACGGGTTCAGTTTCAAAAGCCAGATGATGATAAGCTAGATGCAGGATCTAGATCTTACAGAAAGTCCAATAATTTCCCCAGGACAGCCATATATATATCTTGGAAGCAGGCCACACCCCTGAGGAAACTCCCTTTTAACTCATTGGCTGCTCACAGCATATCCCACCATGGAGGTGACTACCTCACATCAGATCACATCATGGGAATGAGCACACCGCAGCTGATTAAACCACTCAGAGTCATGGTCTAGCCAAGTTGACACACAGCTTTTGACTTTCACACTAACCAATTTTAATGCTCTTTCTTTTCTTTTCTTATTGCTGTAGCTAGACTTCTAGTACAATGTTGAATAAGGGTGGTAATAAAGGTATCTTTGTCTGGTTCCTTTTTTCAAGGGGAACATTTTCAGTCTTTCTTCATTGAGACTAATGTTGGCTGTTGGTATTGTATAAATATCCTTTATTACATTGAGGAATTGTCCTTCTATGCCTATTTTAGTGAGAGCTTTTATCAGGAATGAGTGCTAGTTAGACTTTATCAAATGCTTTTTCTGTGTCAATTGAGATGATTGTGATTATTTTGTTTTATTTATGCGGTGGATTACATTGATTGATTTTCTAATAGGGAATCATCCTTGCATACCTGGTATGAATCCCACTTGATCATGATATATTATTATTTTTAAAATATGCTGTTAAATTCTATTGGCAAGAATTTTTCTGTCTATATTAATGAGGGGTATTGGTCTGTAATTTTCTTTACTTATAGTATCTGTTGGCTTTGTTATGATGGCAATGTTGGCTTCATAGAATGAATTTAGTAGTATCCTTCCTTTTCTATGCTCTGAAATAGTTTGAGTAGTATTAGTGTGAGTTCTTCTCTGTTTGGTAGAATTCTCCAGGGAAGCCATCTGGGCTAGGGCTATTTTTTGTTGGGAAGGTTTTTTTTTTTTTTTTTTAAACTACTTCTTCAATCTCCTCTTGTGTTATGGGTCCATTCAGTTTTTCTACCTCAGTTTATATTAATTTAGGTAGGTAGTGTGTTTTTAGGAATCTGTCCATTTCCTCTAGGCTTTCAAATTTGTTGGAGTACAATTTTTTATAGTATTCTGCTATGATCTTTTTATTTTAGTTGGTTGTGTTGTGATACCTCCCATCTAATTTCTTATATGGATTATTTGTTTCTTCCCCTGCTTTTCTTTTGTCAATTTGGTCTATGGTTTGTTCATTTTATTGATCTTTTCAAAAAACCAACCTCTGGTCTTGTTGATTCTTTCTGCTGCTTTTCTGTTTTCTGTTTCATTTATTTATGCTCTAGTCTTTATTATTTCCTTTCCTCTGGTGACTTTGGGCTTCTTTTGCTGCTGTATTTCTGTTTGAGTTGTAGGGTTAATGTTTTGATTTTGGCCTTTTCTTTTTTGGTGTGTGCATTTATTGCTATAAATTGACCTCTGAGTACTGCTTTTTGCTGTGCCCCAAAGGTTTTATGTTGTTTTCATTCTCATTTAATTCTAGGATTTTTTTTTTTTTTAATTTCATCTTTGATTTCTACTTTTACCCAGTGGTTTTTAAGCAAGTTGCTATTCATTTTCCATGTGTTTTATTTTTTTCCTTTGCTCTTCCTGTTACTGATTTCTACGTTTATAGCATTGTGATCAGAGAAGAAGGTTTGCATTATTTTGATGTCTTGGATTTCATCGAGTCTTGCTTTGTGGCTTAAAATGTGGTCTGTTCTGGAGAATGATCCATGTGCATTAGAAAAGAATGCATACTTTGCTCCTGTTGAGTGGCATGCTCTGTATATGTCTATGAGGTTGAGTTGGTTGATAGTGGCATTTAGATCTTCTGTATCTTTGCTGAGCTTCTCTCTAGTTGTTCTGTCCTTAACCAAAAGTGGTGTGTTGAACTCTCCTACCATTACTGTGAAACTCTCTATTTTTCCTTTCAATGTGGTTAGAGTTTGTTTCGTGTATTTTGGAGCCCTGTCATTGGGTGTGTATATACTTTTTATGGTTATATCCTCTTGGTGGATTGACCATTTGTTATGAAATGTCCTTCTGTATCTTTTATGGTGGATTTTGCCTTAAAGTCTATTTTATAAGAGATTAATATTCCTACTCTTGCTCTCTTTCGGTTATTGTTAACTTGATATATTTTTTCCACTCTTTGGGTGATCACATTCAGTGTGATTATCGATAAGTATGACTTTACTGCTGTAATTTTGTTGTTTTGTGTGTGGTATTGACAGTTTATTTGTTCTGCTTAATTTTCTGTATTGAGTTCTTTTTGTTTGTGGATTTTCTTTTTGTTTCTTTTGTTGTTGCTAATTTTGTATTTGCTTAGTCTTTATGTTTTTCTTCTTTTTAATTTTGATGTGTAGGTTTATTAACTTTCTTTGTGGTTACCTTGAAATTTATCTTTATCTTCCTAAGTTTAAAGCAGCTTTTTAGTTTTTGCTATCACCTTGACATCCTCTCCATATGAAAGTTCTATAACAATACCATTTATTCCTTTGTGTGTGTGTGTGTGTTGACATTATCATCATATATAGATTGACATCTCTGCTTTCCTGTTTTCAGTCTTTTAGCTTTGTTTATTTTTGAGAATTCTTTATCTGCGTTAGTATCTAGCTGATGCTGTCCTGTTTCTTAATCTTAGGTTGTTGTCTGATGTTGTTGGTTCTCTGTCTGTAAGACTTCCTTTAGCATTTCTTGTAAGGTAGATCAGGTTTTTTCAAATTCCCTTAATTCTGTTTATCTGGATATGTCCTAATTGTGTCATCGTATTTGGGAGACAATTTTCCTGAATATATAGTTCTTGGTTGGCAATATTTTCTTTCAAAGTTTTATACACATCATCCCATTGCCTTCTTGCCTGCATGGCTTCTGCTAAGTAATCATAGCTTAGTCTTATTGGTTCCCCTTTGTAGGTACTTTTCATTTTTCCTGAGCTGCTCTCAGGATTCTCTCTCATTGGTTTTGGCAAATTTGACTATGATATGTCTTGGTAATTTTCTTTTGGGTTCTATTTTGTATGGGTCTATCATTGAACTTCTTGGATGGATATCTTCTTGTCTTTCATGATATTAGGGAAGTTTTCTGCCAGCAAATCTTTGATAATTTTCTGTGTGTGTGTGTGTGTGTGTGTTTGTTTTGCTTCCTCCTGTTTCAGAATTCCAATCGCACTTAATTTTTTTCTCTTAATAGTATCCCACATAATTCTTAGGCCCTCTTCATTCTTTTTTCCTGGTTTTTCCTCAAACTGATCCAAGGTATTTGTCCTCTATTTTGCTGATTTTGTCTTTTCATTGATTCAATTCTGCTCTTATGTCCTTCTATTCTGAAATTTTATTGTCAATCTTTTGAATTTCTAGTTGCCATCTGCTTTCTAATTGCCTATTTATTTCGTTGTTTTGTACTTGTACTGTTTTGTTGAATTTTTCTATTGCTTTGTCTATGTTCTCCTTGATTTTGTTTATGTTTTCCTTGGTTTTATCTGTGTTTTCCTTGATCTCTTGGGGAAACCTATATATTAGTCTTTCAAATTTCTTATTAGGTAGTTCCATTCCCAGAATATTTACTTGTTCTATATTTTGGTCAGTTGCTGGAGCCATCTTGTCCTGCTTTTTTAAAAAACCAAACTCACTGCTGTTGAGTCAATTCTAACTTGATTGGATATTGTCTGTTGCCTCCAATGCATTAAGGTGTTACTGTATTTGTTTATTTATTGTATGTTTGTTTCCTGCATCCTGATTTTTGTTTGTTTGTTTTGATATATCCAATCAAGTAACAGGGCATATGTGGTACTCTGGTGGGTAGTCTGACTGCACTGGAGCTCTCACCACCTCTCTTTAGGAAGGCAAGAGATCAGCTGGATGTGTGAGCACAGGTCTTACAGGGCAGCTGAGAATGTAGCTAGAGTTGATGACGAGATGATGTGTCTGTTGGCCAGTCACCTGGGTGTTGGTGCAAGGAGCATCCTCATTGGGGACTGGATAAGGTGTTGTGTGTGCACACTGACAGTTGCTGGGTGGTAGGGGTGAGGGTGTCCATATTGTTGGTCACTGGGTGGGTGATATAGAAACTCTCACCAACAGTCCCAGGGAAATAGAGCTGTGTAGGTGTGATTAGAGTGGGTATATGTCTCTGGTTACAGGGAAAGTGCAATGCAAGGGATGAGGCAATAGAGCTGTGTAGGTGTGATTAGAGTGGGTATATGTCTCTGGTTACAGGGAAAGTGCAATGCAAGGGATGTCCTGCCTGGCTCTGGACACAGGTATAGAGTTGCTCCTGCTTGGCTGTACCAGGCGATGGGGGCTTCAGCTGGAATGATGTTTGTTTTGTGTCAATATGACCACATTGTGCAGGTTCATCTGGCAGGGCACCGGTGACCCATTGTTGGCCGTATCTGCTGTTTTTGTACAGACTCTCCTTCCACTTAACATTCAGTCCAATGCTTCAGCCTTGCCCTTGATATTCTGTGTTCCAAAGTTGTCACCTGTATCCGATCACTGTTTTCTTAGGTCTTTGTTGTAAGAGGAATGTCATGAGGCATCTGACTATGCCACCATCTTGGACTCCCTCTCTGGAAGCTGTGTTTTAGGGTAAATTGTTATCATATAAACACTATCCCATCCCTTTTCCATGGCAATGTCCATAAGATGAGATAAAAGAATCTTTGGAAGTTCTTTTATCTTTGGAACTTCATTGACTCCTTAGTTGAAATGTTATCCCGTTTTGAATTTCATTGAAATTCAATAAACTGAAGTTTCTATTATTATTTCTATTATTAGTTTATTTTAACAGTACATGGCTGAACTTTAGATAGAGACAAAAAGAAGGGAAGAAGAGGGATGAGAGGGAAGTGAAGGAGAAAACCCAAAACACAAACTTGTTGCCATTGAGTTGATTACTACTTATAGCAAACCTATAGGACAGAGTAGAACTGCCCCATAGGGTTTCCAAGGCTGTAATCTTCTTGGAAGCAGACTGCCACATTGTTCTCCCATGGAGGCCTCTGACCTTTCAGTTAGCAGCCAAGGGCTTAAACACTATACACTAGGGCTCCTTAGGAAGGGAGAAGAGAAAAGAAAAAGGAAATCCCCAAGTGCCTAACATGAAGAAGCTTAAAACCATCAAATCAAGAGCTATAAACTCATGAGCTGGTACTGAGATGACCTGGGGTGTGTGTGTGGACAGGGCATAAGCCTTAGCTGATAGCAGCTGAGATTTAAACACCTATGAAAAATCAGGAGACATGGCCCAGCATCCAGTGAAAACCAAAAAATCCAAACCCACTACCACTGAGTTGATTCTGACTCAAAGCAACACCCATTGGGATTCTGAGACACTAATCTTTACAGAAGTAGATTGCCCCATCTTCCTTCCAAGGAGTGGCTGGTGGGTGTGCTACCAGAGCTCCTACAAATATCACTATCACTAGATTGTTTAAAAACTTCTAACTTGACTCTTTTAACCAAAGTGAATGATCTCTGAGAACATGGATCCTGATATTGTTTAGAAATTAGGCAAACTAAAGTCATTTCTCCACAGTCTTTGAACCTTCTGGTTAGCAGTCAAATGCCTTAGGCACCGTGCCATCAGAGCTGCTTGCATCCAGTGACATGGGGGATATAACTGAGACTTCTGCAAAATGTTAAATGCCAAAGATCCTTTTCAGTATAAACTGGGTTTTTTGCCCCGCCCCCACCCAAATTTTTTCCGAAAAGCTTTATTCACTGGCCTTTGGAAGCAACAAAGATTGTGTCACCCTGGTGTTCTAGTGAGAAAAACAATGTGCCTCCTATAAGAAGTCAAAGATGTGGAGTCTGATTAGACACTATGTATGTATCAGGGTTGGGCAATCCTACTTCCGTAGTGATACTGCCTCGGAAACCCAAGGAGGGGTCGCTATGAGTAGGGGCCGACTCGACGGCAAACAACAACAACAACAACATGTATCAGGGTGCTCCATAGGATTTTCAATGGCTGAGTTTTTTTTTTTTTTTCGAGTTGCCTCTGAACTTCTTTCCACGAAAGTCCAACTTTCTTGAGTTGGACTTGAATTTCCAACATTTTGGCTAGCAGCCAAGTACATTAACCATTTGTAAAACTCAGGGACTCATTAGTACATTTTATAGCCCTGTCTTCCTGTTGTTTGGATAAGGAGCCTGACATTGTCATTTTGTATTGGGCCCCATAATTCCATAGCCAGTCCTGGGTAGGATTCTATTTGTTAATGTGGGGGGGGTTTGTTTGTTTTTTAAAAAGTATTATTCCTTAACCAGTTTGTATTTGTTTCATACTATTCTGAATGTATGATACTTTTTATAAGAAAAAGAAAAGGAGAGGAAGAAAGATGGTTAAAGGCTACTTTCAGAGCCTGTGGCTCTGTAACCTCAGTGAGGGCTGCACTTCCTTATGGAAAATGGATTTTATTTTTTGATGCAGCCAAAAGTAATTTGGTAATGATTTTGATTAATGACTTTGCTGGAAAATGTCACTTCAATTAAGACATAAAGTCATTACTAAGACCAATTATTATGTGGTTCATAAGCTATTTCTAAGGCAACTCTAAAAATGTTTCAAATATACTTTGTAACATACAAATATCACTGTTGTTGTTGTTGTTATGTGCCCTCAAGTCAACCCCAACTCATAGCAACCCCTCCTTGGGTTTCCAAGAACACGGATCCTGATATTGTTTAGAAATTAGGCAAACTAAAGTCATTTCTCCACAGTCTTTGAACACTGTGAAAGCTCAGTGAGATTTATTTCACAGTTTGTTCTTCTGATTTATGAAAAAGTCACCAGGCAAGGCAGCATAAATGCATGTTTTACTAATGAAGGAAGTATATTTATTATTTGGTTATAATTTTTGTGTCAAGCATGAATATATGATGTTTATAAGGTGATCCAAATCACACTATACTCCACCTTTAAATTTAAGAAAAGTTTGATGATAAGGTTCTTTTCTTCTCACTAATTAGTACCTAATTAGTACCTAATTAGTACTCTGCTCTGCTTGCCATTTGACAGGACTCTGGATATCACTGCCTCACCCCGAGACTATTTAATCATTCTTGTTTGTTAATTTAGATCCAAATGGACAAAATGGCTCCCATCATCCCTGATTCTAGTGTAATCACTATTACATTTAATTGCAAACCATGTTTTGGGTAATGACTTCCAGCAATGGTAACACAGTGGACATAATCATATGCTAATGACAGTCATGGGCTACATTTTCCATGATGCCAGTTTCATATTTTCTCTGGCGGAGGAGTTAGAACAGAAGAATCATTGTGGTTATAAACAAAGGCACCACAGGCCGTGGGATTTGCCATCTGTCCCAAGTGCTTTCATCCTTGGCCTTGTTACCAGTGGGCCCAGCCCGTCCACCTCATAGCCCAGCAAGAGGAGAAGGTATGGAATTCTATCACAGTCGCCTGGGAGCTGGTCTCCAGCACTGAAGCCAGCAGCGTGCTGGAAATAGCTCCATTTGCTAAAATCAAATGTGCATGTCTCTTCCCAACTCTGTGTTCAGTGTGCTCAGGTTGATAGCTTGAAATTGGTGGTGATGAGATTATTTACACAAAACGAATTAGCAAATGCAGAAGTCCTCTCTGCAGAAAGCTTGTTAAGCATTTACCAGCACCCAGACCAGCTGCCATTGAGTCAACCCCAACTCGTGGGGATCCTATGTGTATCCGAGTAGAACTGGGCCCCATAGGATTTTCAATGGTTTTTTGGAAGTAGATCAGCAGACCTTTCTTTGAAGGCATCCCTGGGTGGACTTGAACCTCCAGCTTTTTGGTTAGCAGTTGAGCAAGTTAACTGTTTGAACCACCCAGGGACTCCGTTTACCAGCACATCACTGGCTACAGCCCTGAGAGCTGAGACCAGAGTCCATAGGGAGATGAGTGGCTACAGGTCCTGGGAAAGCTGGGCTGCCATGGTTCAGTCATGATTTAGCTGGTCATGCTGCAGGAAAAAGAAGAGCTCTGGTGGCATAGTGCCTGAGGCATTTGACTGCTAACCAGAAGGCTGGTGGTTCAAACTCACCAGCCACTCCTGGGGAGGAAGATTGAACAGTCTGCTTCCTTAGAGACATCGCCTCGGAAACCCAAGGAGGGGTCACTATGAGCAGGAAAATATTCCAACACAAAGACTAAACTGAGAGGATGACTCTCACAGGGTTAGGGTGAGCCGAGTTGTTAAGTATTCCTTTTGTCATCCAGCCAGCTGTCTTGGAAAAGGGAAGCTTTGGCTCTTCCATGTGCAGTGGGCATCCTACAGTGAAAATAGTCCGGTTTTTTTCATGAAAATCACATGACCGCTTCAGATATCTTCTTTTGTATTTCAGATAGCTTCTTTTGTATTTATGCGTCTAAACATCAATGAACAAAAACATAATTAGGTAAAGAATTAATTTTTTTTGAAAAAAAAATCAAAGAAAACCTTAACCAAAATTTAAATAGAATAAAAGAATTGTGTAGTATTTCTTTTGATGTCTTTATCATATTGTGAAGGTGTATCCTCAATTTTGCACTTGACTTTGCGGGTATTTATACATCCTAAATGGCTAAGGCATTGGTGGGTCAGAGGTAAACTCTCGCCTTCCATCTGAGAGGCTCAGTTTGACTCTGGGCCAATGCACCTCATGTTCAGCCACTCACAGACTGTCTGTCAGAGGAGGCTTGCACGTTGCTTTGATGCTGAACAAGTTTCTGCAGAGCTCAGCTAAGACAGGCTAGAAAGAAAGGCCTGGCTATCTGCTGCTGAAACTAAGCCAATGAAAAGCTTCTGGATCACAGTGATCGAATCAGGAACCCCAACTGATCATGGGGTTGGCGCAGGACTGTGCTGTGTTTTGTTGCTGTGTACATGGGGTTGCCGTGAGTCAGAGACCAACACCATGGCAGTAACAATAACAACAAATGGAATGGAATGTATAAAAAGAAACCATTATGAATGATGTAAGAATTGTCACCTTGGGTGAATTTGATTGGATGGAATATCTGCTGGTTAAAGAGAAATGTTGAAGAAATTCAGGGCTAAATGTGTATTAGATAGAAACTGTCCCCAGTATTACTACATCTGCTGGTCTGAAGTCTCAGTGTGAGGCTTCCATCCCATCTGACATTATCTAAATCGAGCATAGAAGATGATGGATTGAATCCACTTAGCAAAATGACACAAAGTAATGCCTAGAAATACATAGTTTTATATATTTTTGTGTCAGCAGAAATGAAACAATTTCTTTTTCTCCTTTCAAGACTAGTATCCAGTTTCCAGTCATAATAGACACTTCTGGTCACATTAATTTTATTCACATTTAAAATTGTGACTGTGGAAAAAAGTTGTTGTTGTTATGTGCCGTCAAGTCGGGCCCCGACTCATAGCGACCCCTCCTTGGGTTTCCGAGGCAGTATCACTACGGAAGTAGGATTGCCCAACCTTCCTTCCGAGGAGTGGCT
>NW_006921608.1:11350801-11361133 GCF_000298275.1 Orycteropus afer afer | reverse complement strand
CAATCCTACTTCCGTAGTGATACTGCCTCGGAAACCCAAGGAGGGGTCGCTATGAGTCGGGGCTGACTCGACGGCACATAACAACAACAACATAGAACAAGAAAAAGAAAGCCCTCAATGACAATGACAGGTTTAGTCTGTGGTTGGAATGTATTAGCAGGAGAGAAATACTCTTAGAAAGGCCCTGAGCTCAAATGGGCTGGCCATGGTCAGATGCCATTGGTTTATCACGAAGCAACTTACAGGCAATTGAATGTTATGTCAACTGTGCCTATTGGGAAGGTGTAACCAGGACGCTTGGACTCCAGGTAGGGCCACACAGTGATGGAACTTTGGATCCCGAGGCCCACAGTCTCCCTTGGTGAGCTAAATCTAGAAGTTTACACTAAGCTGCCCTTAATCCTTGAATTGATTCTTGAAGCTATAGCTAATGCTATTGCTTTCAAATCTGTTCTTCAGTCCTGCTGCCAGTAGGCCACTAAAATAAAATTCTGAAGATGGTCCTCCTGTCGATGACTAAATATTAAAATAAACCTTCTGATCCAAGTGCCTCAAAACCAGCCCAGAGAAGGGAAGTGTCCAGGGACTGCACAAAGTCACCTAGTACTTTGGAGGCAGAACTGCGACTTACATTAATTCCCTAGCCTTGCTAGTATGACCCAGGACGTGCCATTTAAATCTCTGACTTGGATCTCATGTGAAATGGAGACAGTAATACCTATTTCACTTAGTGTGTGTGAAATTAAATGAAATACCAAATACATACTTAATTAGGTATCTGGCCTAAGACATTATGATTTATTTATTTAGATTTCCTCCCTTGCCCATGCTTTCCCCTTGCCAGATATCCAAGTTGTTCTAAACAGAATTTTCAATGGGATCTTTATAGAAGTTTCTTTCTCTTTCTATTTCTCAAACTCCAAATTCTTTGTTTATCCACCTACTTGGGATTTCTTGTTAGGGGAGAACCAGAAATGTTGAAATAGAATTGTTTAGTTGGCTAATGTTCCTTGCAGCCCAACATATCCCAAAATATTATATATCTGTATCCTGTTTTGAATCCTTTAAGAATTTCAAATGGGCACAGGGAAACAGCTTGTGGGGTGGCAGTGCATGAGAGGGAAGGACACAGGGAAGAGGTAACTACAGGGAGGAAGTGAGAAAAGAGCAGTTACATTGTTGGAAATTGCAATCAATGACCTGAAGCAAAATATATAAGCTGCTGTATGGAAAATGAATTTGCTCTGTAAAGTTTCATGCAAGTCACAATAAAAATTAAAAAGAAAAAAGAATTTCAGATGGGTTTAAACCAAGAAAACCAAACTCACTGCCATTGAGTTGATTCTGACTCATAGTGACCCCCACTGAGTTTCTGAGGCTGTAAATCTTACCAGAAGTAGATTGCCCCATCTTCCTTCTGCAGAGCAGCTGGTGAGTTTGAACCACCAACCTCTGTTTAGCAGTCAAATGCCTTAGGCACTATACCACCAGAGTACCTTGTCAAATGGGATTAAGTACAAGCAAATATAAGAGGGGGTTCGAGGTATATTCCTTATGAAACTAATCAGGGGTATTCCACAAACTCTAAAGCAGTGATTCTCCACCTTGTCTGCCCATTGTCATCTCCTGAAAAACCTTTAAAAATATCCATGTCTAGGTCTCACCTCTAAGAGTTTTAATGAAATGGCCTAGGGGATTCTAATGGGCAGCCAAGGTTTCAAACTGCATTGAGGTGTGCGGAAGTAGCCACTGAGGGCTAGTATTTCTGTTCTTCACGTCAAACTGCCTGGTCCCTTTTCTGAGCCACTTCTATCTCTTTAAGCTTTTAACTTATAATCATTCTCATCACATGGTGACCTGACACAGGATGGTATGTCAGTCAGTGTTTATGCCACCCATCGAGTGATGGCAGGTATACCAGCACACCAGAGTCCTCACTTCGGCCTTTCTCAAAATGAGTAGGCAGGTCTGGTCTTTCTACTCATGAGACAAGAAGGTGAACACCTCCTTGGTGAGGCTGAATGAACAGCCAGCTGGGAGGCCCCCCAGACACACATAGCCAAAATTTGTCACCTCCTTTTTCACATGATTTAAATCTTTTTTCTTTTAATTGTGATTTGGGTGAAAGTTTACAGAGCAAATTCACTTTCCATACAGCAGTTCACATACCCTTTGTCTCATGACATTGACTACAATTTACCCCAATGCAACAGCTTCCCTCCCACTTCCTCCTGATAGTTACCTCTTCCCTGTGTCCACCCCTCCATGCACGCCTGCCCCCTGAGCTATCTCTCTCTGCATAAACAGCCCTTTTTCTCCCATGATTATTCTCTCCAAGGAGTGTATCTACCTCAGGTAAATGTTCAACTCATATGCCTGTCTTTTGTATGGCTGGAAGCCACAGGTGTGGGTTCAATTACAGACCTGAAGGGCAACTAAAGGCCATAGTCTCAGTGGTTCCACCAGGCTCTGTCAGACCAGCAAACCTGGTCCCCCTTTTTTTTCCCAAATGATTTTGAGTTTTGTTCCACATTGTTCTCCCTCTTTATCCAGGATCTCCTACATAGATCCCCCTCCGAGTGGTTGACAGTGGTAGCCGGGCACCGTCTAGTTCTTCTGGTCTCATAGTTGTACAGGCTGCGGATCACACATGGTATACCAGTCACTAGGACTAATTTCCATGAAACTATGGTTTTCTTCATTCTTCTTTGCTCTGGACGAGGAGAGACCCATCGTTGCATCTAGATGGCTGCTTGCAAGCTTTTAATATCCCATTCACTACTTGCCAAAGTAGGAGGTGAAACAATGTTCTGTGTAGTATGTTATGCCAATTGAGCTTGATGTCCCCTACAACTATGGTCCCCTGCCACATGATGTAAATCTTGCCAACAACTGAGAACTGGCCTGAGGGGTATATATATGGACTACCAGCCCTTCAAGTCATTTAGTTCAAGTGATTTAGTTCAAATAGATGCTTTTCAGCAACACAACTGTGGGATCAGCACATGAATGCAGCGTTTCCTAACCTCAGAACTTTTATTGACATTTGGGGTTGGGTAATTCTTTGATGGAGGGGGCTGTCCTGTGCATTGTAGGATATCTAGCAGCATTTCTGGTCTCTACCTATCTGGTAGCATAGTGGCTAAGACACTTGCCTGCTAACCAGACGGCTGGCAGTTCAAACCCACCAGCCACTCCTCGGAAGGAAGGTTGGGCAATCCTACTTCCGTAGTGATACTGCCTCGGAAACCCAAGGAGGGGTCGCTATGAGTCAGGTTTGACTCGATGGCACATAACAACAACAACAACAACCTATCAGGTACCAGTAACACCTTCCCCCACCCTCAAGTTGTAACCACTGAAATGTCTTCAGACATTGACAGATATCCCTTTGGGGGCAAATTCATCCTTGATTGAGAATCATTGCTCTAGTGGGATGGGAATTTGGGTGGGAGAAAAGGGAAAGAAGACAGTTTGTAACACATGAAATTTGGAGCAGACAAGCCTAGATATTGTTGCGGGGGGTTGTTGATACCCTCTTACTTCTCATGACCCACCTGTCTCTCAGCCCAAGAAAATCCCTCCTGCTGTTCTTGGGATGAGAGACAGGTGCACCTTGGGAACTAAGACAAAGTCCATTTGTTCTGTAATACGGCCTTGCAGCTACCTGACGCTGTGCGACATCTGGCGCTGACTCAGTCTCCTCTCAACTCCCACACTGCCTCCAAAATGTAAAATTTTCTGAGGTTAGGGTTTATTACGGGAACCATCCTTTCTCACACCATGCCCTACAAAAATATTTCCAGCTTTTCATGGTTAAAAAGCCACCTCTTGTGAATGCCATAAAAGTGGTTTGTTCAGAGACACAACATATCATTTATCACATTTGAGACCATAATGGAGAAGGAAAAAAAAAAGGAAACTGGTTGCCGACAAGTCAATTCCAACTCAGTGACCTCATGTGTTTCAGAGTACAGCTATGCCCCATATGCTTTTCAAGGCTGTGACCTTTCAGAACTAGACTGCCTTTCTTCCAAGCCTACGTGTATTCGAACCGCTGACCTTCCAGTTACTAGCCAAGCACTTCATTGCACCACCCAGATACTCCAAGACCATAATAGACATTCCCAAAGTCCTTTAATTTTAACCTGTTGGAATTCTGAAGGACATTATGTTGCTTAGGTAGAGGCCTTTTTAAGTGCACAGATGGAAGGCAGAACACGGCTGGCAGAGAGAACTTGCCAGAACTTCCAGAGTGACCCAGAGCTTCTTACCCTGTTGTGTTCAGGAGAGCGGTGAAGTCCCTCCCAGCCCTCTAACCACTCTCTTCCTCTCAGGCCCTTTTCCAACCTTGGAGGCAGAATCTTAAAAGCCACTGCCCAAGACTGTTTCTAACTGACAGGATCTGGTTTGTGTGTTTCTCCTTCTATTTTGTTGTCTTCACCTGAGGCTTCTGCTGTTCCCCCAACACTGTCCTGCAGGCAGGGGGCCGGCGCAGGTGAGTGTGCAGACGCTGCCCTACACCCGTGTTCTCTGTCTGCCAGCTCCACCCGGCTCAGCTTCTGACTCTAATAGGGCAACCAGGCCATTCTGCGATAAAGACCAAGTAAACAAAGTGTTTGCCCCAGGAGACTGGCTCAGGTTTAATAGAGGATGTGTGCAGGCTTTCAGCCCTCCTCGGCCCACAAGCTTTAACCACTGTACAAACTGATTCAGAACACTACAGCCTGACTGTTTGTTTAGCGCCTTTATTGACTCCATTCCCGCCTCCAAGGCCCTGGCCTCAGCTGCCCACTTAGTCATTGTACTGACTTACTTATCCTCCATGCCTCCATGGCCTCCCTATTACAGGTTCTTTCTTTATTTCATTTTCTGGTCCTTGAAAAGTTGGGCTCTCAACTCCTGCTTAGAGGTGTAATGTTTCATTTTCAGAGAAGCATGATTCTCTCAAGACAGTATTTTCGGCTGTTGAGTTGGGTTTGTTGGGTAATGGGGGCCTTGTAATATTCCTCTTGGAAAGCAAAAGGCTGATTCCCTGGGTAATGATGAGGAGTGTTGTCACTGTTCTGGTGTATTAACTCTTTCTGACCATGGACCTCATTTGTAAAGGGTTCCTAATGTGCTGTAATGTATAATTAAGATGGGCCCCAAAGTTTTTGCACACCTCGCACAGCACCTGTCTCAACTGTGAGAGTTTTTGATTCGACCCAAGTAGTGACTAGGAAGAAAGAAGCAGAGCTATTTTATTTTCTTCATTGTTCACGGGAGCCATAGTATATAGTTCATTGAGCATACAGTGTGTGCAAAAGTACAATGCCTAGTGTATTCGATGCATTGGCTCCTTTGATGGTCACCATAAACTTTCGTGTTGGGTATTATTGCTCTCTTTCACTAGACAGGGAAGCTATAGTTAAGTAGCTTACCTGCAGTTCCCTCAGTTTGCTGCAGACAAAGCTGGAATGTGAGCCCAAAGCTGTTTGACTCCAAAGTCTGTGCTATTAGCCACACCTCAACTCCCTCCCTAAGACCTGAGGCACTTCCCTGTTTACTCCACTCATCTCAGAAGAAAGGAGAAACCACAGGGGGGCAGAAGGCTCTTTCAGTGGTCTAGAGGGATAGGCCTGGAGCTCTGGTAGCATAGTGCCTAAGGCACTTGACTGCTAACCAGAAGGCTGGCGGTTCACACCCACCAGCCACTCCTTGGAAGGAAGGTTGGGCAATCTACTTCCTAGTGATACCTCCTGGGCAACCCAAGGAGGGGTTGCTATGAGTCGGTCTGACTCGATGGCACATAACAACAACAGGGGAATAGGCCAGTAGCAGCACGACTGGGTGTTCAGTGCTGCAGCTTTTCAGAGTCGGCTTGGCCACTTCTCCCCTTGGCACAGAACTGAGGTCTGCTCCTCTCTGAGGCCAGAGTTATCCTTGGACAACTTCCTCAAGTTTTCATCATGTGTCACCTGATCTTGCTGCAATTAAGGAAGTTGGGAACAGCACATACATTCACACACACATATGTACATGTGCATACATGTAAGCAGGCTGACCTGTGTTACTGAGAAATGCACACATACATGCATCCTTCCACGTTGACTCACCCTCACATCCATCCACATGTATACCCATTCTCAACACGTTCACTCACCATCCTTCATACTTCCACTCACACATGCACATACACAATTCACATTTATCACTCTCGCAAATGTGCTGTCACAAACCCACACATATCCCTACATAAATTCATACCCACACACCCACTCACATGTTCACACACATATGTATGTGTGCACACATAAGCACATTCACCTATGTAATTGAGACAAGCACCCATGCATCCACTCCCACATATTCACATATACTCACACAGACACACTCACACACATACACCTCTCACTTTGCTGCACAGAAGCCAGGTACACACTGTGATGCAAGATCAGGAGGCCAAGGCTGAATTAGGTATACTGCTGGAGAATGGTGCACTGTGGGATTTTGGAGGACTTACAGCAAGGACATGGGGTTTGTTGTAAGGAATTTTGGTCTCTATTCTAACTTTAATCATCTGCAGTCATCATAAGTCAGGTCGCTGGCACCAGGCCATTTGCTCAGAGCATAGACTTGAGAGCCTCACACACCAGCTCTGTGACCTGGGGCAAGTTGCTTATCTTCTCTTTACCTCCATTTCCTCCTCTATAAAACAGGAATAATAATATTGCTTGTCTTAGAGAGTTATGAGTATTAGTCAGGTTCATACACGTGAAGCTCACGCACTACTACAAGGCACGTATGTGTTCAATAATAGTGAGTCATAGGATTGGGTTTATTTGTTATCATTACCCAGACACCAAACCCATTGCCATCAAGTCGACTCTGACTCCTAGTGACCCTATAACACAGAGTAGAACTGCCCCACCGTTTCCAAGGCTGTAATCTTTATCGAAGTAGACTGCCACATCTTCTTCCCAAAGAGTAGCTGTTGGGTTGAAACTGCCGTCCTTTCAATTAGCAGCCAGAAAAATAACCACTGCACCATCAGGGCCTTTTCCCAGACACAATGGGTGTTAAAGGTGTGCATCCATTTGATATTTCAATATGGACGTGAGGTCCAAGAAGAAATTTACCAGGTTTTAAGGGCTTTCTCTGCCATTTGCTGTAATCTGTAAACCCATACACTTGAAAACGCTTCAGAGAAGGGGAGAATTTATTGTTTTTTTCTTTCCTAGTTTCAGAGCATCCTTGGCTCCCTCACCTGAAGATAATTCAGTCACCTGGGTCAGATGAATGGACTCAGACTGCTGGAATATCCAGGACCTACAACATACCCCACTTCTCCCCTTGGGGGTAAGATAATCCTCATCCTGTGAGAATATTGTTAAACCCAATGAGAAGGAGCTATGCAAAATACAATTTTTATTTATGTGCTCAGTTTACCTATAAAACCAAAACCAAACTCACTGCTGTCAAGTCAAATCTGACTCATAGCGACCCCTCCTTGGGTTTCTGAGGTGGTATCTCTACAGAAATAGATTGCCCACTCTTCCTTCTGAGGAGTGGCTGGTGGGTCTGAACCGCCAGCTTTCTGGTTAGCAGTCAAATGCCCTAGGCACTACACCACCAGAGCTCCCCAGTTTACCTATAAGCAGGTAAAATTTAAAGATTCACAGGTTTAATCTATGATTCCATGACATCTCTTGAATAACGTAAAAGGTACTCAGATGTTTATTAGTTAAGACCAGTTAGACCAGTGATAAGATGTTTTGTTCTATTTCTTTCCTTTGATTAGATCTGGAATTATTTTTCAGATTTTCCAAATTTTGTTATTCTAGTCCCTTTACTTCTCCTGTCTGGCCCAGACCATCTCTTCTTTGCTTTCTAATGGTCTGTATCTTGGTTCTACATGGGCCACTCATGCAGAAAACCTCCATATGGAAATCCTTCCTCTTTCCCTGCTGTCTCTTATCCCTGGGTTAGGCCAGAAAGGCATTATTTGCCTTAAAATCCCAACTATTTCGTTATCAGAGCACTCATCTCATCAAAGGAATGCCCAGAAAGAGGTTATTTTCCAGGCTTAGACCTCACAAGCACCTTTGTCTCCATCCGCAAATGAGGTGAAGGGAGATTTCCCAAGTGATTTTCCTTTAAAATTTGCTTTTTCTTTCAACTTGTACACTATCATCCCACGTTTACAGTATGATTTCTGTCTAGGGCTAGAGAACTGTCAGAATGATATTCACCTAATGCTAGTAACAATTATTTGGGGAAGTGGCATTGGGAATAATTTGCTAAAACTGTATCACTTTCTTCTTTGTACTCTTGTGTACTGATTCACTTACAGATGAATATGCATAATGTTTTTGTATTTAAAAAAAGCCATTTTAAGAAAGAAGTTAGAAAGATTGTTTCCACTTGGTTAATGCACACACAATGATACTGTCACACTTCTCGCAAATGCTTTGAAACTTACCTATGCTATTTCTATGCTATTTCTGAACACCTCACTTCTCTGGCCCATTTAGCAGCTCTATTTCCCAGCTCTGTTTAAGGCATGTTTTCAGGTGAAAAGAAAGTTACTCTGGGTACGGAACCAACATCTTTCTTCATTTCCCAAGGCATAGTTTAATTATGTTATCAAGTCATGAATTTGTGTAAATTACACCTTACAGGCATTTTCCTCCCCAGAATTTTTGTTGCACACCTCTGAAGACAACCAAAATGTTTAGTCGGGAAAAAGAGTGTTCATGGATAACACTGTATCAATCTTCCTGGCATCTTCAAAATAAATTAATAAAATTTATACCATTTTGCCTTTGGTGAGCACCATCAGCTACACGTTTTGTATACATCCTTGGGGCTGATTTCACCTTTTTCTTTTTAATCAAATAATTTATTCTATTTTTGTTGTTCTTGTTTAGAGTATACGCAGCAGAATGTACAGTTTCTCCATGTACTATTCAGTGACATTGATTACATTCTCCAAGTTGTGCAACTGTCCTCACCTTTTTCCAAGTTGTTCCTCTCCCTTTAGCATGAACTCCCTGCCTCCTAAATTTACTCTCTAATGTTTCAAGTTACTATGGTCACTTTGAAACCATGTAAATAGATCTTAGAAGAGCCTAATGCTCAAGGCAGCCATTCTTTACCAGTTAAGTAAACTATTGCTTGGTTTTAAGAAAACATCAGTGGATATTTTTGGTTTAAAACTTAAAGATTATCTGAGGGCAATAGTTTCTGAGGTTCATCCAGCCTCCATGGCTCCAGAAAGTCTAGATTCCATGAGAATTTGAAATTCTGTTCTACATTTTCCCCCTTTGCATAGGGATTCTTTTATAGACTCTTTTATCAGAATGTTCAATAATGGTAGCTGGGCACCATCCAGTTCTAATCTCATGGTAAAGGGGGCAGTTGCTCATGGAGGCAAGTAACCACACATTTCATTTCCTTCTCCTATCACTGCCTCTCCTTCTTCCTCTATTGCTCCAAGTGAATAGAGACCAATTGTTGTATGGATGGCCACTTGCAAGCTTTTAAGACTCCAGACACTATGCAATGAATTAGGAGGCAGAACAGAAGCATAAACATGATATTAGGCCAAATAACTGGATGTCCCATGAAAGAATGACCCTAAACCTCCAAACCAAGGAACCAAATTCCTTGGTGGTTGTTTGGTTATTGTTGTAAATATATCTATCGCACAACTTTGGCAATTCAACTTTTTACAGGTGTGCAACTTATGGACAGCAATTACATTAATCAGCTGTGCAACCCTACTTTTAATCAATGTAATTTTTCCATCACTATAATCTAAAACTCAGTGCCCCATAAGCAATAATCTGGCTGCCATTTCTCCTATGCCTATTCTTGTCTTTTTACATATGTGAGGTCATACAATATTTGTCTTTTTGTGATTGACTTATTTTACTCAGAAAAATGTCTTCAAGCTCCATCTGTATTGTAGCATGCATCAAAACTTCATTTCTTTTACTGGTTGAGTAGTATTCCGTTGTGCAAATCTACCAAATTTTGTTTATCCATTCATACATTGATGGGCACTTAGGTTGTTTCCACACTTTGGCTATTGTGAACAGTATGATTTCAACTTTTAATTGAAGTATAGTGTACATATAAAAATATATATCAGAAGTGTATACACAATTAATGTTTACAAACTAAACTATAACCATGATGGGAATGTTTTAATATAAAAATTAATGTGAAAAATGGTGCTTTATAACGTACTATACAAAACATTGTTCCACCTCCTACTTTGGCAAGTAGCGACTGGGATCTTAAAAGCTAGCAAGCTGCCATCTAGATGCAACGATGGGTCTCTCC
>NW_006921608.1:11339424-11350356 GCF_000298275.1 Orycteropus afer afer | reverse complement strand
GGGAGGAAGTGGGAGGGGAGCTGTTGCATTGTGGTAAACTGTGGTCAATGACATGAGACAAAGTATATGTGAACTGCTGCTGTATGGAAAGTGAAGTTGCTCTGTAAATCTTCACCCAAATCAAAATAAAAAGAAAAAAAGAAAGAAAGAAAGAAAAAGAAATGGTGCTTTAGACCCCTTGGAAGGACCTCTGTGTGGTGTCATCTTTTGAATCAGGCTGTGGAATTTTGTTCCTTGGTTTAGAGGTTTAGGGTCATGGTTTCATGGGACAGCTTAGTAATATTGCTTGATTCAAAAGATGATACCGCACAAGGGTCTTTCTAAGGGGTCATGGCTTCATGGGTCATCCCAGTTAATTGACCTATCACTCAGATCAATAAACAGAGCATTCCAGAAGGTCCCTTATGTCCCCTTCCAATCACTAACACTCCCTCCAGAGTAATCATGTTGTTGTTGTTGTTGTAGTTATGTGCCATCGAGTCGGCCCCAACTCATAGCAACCCCTCCTTGGGTTTCCGAAGAGATGTCACTACGGAAGTAGATTGCCCAACCTTCCTTCCAAGGAGTGGCTGGTGAGTTTGAACCACCAGCCTTCTGGTTAGCAGTCAAGTGCCTTAGGCACTATGCTACCAACGCTCCTAGAGTAACCATAGTCTTGACATATCAATTTTGCCATCTGTTATACTTTATAAAGTACGGTGTGTACTCTTTTGTGTCAAGCTTCTTTCATTCAAAGTTGTTTGAAATTCATTTAACTTTGCATGAAAATTAATTTTAAATGTAAATCTTCAGCTTTAGTAGATGTTGATATTGTTGTTGGGTGCTGCTGAGTCAGTTTTGACTCACAATGACCCCATTTGACACAATAGAACTGTCCCATAAGATTTCTGTTCCATAGGCTGTTATCTATGGAGAAAATTGCCAAGGCTTTCTTCCATGGAGCCTCTGGATGGGTTAGAACTTCTAACCTTTCAGCTAGCAGCCTAGCATTTAATCATTGCACCACCAGCACCAAACCCGTCTTCAAAGTGATTGCACCAATTTACACTCCCACTAGTCATGTATGGGAATTTCAATGGACCATCTTTTACAAGAATTTTGCTGGGTGGTAACCTGGAGGTAAAGACTGCCCTGATTCAAAAGATGATAACACACAGGAGTCATTTGAAGGGGTCTAAAGCACCGTTCATGCTTCACATTAATTTTCAGATCAAAATATTCCTGTCAAATAAATGGCATTATGTCTTAGGCCATTTCCTCCTGAACCTGAGTAAATATGACAAAAGAGATTGAAGTTATTTTTCTAACAAACCCCATACCTCCCGTTCTAGCCCTAGGACTTTGAGTTTAGATCTAAATGACTATCTATCTGTGAATTTGTTACAGAAATGTTATGCTTATGCTGACATTTCTACAATATTTCTAATTTCAAAACATAAATGCACTAAATAATAAAACCAGATCTTACAGGTTTTTTGTTTTTTTTTAAAGTATAGGTGTTCAGGAGAGTGGGTGGTCCTATGGTGTGATGGCCTGAATATTCAAGAACTTTGAGTTTTAGCGTAGTGCCTGAGGCACTTGACTGCTAACCAGAAGGCTGGTGGTTCAAACCCACCAGCCACTTCTCGGAAGGAAGGTTGGGCAATTTACTTCTGTAGTGATACCGCCTTGGAAACCCAGAAACCCGAGGAGGGGTTGCTATGAGTTGGGGCTGACTGGATGGCACATAACAACAACAATAACCAAATGAGAGGCTTAGGTCTGTGCAAGGTAGAACAAAACCCTACACTTCTCAAAAACCAAAACGCAGAAGTATTAAGCATTTTGTTTATTGATGGAAATTTTGTGGATCTTTATATCAATAGTGTGCTAGAAATTTTTAATTTTTCATAAATTTTGTAAGCTTGTTATTAGAGTCACTGTTAAAAGTTATGTAAACTTGCTATTAAATAAATTATATTAAAAACAAAGCTAACAAATAAATAAAACTCAAAAGAGGAAAAAAAAAACAAACAAACAAACAGACCCCAGGTATAACAAAGTCTAATGCCCTGAATCCTCAGAGTATTTTTCAATCAGGCAGCTCAAAAGGGGTATATTCATGAACTCTCTTGCCTGAATTTGGAAGTCCTTTGATCGGTTTAAATGGAAAAAGATGCCTGTCCAGACTTCCTGGCCTGGCTACTCATCAGATTTAGCTGAACAGCTACAGATTCTCCTCCAGTGCCCCTCTAGAACAATTGGATTAGAACCTTCAGGATTGAGGCCAAAGAACCTATATTTTATAAAGTTTTCACGTGATTCTCATTAGACTGGAGATGACTAGTAAGCTTTTGGAGTCCATGATGCCCCAGATAGTCATCAAATGCAAATACTACAGCACAAATCCTGAAAAATAAAATAAAAGGAGACAGTGTCCCTCTTTCAAAAATATTCTCTCAAGACACAGTATTTTGCCAAGTAAGAAAGAGAGTGTTCAGTTGAAGATGGTTTTGATTCCAGTATAAAAATAATTGTAAGTAATAATTACATGACACATAATAATTTGCTGAATGCTATCACATGTATTAGGAGCTCTGATAGCCTAGTGCCTAAGGCATTTGACTGCTAACCAGAAGGCTGGTGGTTCAAATCCACCAGCCACTCCTTAGAAGGAAGATGGGGCAATCTACTTCCATAGTGATATTGCCTCAGAAACCCAAGGAGGGGTCACTGTGTGTCGAATCCAACTCAATGGCAGTGAGTTTGGTTTGGTTTTGGTATCACATGTATTATTTCACTTAATTACCCAAGACCACTTTAAGGTAGATGTAATAATTCCCAATTCACAGGAGGATCAATTAAGGTTTGGAGGTTAAGTGTATCATCTAAGGTCAGATATTAAATGGCAGAGCCAGGACCCAAGCTCAAGTCTCCTGGTTCCAAATTTCACATATTCCTCTCTGTCCTCCAGTGCTCCAAGAGTCGTAAAACTTCCTGAAGGCCCCTTGCCAGTGGTTAAATGTTTGCACAACTCTGAATGAATTCCATGGAATCTTACTGGCTAAAATCGCTTCTTCTCTGTGCCCTGTACCTCACCTATGTTTTTAGTGTCTTCCCTGTGGTGGGTTATCTGCTATGTGCTAGGCAATCAGAGATTAAAGAAAATGTCTGTACCCAAAAAAGTCACAATCCAGTGGGTGACAGGCAATATATGGTGTAGTGACATACCAAATGACATGGTCACATGGAGTAAAATGACAGATCAACACAATGAGGTCAAAATAGGAAGGGAATTAATAGCAACACTATTCACAATAGCCAAATGGCCGAAGCAGTTTAAATGTTCATTAGAGCAATAGATAAACAAAATGTGGTATATCCATATAAGGGAATACTACTCGGCCATAAAGAGAAATGAAGTCCTGATACATGCTATGACATGGGTGAGCCTTGAAAACATTATACTGAGTGAAATAAGTCAGTCACAAAAGGACAAATATTGCATGATCCCACTTATATGAAATAGGCATATATATAAAGACCACAGTGCATGAGTGGTTACCAGGGGTGAGAGGGAGGGGAAAGGAGAGTCATTGCTTAGGAGACACTGAGTTCTGTTAGCAAGGGTGGAATACTTTGGAAAAGGATAATGGTGATGGTTGCACAACGATGAATGGGATCAATGTCATTGAATTGTACAGGTAAAATTGTCGAATTGGCAGATGTTTTGGTTATATGCATTTGTACCACGATAGAAACAAAAAGGACCCCCCCCAAAACAAAAAAAGGAAAGGAGGGATTATACATGACCATCCATCCAACTGGGCATGTGGATTCATACTCTCCGCTTAGATGAAAAGTCAAAATTCTTAAAGGTGAAAAGAACTTGCTTTGATGTACTCCCACATCAAAGGGGGGCTGTTTCATTTTAAAACAATCTCACTGCCTTTAATATCCTGTTAGTACATCTTTCAGAATGTGTCTTTGGCTTTCATCTATGTTACATAGCATAGTGTTTACCCTTCCCTGACTAAATTTAGAAGCAATGTCATCTTATCAGTGGTTCATTACATACTCTTTAAAGTATTATCAATGTTCAAAAGAGGCATATCAGTCTTCAATAAGTGTAGGGAGGGGTTTAGGGATTCCCTTCCAGGTGTGGTATATAAGAAAATCAACTTCCAATGTCCCAGGAAACAGCTTTGTTTATTGTCAGCAAGTGAGCTAAAGTAGGTGTGTGTGTGTGTGTTTACCTGTGTGAGGCAGAATTTGATAGCAGACACAATGCCCAACACATCATTTCAATAATTGTTTTCATAAAGTAACAATAAACTCCCTAGTTTGTTTTCAAGCCCCTAAGAATTATCCAACAATAATAAGTAGCTGTTAGGTGCTTACCGGGTAGCTTCTGAAGCATGAGGTCCACAGTTGTGGAAGAGACAGATACAGTTCCTGCCCTCCTAGAGTTCTGTCTAGTGACTTCTCTAAACTGACTACTGAACACCAATTAAACACTTTACGAAGACTGACTGTGACCATTCTTCTTAAATCTATCACTTTACCACATTGTTCAACCCACTAGACATTTCTAAAGCACTACACACTACTGGTGGCCCTTTCATAGTACTTCTGTTATAATAGCACTAGCTAACTGTAAGACAGTGGCACTTACCAAACTTTTTGCAGTTAGTTGCATGTAAATCTGGTTTTCTTAATAGAATGCACATTACTTGAAGAGTAGGTTTATAGCTTTGGATCCATGTCACTGGAGCTCCAAAAGTACTCTTGTATGAGTGTTTTCAATAATTTAATTTTAACAATAATATTGATAATTTTGTCATATTCTAATAATAATAATTTTAATACCAAAACATTTCATAATCTTTCAAATAAGTAATAATAATAAAAAAAAGCTATTTCTTAAATACATTTCCCTTCATAGCTATCAGGTCTTTCCAGGAGGAATAAGTTAGAGATAAATTATGTCTACTGAGAATTCACTAAAATACAAAGCTCCCTGGGAGCAGGTTCTGGAATAAACTGAAGCAGCAGGCAGAGCCAAGCAATCCTAGATGTGCTCCCGGTACATACCCAAAATTTCCATGAGAAAGTGAGCTTCCGAGTGAGTGCCAGAATCAAGTACATTCCTGGAACTCTCTCTCCCTTAAAAAGAAAGCTACAGAAAAGAAAAGGAAAAAGAAAAAGAAAAAAAAAAGCTTTTGATACATTGCTTTCGAATGAAAAATTCAAATCCAATCAATGCATATATTCAATTCCTCCAAAGGAGCTTAAGAGCATTCATTTTCCCCTGCTGATATCACCTAGCCAAAAACCTGTGGCAGCTGCAATATATTTTTTTTAATTTTATTTTGATTTGGGTGAAGATTTACAGAGTAAATTCACTTTTCATACAGCAGTTCACATATACTTTGTCTCATGTCATTGACCAAAATTTACAATGCAACAGCTCCCCTCCCATTTCCTCCCCATAGTTACCTCTTCCCAGTGTCCATCCCTCCATACTCTTCTGCACCCTGAGCTATCTCCCTGTGCATAAGCAGCCCTTCCTTCTCCCATGATTGTTCTCTCCAGGGCGTGTGTCTACTTGAGGTAAATGTTTAACTCACATGCCTGTACTTTGTTTGGCTGGGAACCACAGGTGTGGGTTCAATTCTAGACCTGAAGGGCAGCTAGGGGCCATAGTCTCAGTGGTTCCACCAGGCTCTATTGGACCAGCAAACCTGGCCCCATCTTCTTTTTTTTTTTTGCCTCCAAATGATTTTGAGTTTTGTTCCACATTGTTCTCCCTCTCTATGCAGGATCTCCTACATCCCTTCCAAGTGGATGACAGTGGTAGCTGGGCACCATCTAGTTCTTCTGGTCTCATAGCAGATGGGATGGTGTACCAGTCACTAGGACTGATTGTTTCCATTAATTTTGGTTTTCTTCTTTCTTCTTGACGAGGAGAGACCCGTTGTTTCATCTAGATGGCAGCTTGCTAGCTTTTAAGATCCCAGTCGCTACTTGCCAAAGTAGTAGGTAGAACAATGTTTTGTATAGTATGTTATGCCAATTGAGCTTGATGTCCCCTGCGACTATGGTCCCAAGCCCGCAGGATCAACTACTCGGTCCCTCTGGGTAGCTGGCTGTGACCAAGCAATGACCATAACCTTGCCCCTTGTCAGCTCTACTATACACCTGGGAATTCTGATCATTCACATGAACTTATAAGGCCCATTGTCTGCCAACCTTATATATGATCTTGGATACACTCTCCATTTAGACATACCTAATTGTTTAGCTTGTTCACCTATCTATCCATCCATATACCCATGTTTGCTTTCACTGACAACTCAGTACTGTATATGCAAAAGGGTTCATATTTGTTGTCTGTACTGCCCATGTACCTTTCTATGTCTTTCTCATCCTCAATGCTGCCATATTGGTCACTCACATTTGGTACACTGCCCTTCTCTTCACCCAAATCAATATTTATCTCTATCTATCTAACAGCGTTCCCTCCCCTCCCCTCCCACCCCTGGTAACCAACAAAGAAAATGTCCTCCAATAGATAAACCTTTCCTTAACTTTTACAATAACGGAGTAATACAATATTTGTCCTTTTGTGACTGACTTATTTCATTCAGCATAATGTCCTCCAAGTTCATCCATGTTATGCAGTGTTTTGCAGATTCTACATTATTCTTTAGCATTGCAGCTGCAATTTTAATATGCTTCACTTTGTTCTAAGAAATCTGTGCAGTCTAATGAACAACTATGAGTTTATTGGCACCAAAAAAGAGACCAACTCTAAAAGGACAAGCAGATGCTTTGCTAAATAATCCCACCAGTTTCCACCAAGAGAACATGAGGCCATAGCTGCAATCCAGACTGCGCAGCCTCAAATGCCACTCTTAAGTAGGAGAACACAACTATTACAAAGAAGGAAAGCCAAATCCTAGCTTATAAAAAGCTTGACGGTTACTTAGCACTTGCCAGGGACCAGGAGCTAGGCACTGTGCTTGTACTGTCTCATTTAATCTGACAGGAACCTAGGAGATAACAAGGGTTTTATGGTCTGCGTTTTTCAAGTGAGGCTTAGAGAAGTTAAGGAGCCTCTCAGTTGCGAAGCAGCACTGGAATCCAAGTCTGGATAACTGTGAAGCCTGAGCCCTAAACAGGCTTCTTGTAAAACTGGCTGCTTGTTACAATCACACTAGGATCTTATGAAAGTGCCAAATACATCAGAATAACAAACTATAACAACAATAAATAAAAGAAATACTTAGTATGTTGCATGGTGCTAGTGCCCCAGAAAAAGATAAAACAGAGAAGAGGGCTAGAGAGAGTCTGTGTGGGGAAAGAGTAGGCTGCAGCTTTAAATATGGTCAGGGAAATCCTCAGGGAGATAAAGTATGAGGAAAAATCTGAGAAAAACGAGGGAGCCACGTGGATATCTGGGGGAAGAAATTTCCGAAGAGAAGTTATACTCAAACCAAACCAACCAGTTGTCTTTGAGTTGATTCCAATTCATAGTGACCCTGTAAGACAGAGTAGAACTGCCCATGGGATTTTCAAGGCTATAAATCTTTCCAGGAGCGGACTGCCTCATCTTTCCCCTCCCGAGCATCATCGGGTTGACTCAAACTACTATTATATCCCTTTCAGTTAGCAGCCAAGTGCTTCACCACTGCGCTACCAGAGCTCCTTAAAGAGAGGTTATTATCGCAGGCATAAAGCCCTGTTAAAGAACAATGGGACAGTACAGCTGGAGTGACTGGAGGCTGAGAGTGGGCAGCAGAAGATGAGATCAGAGAATAAAGGGACCAGCTCATGTGGAACTTTGTAAACCACTGTAAGACCCTTTTACTATATGTTGTTGTTATGTGCCGTCGAGTCGGCCCCGACTCATAGCGACCCCTCCTTGGGTTTCCGAGGCAGTATAACTACGGAAGTAGGATTGCCCAACCTTCCTTCCGAGGAGTGGCTGGTGGGTTTGAACCGCTAGCCTTCTGGTTAGCAGGCAAGTGTCTTAGCCACTATGCTACCAGAGCTCCTATTACTATTAAGTCTCTCAAATTGTTCATCCTTGATTTTTGACAGACTTTTCAAACACCTTATAGTAAAATTGGCCAAACTACACTAAAAATACATCTTCAGAGTTGGAGTACTTTAGTGAACATTAGGGATCAGGGGATAGAGAAGGAAGGATTGGGTCCAGTTAGGACTCTAGGGGAGACCTAAGCACTACGAGACCACAACCCCTTTAAAACAAGAAAGAGCATCAGAAAATCCAAGTTCCCACTCTCCTGATTTAAAAAAAGAAGAAGAAATAAGAAATCTGCAACTTTTTTCTACTGTTGACTCAAACTTGCCACCTATTTGGTTTCTGTGAATTTTATTCTCATCTCCTGATGCCGACCATGCTATTATCACTGCTGTCAAGTTGGATTCGACTCATAGCGATCCCTCCTTGGCTTTCCAAGGCAGTATCACTACAGAAATAGATTGCCCAGTCTTCCTTCCGAGGAGTGTCTGGTGGGTTTGAACTGCCAGCCTTCTGATTAGCAGCCAAGTGCCTTAGGCACTAGGCCACCAGAGCTTCTGACCATGCCATTATATCTCTTGAAACAGCCATAATTCCTTCATTCTTCTCTTCAGCTTGATCTTCTTGTCCCCCCACCCACTTCCAGTAGCCAGTTACCATTAAGTGCACCCCACTCATGGTGACCCCATGTGTGTCAGAGTAGAACTGTGCTCAACAGGCGTCAAAGGCTGATTTTTCAGAAGCAGATCACGAGACTTTTCTTCCAAGGTGCCTCTGGGTGGACCCAAACCTGCAACCTTTCAGTTATCAGTCAAGCACATTAACCATTGCCTAAGGCCCTGACTGCTGACCAGAAGGCTGGCGGTTCAAACCCACCAGCCACTCCTCAGAAGGAAGGTTAAGCAATCTACTTCCATAGTGATACTGCCTTGGCAACCCAAGGAGGGGTCGCTATGAGTCGGATCTGACTCGACAGCACATAACAACAACAACAACAACAAAAACAACAACAACCATCCAAGGACTCTCCACCCCCCATTAGGGTCCCCTTCCAATGGCGGCCTCTGCTTTACCCCATTCCTCTACTATATCTCCCTTTACACCTTCCTCTATCTCCTGGTCTTGGTCCTTGTGATGGACTGTAAGATTGGTGACTCACAGTAAGCCATGCCTCCCAATAGTCACATCCTGTGTGGCCCCTCCTACATTGACTCTGGAGTAAGCCAAATGACTTGTTTTGGCCAACAGGACATTAATAAATACTAAACAAGCAGAGACTCCATTAGTGCTGACACATTGAGGTGTATATTCCTGGAAGTCAGTTGTCACACAGTAAAAATTACTCAGACCCTATGGTGAAAGACCCTGATGCATAAGATGACATCGTGGACTATCAGATGGCCCAGCCAACCTTCCAGATGAATGTAATCACGGACTTTTGCTATACCCTGAAAAGCGGAACTGCCTAGCTCAGCCCATTCAACCCTCAGACTAATGATAAAATAACAAACACCATTCTTGTTTTAAACAGTGGTTTAAGTTTTGGAGTGGTTTGTGCGTAGCAATAGATTACTAAAACAGCTTCCATTTTAACAGTCTCCATTTTATGTGGGTCAAAGCCTACTAGTCCCTGGCCAGGCCAGGCTGCCTCACATCTGTAACAGTCTCAGTTTCTTTCGGTCTATACACTTTCACCAAGACTTGTTGACCTAGCTTACCCTGAACCTGGGGTTGTCACAGAGATCCAGTTTTGGAGCATTTTGGCATTTGAGCGTTCTGAGCAGGAAACAAATTGAAAGAAAACTGTGTATACAAATGTTCACTATTACCACGCTATGTTATGACTTGTGTGTGACTATCCTCATCTATTCGCTAGGCTTATATTATATATTTCATTATGCTAAGTCATTGTTTGGAAAAGGACTCATATTTACATTGTTCGTCAGCCAGAGAGCACAGTGCTTCAGGTTTTCTTTCATAAATATATTCCATAATAGTGTTGTCTTTCTTCTTGCTTTTCAGTTTACCTTTAGGGTAAAGGATTGTTGGCACCTTTATGTGTTTTTGAAAGGCTAGCCATTTTAAAATAAGACTTAAATATTTCAAATTTAGTTCCAGGAACACTTGAGAAAAACTGATAATGATATTTTTCAGTAAGAGAGTTATAGTCTTATTTTTGAAGATACTGATGATCTCATGCTAAAAAAATTGTATTTGGTGAATTAAACGTCCACTAAAGGATCCTGAAATTGTGGAGGAGTGGCTTCCATATTTGAAAATTTCTCACATTACAGTGTGAGTTCTAGGTTGCTAAGTGTAACCCAGTGGCAGCACAGAAAGGGGCCTGGAAATCTGCTTCCATAAGACTATGGCCATTGAGAAAACTGTGGAGTGCAATTTTTCTCTGACACACATCGGCCCACCATGATCAGAACCAATTCAGTGACAACGCATTTTGTTTGTTTAGTATCTGTCACTGTGATACTGTTTGGAGATAGAGATGCTCTTTTGCTATATTAATGGGGTCATACCAGAGAAGGGTAGGTCCTACACATGATCACTTCTGAATTATGAAGAGAGCAGAATAGAAAGAGACACATATAGGGGAAAGACAGACGCTAAGGAACCCCAAGGATCACCAATAGACATGAAACACTAGAAGAGAGAGGGCATGGCTGAGACCCTGGTTTGGACTTTCAGTCTACTGGACTATGAGAAAATAAATTTCTGTTCTTTAAAGGCACCTACTTGTGGTATTTCTGTTGCAGCACTAAGTAACAGTTACAATATTCAGTATGGAGACACCAAGCTTTTTTTTTTTTTTTTATTAGGATTTGGGTGAAGATTTACAGAGTAAATTCACTTTTCATACAGCAGTTCACATATACTTTGTCTCATGTCAT
>NW_006921608.1:11323782-11339104 GCF_000298275.1 Orycteropus afer afer | reverse complement strand
TTTTTTTGCCTCCAAACAATTTTGAGTTTTGTACCACTTTGTTCTCCCTCTTTATGTAGGATCTCCTACATCCCTTCCAAGTGGATGGCAGTGGTAACCAAGCTTTTTTTTAAAGCACCTTTTCGAAAATGATAAGAGCAATGTCCAGACTGTGCGCACCATAAGTGGTGACAATTGATTTAATCTCCCACTTTCTTCTCAGTTTTTGACACAATACTAGTTTGGGGTAGATGCACCTTAGTCTTCAGAGACATCATTGCTCTTCAGCACATTGAAGAGGTCTTTTGCAGCAGATCTGTCCAGTGCAATATATCATCTAGTACCTCGGAAGCTGTTTGATTTCCTGTGGGAAACCATGTGTCTTCACAAGTAAAAAAAATTGGGATAAAGAAGCTGCTGCTCCAAAAGTAGTAAAAGAAAGTTCAGTTCTCTGTACTTATCCATGTCAAACCCTGGCGTGCGACAAGTTCTTTTTTAAAAAATTGTTATTGTGATTTGGGTGACAGTTTATAGAGCAACTTCATTTTCCATACAGCAGTTCACACATACTTTGTCTCACGACATTGACTACAATTTCCCACAATTCAATGGCTCTCTTCCTGCTTCCTCCCCATAGTTACCTCTTCCCTGTGTCCTTTCCTCCCATGCACTCCCGCCCCCTGAGCTGTCTCCCTGTGCATACACAGCCCTTCTATTCTCCCATGATTGATCTCTCCAAGGAGGGTATATCTACCTAATGTAAATGTTCAGCTCATATGCCTGTCTTTCGTTTGGCTTGAAACCACAGGAGTGGGTTCAATTCCAGACCTGACAGGCAACTAGGGGCCATAGTCTCAGGGTTCTACCAGACTCTATCAGACCAGCAAACTTGGTCCCCCTCCTTTTTTTTTACTAATGATTTTGAGTTTTGTTCCACATTGTTCTCCCACTCTATCCAGGATCTCCTACATAGATCCCCTTCCAACTAGTTTGATAGTGGTAGCCGGGCACCATCTAGTTCTTCTGATCTCATAGTCATACAGGCTAAGGATCACATGGTGTACCAATCCATTGGTCTAATTGTTTTCATGTGTCTTTGGTTTTCTTCATTCAAACAAGTTCAATTTATGATCAAATAAACTCTACAGAATGAAGGCCAAGCCAATAAGAAAAGACTTGTGTGTGTGCTACCTAAACATTTCATTTGAAACTTGAAAGGTAACATTTTGAAAGCAAAAGAATTTTTTGAAGTATCTTTTTTTTTCTGATTGTAAAGGTAATATATCTTTGCATTAGTTATTTCAAAGAAAATGTAGATAAGTAAAATTGAGTAACCACTAAATGGAGATTGGAAAGTAATGTAGCCCCCCTGGGAAAGTGCAGCACCTCCTTGTCCACGGAATCTTCTTAACTCCTCCAGCCAGAATTGACCTTTCTGTTTGGAAAACTGGATTTAGCTATGCTTATCCTATGGTATACTGTATCCCTGGAGATACTCAGTGCCTCCGAATAAATGTGGCATGTCACTCTGGAGCATGAATTTTACTTGATTATTTTGCGGGAGTCACTTTTCTTACTAAATAATTGGATTTTGAAATGGATGTAAAAGTACCTGAATTGTTAAAGATAAAATGTGAGTCTTTTGGAAGTTTCACACTTGTAGTAGTCACTTTAAATAGTTCAAGAGGTACTCATTCTTTCCTGTAGTTCAGAGTTATCATGAGAAAGTGTAATATAGTGGTTAGGAGTACGAGTTCTGGGACCAGATGGCCTGGATTTGAATCCAGGCTCTTAAGACTTTGTATAAATTTTCAACCACTCTGTGAAAAAGCTAGCACTATAAACAGTAAAAACAAACTATTGTCTACCTTAATTACATATAACAAAAGTAGGATTATAGTGTTTTACAATCTGCTTTATCCCCTGAACACTATATCATGCATAACTTTTCACTTTGTTAAATATCTCCTGTGTTATCATTTTTAATGGCTGAATTGTATTACTCTAATACATCTAGTAGGAGCTCTGGTAGTGTAGTGCCTAAGGCACTTGACTGCTAACCAGAAGGCTGGTGGTTCAAACCCACCAGCCACTCCTTGGAAGGAACATTGGGGAATCTACTTCTGTAGTGATACCGCCTCGGAAACCCAAGGAGAGGTCACTATGACTCAGGGCCAACTCAATGGCACGTAACAACAACAACAATACATCTAGTGTGGGTACATCTTAGTTTTTTTTAACCAGTTCACTCATTTTGTATGTTTATATTGTTTTCTTCTTCTTCTTTTTTGTGATTATTTAGAATTATAATAAACATACTTGTGAATAACTGTTATCTCCCAAGACCAAAGTCCAAAAGCTAGACTTCCTGAGTTAAATGGCATGCATTTAAATGGTATGCATTTCAGACTTTTGATACATATTGTAAGTTACTCTCCAGAAAAACATTGCACTTATTTCTATTCCTTACTCTTAGCACATGGACACTCATCTATTGATTATTGTTTTTATAATCTTTGTAAGTATGATAAATGAAAGTAATAGCTCAACAGAGCCTGGTGAGACCCCCAAGACTATGGCCCCTAGTTGCCCTTTAGGTCTGGAATTGAACTCACTCCATGGCTTTCAGCCAAACAATAGATAGGCACATAGGGTGAATATTTATATCAGGTAGATACACTTCTTAGAGAGATCGTGGGAAAACATAAGGGCAGTGTTTTTTCAGGGGTGCAGGAGTACATGGGAAAGAAGGACACAGGGAAGAGGTAACTATGGGGAGGAAGTGGGAAGAGAGTTGTTACATTGTGGGGAACTGAAGTCAATGTCATGAAACAAAATGTATATGAACTGCAGTATGGAAAATGAATTTGCTCTGTAAACTTTCACCCAAATCACAAAAAAATTAAAAGAAAGAAAGAAAATAATTAGACATTTCTCTACTTAAGTGATTTATTAGTAAGATTCAATATTTTAATGCTTATGGACCATTTATGTATCTTTTGTCAAGTACAAGGAGCTCTGGTGGTGTGGTGGGTAAGGCATTTGGCTACTAATCAGAAAGCTGGTGATTCAAACCCACCAACTGCTCAGTGGGAGGAAGATGAGGCAATCTACTTCTGTAAAGATATACATACAGCCTTGGAAACCCAATGGGGGTCACTATGAGTCAGAATTTACTCAATGACAGTAGGTTTTGGGGTTTGCCAAGTACATGTCCTATGCCTATCTCTGTCTATTATAATATTATCCTTTCATATATTGGTTTGTACCCAATTTTCACATAGGAATGATATTGAATTCAATATAATTTCCATAGGAAGACAGGACTCAAGCAGAAAGGGAGGAAGATAGTGGAAGCCATGTAGCCCATGTCCATGAACACATGTGTGACACTTCCTGGAAAGAGCTAGGGGTGGAGTGGGGCAGACATTAAATGAGGAATATCTAGAAGTTAGTTCAGGTCCTCCAAGAAGCAGGTATCAAGTCAGAATTAGATATTTAAGAGATTTATTTGGAGAGATTTATTTATTTTAAAAAGGGAAGGAGCCAGAGAAGATAGGGGAAGCCTTCAGACGATGATGCAGGTCTGATCTCCATAAAAGAGAAGGGAAAGGAAGGAGGATCAGTAAGAAAAGTCTTTAACTGCCCCATTGTTCTAAAAGAGTTTTGGCCAGATGGGTGGGGAGTCAATGAGCCAAAATTTCCCATTTGAGTCATTCCATGTTCCGTAGAAACCCACTGTGCTCAGTCATTGTCTGGGAGCAGACCCTGTGAAACATGGTCTTGGTGCAGACATGATGGTGGGTCCAGAGGAGCAGCAGTGGGAGCTGTCAATCAACCATGCTCCCTACTGAGGGAAATCTAAGAAGCTCATCTTCATGAGTTCATCTTCACAGCTACTGTATTGGCAGATGAGACCAGAACAGAGATACATTATTTGCTATAGCCTGTGAAGTTACAATTTTAACCCAAACTAGTGTAGATCTGGATGGAGAAATTTAAGTTGCAAATAGTTACAATTTTAAAAACTTTCTGGTGTTTAAAGAGTTATAGTCTTAGTTATCTGAACTCCTTTAAACAGAACTATGCCCTTACTCCTTCAAATGCCTGTTTAGCAGATAATACTAGAAGGCATCAGAAACAAACAAAAGCCCACAGTGCGATCAAGTTGATTCTGACTCATGGTAACCCCATGAGTGTCAGGGTAGACCTATCCTTCATAGGATTTTTTTTTTTTTTTTTTAAATTTATTGTGCTTTAGGTGCAAGCTTACAGAGCAGAGTTTGTTTTACATTCAACATTTCGTGTACATTTAGTTTCACTCCCCATTTACCATCCCCAACCCTAACTCAGTCCCCTCCCCTCCCCTCCCTGTCTAGTAGCCCTCCCCACCCCCCACTCCATGCCCCTCATAGTTATGCATCCCTGTGTGTCCTGCATTTCCTCCATGCAAATGTTGCCCCTCTGGTGCCCCATGGTGATTGCTCCAAGGGATGCATTTCCATAGAGTATGTAAGTGTGTCACCCTGGGCTGAGTGGTCTGCATGTACATCTTGTTTACTATTGGACTGAGAGCCAGCCCCTGGGAGTGAGTTTATTCCAGGCCCAGATTGTATCCCAGGGCCATAGTGTTGGGGGTCTCCTTCATAGGATATTTTGGAAGTAGATCACCAAATCTTTCTTCCAAGGTGTCTTTGTGTGGACTCGAACCTCTAACCTTTCAGTTACTAGCTGGACGTGTTAATTGTTTGACCACCCAGTAATATTTCAAGGCATCAAAGAAGTCCTGGAATTTTCCTGAAAATTTGAGCAGAGATGATCAGAATGAACTTTCCTGGCCTCAGAACCCTGATAATAGACTGTTTACATTTCTCTGTATGTACCCAGCAATGGCTGGGGTGATACAGATGAGAATATATGAAGGAATAGCGGCAGCAGAAGGGAACCAACCAACAACCCCTACTCCCCACTCAGAAAGGGCAGGAATTGGACAGTTGCCTGGGAAGTCCTTCCTGAGGAAGAGAAAAGCTACCCAGCATCTCCAAGATTTGGGACCATTGGTGATAACTCCCTCAGGAAGGATTGTAATTGAGTAAAAGCCTGAGCCAATGTTCATTTGTAAAGGCACCATTTGTCAGAATTGTTGATTCAAGAATTATTTGTTCAACTGGTGTTTCAGCCCCATCAGGTTGAGCTTGTTCAGCAACACAAAACACCTAGGGACTATCCCCTGGAAAGTGTGAGAGGTAAATATAGAACAGGTCAAAGTAAGTGTACAACTAGTGGTAACTTATTGAACTTGTTATGGCAGGAGGTGATGACAGCCAAAAACATAAATAACATCACTACAAAAACATTTAAATAAGTTAAGCTCCTGGCAAATCAGGAGCTGTGAGTTGAGATGTCCTTAATTGCTCATTTGAGGGTAGCATCAAAGAGATTGTCCTGTTCCTCCCACAACAGTGCCTACGGGGACCTCTGTGAAAGTCAGATTGCTAGACCAGATGTATGATGGTTCTAATTGGTTTAACTATTTTTTAACCTCTGTATTCCTAAAAATTATTACAGCGAAATAAGCACCAAAGCAAACGAAACCAAACTCACTGCCATCGAGTTAGTCCCGACTCACAGCAATCCCTCCTTGGGTTTCTGAGGCGGTATCGCTGTGGAAGTAAATTCCCCAAGCTTCCTTCCAAGGACTGGCTGGTAAGTTTGAACCACCAGCCTTCTGGTTAGCAGTCAAATGTCTTAGGCACACAGGAACATAAAAAGAGTTTCTTCTACATGTACGCTTTAGTGTTACTGATTACATTCTTCAAGTTTTACAACAATTTTTGCTCTCTTTTTCCAAATTATCCCACTACTATTAATATACCTTCAATGTACTTTAAGCAAAAGCGCTCTCTTTCCCTCTCCCTCCTGCCCCTAAACCAAAAAACCATTGCCGTCAGCTGAATGGGTTTCATAGTGACCCTGTGGGACAGAGTAGAGCTGTCCGCAGGAGCTCTGGTGGTGTAGTACCTAAAGCATTTGATTGCTAACCAGAAGGCTGGGGGTTCAAACTCACCAGCCACTTGGATCCAACTTGATGGCAGCGAGTTTATTTATTTATTAATGCTTACAGAAGCGGACTGCCATATCTTTCTCCTACAGAGTGGCTGGTGGATTCAAATTGCTGACCTTTTAGTTAGCAACTAAGGGCTTTAACCACTGTGCCACCAGGGCTCCTCCTTCCACCCATTGGCAACCTCTAGTTATTTTGTATATCTATCTATTTGCTTTTCTCATATAACTGACAACATACAGTATTTGCCCTTTTGTGAATGACTCATTTCACTCAGCATAATGTCTTTTGCCTCCATCCATGTGATGACATCATGCATCTGGACCTCATCCCTCTTTATGGCTGAGTATGTATACAGCACGCTTTCCTCGTCCATTCATCAGCTGATGGACGTTTTGGTTGTTTTTTCACCTTGTGGCTAGTGTGAATAGTGCCATAATGAGCACATGCGTCTGTCTGCTGCTCTGGCAGGAGGTGTGGACAGCCAAAATTGGTTTATTGGTATACAGCCTAATTTATGTATTCTTGAGTTATTAATGCTCCTGAGGAAGTGCTCAGACAGTGTTAACTTCTGTTTTCGTGTTAGGCTAGGCTCATCACACTTTTGTTGGTGTTGCAGTGCTTTTCAACCAATAGGACAATATTATAGGCATTAACCAGACATCTTCACCTGCCTAGATCAGAGGACCCTGCAGTCAATCTCATTTGTGAATTCTCTCTCACACAGGGTATTGAACCAGAGACTAGACCACCTTAAAGAACCGAAGTTATCTAAACCCTTTTCAAACACAGAAGAATCCCAAACCATAAAAATGGAGCAGCTACACACATACAGTCCTCCTTTGGTATTAGCGAGGGATTGGTTCCAGGACTCCAGTGGATACAAAAATCCACAGATGCTCAAGTCCCTTACATAAAATGGCATAACCTATGCATATCCTCATGTATACTTTATATCATCTCTAGGTTATTTATGTTGTTTTTCTTGTTATGTGCTGTCAAGTTGGACCCAACTCACAGTGACCCCTCCTTGGGGTTCCAAGGTGGTATCACTGTGGAAGTAGATCACCCAACCCTCCTTCTGAGGAATGGCTGGTGGGTTTGAACTGCCAGCCTCTGGTTAGCAGTCAAGTGCCTTAGGCACTATGCTATCAGATACTACCTAATATAATATCAATGACAGCCCTTTAACATTTGAGGGATTGCTTTGACCACTTAATTGTCCATCTCCCCCTGATATTTTCAATCTGTAGTTGGTTGAATCCACTAATGTGGAACCTGGGGGTATGGAGGGCCAACTGTATACCAAAAAAAAAAAAAAAAAAAAAAGACCCAAACCCTAGCAGTAGAGTCAATTCCAGCTCATAGTGACCCTATAAGACAGAGTAGTATTTCCTCACAGGGTTTCCAAGGCTGCAATCTTTAGGGAAGTGGACTGCCACATCTCTCTCCTACAGCACATGAGTTCAAACCACCAAACTTTTGGTTTGCAGCTGAGAGCTTACACACCGAGCCGGCAGGGCCCCTTATGTACATATAATGGAATATTATTCAACCATCAAGAGAAATGCAGTCCTGATATGTGCTACAACATGGATGAACCTTGAAAACATTACAATGAATGAAGTAAGTCAGACACAAAAGCATTAAATGTTATAGGGTTCCAGTAATATGAAATATCTAGAATAGAAACATGCAGAGACAAGATTATTAGTGGTAATCAGGACTGCAGTGAGGGAGGTGGGGAGTTTACTTAAGAAGTACTGGAAAAGTTTGAGATGATGAAAATGTTTTGGAAATAGGGTGTTTGGCTGCAACCACAATAACATTTTTAAAATGTAGTAAATTTGGTCGAGGGATGGTGGGAAGGATTGGGAGCTAGGAAGAGATAACTGGTCACTGCTGCCCTTCTTCCTTCTGTCCCAACTTAAGTCCCATCAAGGTACCATTTGAGAAGTACTGTGCAAAGGAAAGCACTGTGTTTAGTAGTGTTGGATGATGTTCAGTGACCCCTCTTGAACAGTGACAGTCCTAGGAGTGCATGTCTGATTATATGAGTATGGAGCGGCACAGCATACATGACATCAGCATTCTCTGATGAGTGTAGATGGACTTTTCTAAAAGGCAGCATGGTGACCTGGACAGAACACAAATTTTGAGGTCAGAAGACTTGGGTTCCAGACTTGGCTCTGACACTACCTTTGTGACTTTGGGCTAACTACTCAACTTCTCCAAGTCTCAGTTTCCTGGTCTTCAAAATGAGGAGAAAAACATCTACCTCAAAGAATTGTTGTGAAGGTGAAGTGAGATATCCATATTGCTTTGGCCATAAGCAAAACAGTCCTGCTCACATGAATGTTCTCCTGCCCTTGTCCGGTTTTCTGACATCTTTTTGCACCTTAGCTCCCCAAATTCCTCTCAGGGCTCCTGGCTTTGGCAACTCACTTTGTATAAACCATTGGAGCCTAATATCATTGTTTCCTCAGAGATACAATCCTGATATTCACTTGACTCAACCTACAACGACCATGGGCAAAAGATATCCAGGCACTCCTTAGACTGAGCTTGCAGGACACAGGCTCCTGGACAGGGGAGATAGTAGGTGGGTTCCCAGACCTAAGACCTGCTTGGTACCTGATCTAGCTGAGTCAGCCTTCCTGCTGGGACTCAGTTCCGGTCCTTACCCAAACAGAGGGTAGGCACAGGGACTTCATCCTACACCCCACAAAACCTTCCACCAATCAGGTTCAGGCAGCCCTATTTTCATCCCAAATAAGCATCTGTCTTGATCATAAACCACCGGGGGAAATTGTTAAGTCTACAGAGGATGATATGCACAGAGAAGACCAAGCATTAGCCAGGGTTCAAGGTTAAGAAGACATATTGGGCTTACCCCAAGTAAGTATTGGCTGCATAGAACAAAAAGCAAAAACGCTGAGGAGAGTCCACTCCAGCTAACAGCATGGAGGACAACCAGTCAACAAAGGCTACAAGGTAATAGTCTCAGAGTCATCTCTTGGTGCCTCTCTTGGCTCAGCCAGAGCCAAAGTGTGTGACCACGGTCATGTCACCTTTCTTCTTGATTTCCTGATCAGTAAAATAAAGTACTTGGCTGAAGTGATCCCCAAGGACTCCATAGATAGGCTCATAGGAATAAACCTATGAATGTTCTTAAGTTATTTGGAGACATATAACTAGACATTTATTTTATGGAGGCAACTAACTAGGCATTTATTCCCTAGTGGCCCACCCTAATAGTTTGGCCATATGGGAAAGTAAAAGGAAGCAACCTGGTCTATTAGGGAGAAGAGGTCCTCATTTCTTTTTAGGGGAAAAAAAAAAAAAAAAAAACCTAGCAAAAGCCACACCTCAGCCTTATCACAATTTATACTATGTGATATATCGCTGCTGTCTACAGCACATGTTCTTGTAGTTCCTTGATCTCAGCAGATAGACACCCTTCTGTTCATTGTGGGTTTAGTCAGCAAAAGTGAAAGGCAGTAATAGGGAAAGCAGGTTTGTCAAACCCCATCACCCTGGAAGCTAGAAAATTTAATCTGGGCAATATCAGATAAGCAAACAAATCAGTTCAAGGTAGGGAATGGAGTCCAGCTCCACAAACTAAGAAGAAACATTGGGCCAGATATTAAAGAGCCCTTTCCTCCTTGGAGGCCATTGTTTCTACCTTATTGCTGATAAAGATGATGAGACACAAGTTTACATTTCATCTGGAACATGAGGTGGAATAGTATCCTCACACCCCAAATGTCTAGAAGCCTGACAGGAAACAAGAATAACAGAATCTGGCAGAAAAAGAAGTGGGAAAACAAGAAGCAAGAACTTCAGTGATTCTGAAGTCAGTAATCAAATGAGTAAGAGCACACATTGCCTTCTGGGCTCAGCATAGAGGTTTTGGTGTAGGAGAAGGTCCCTGGGCAGGAGTGCAATGCCCACCAGGACCATTTCTCCACCCTGCATCTTGTTTCTCTAATTTACCAGAGAATTTCATAACAATCCAAACCCATTTTACCACCATTTTGCCAAACCATTCATGTGAAATTTCTTTATCGTCCATGTACCAAGTATGTATCATATATTAGGCTTATTGTGTTTCGGCCAGTCTTCTGGATATTAGGAGACCAAATTACAACAACAACAATAATGAAATAGCTATTGTCAGAAACTCTCCTAAGCCCTTTAAGTACATTATCTCATTTAATCCCCATCACTCTTTTACAGAAAACTGAAGCTCAAATAGATGAAGCAATTTGCTCACGATTTGAAAGTGTGACTCAGTGAGGAAGCTGGTGAGCTCCAACCTGGAGCTATCTGCAGCCAAACGCATGCTTTCCGTTTGCAATGCAGCCAACAGCTAGCAGGGGACATTTAATGTTTCCTTACTAATGCTCAGCATCTTCCAAGCACTCTATATCCATAATATCGTTTAAATGCCTACAGCAATCTACAAGGTCGAACCAAAACCCATTGCCGTCAACTTGATTCTGACTCATAGCCACACTTTTGTTGTTGTTGTTGTTGCTATGTACTGTCGAGTCACACCTGACTCATAGTGACCCCTCCTTGGGTTCCCGAGGCAGTATCACTATGGAAGTAGATTGCCCCATCTTCCTTCTGAGGAGTGGCTGGTGGGTTTGAACCGCCAGCCTTCTGGTTAGCAGTCAAGTGCCTTAGCCACTATGCTACCAGAGCACCCTAGCCACACTATAGGGCACGGTAAAACTGTCTCATGGGGTTTCCAAGGCTGCAATACTTATAGAAGTAGATTACCACATCTTTCTCCCATAGACTGGCTGATGGATTCAAACCTCTGACCTTCTAGTTAGCAGCTGTGTGCTTAACCACTGTGCCACTAGGGCTCCTAGTCTTCAAGGTAGGTACTATTATTATCGTTCTTCTTTATTTTATTTTTTTAAAATTACAAAAGGGGACAATGAGGCATTAGAAATTCAGTAGTTTTCATCATACTTTGGCAAGTAGCAACTGGGATCTTAAAAGCTTGCAAGTGGCCATCTACAGGCAACAATGGGTCTCTCCTCATCCAGAGCAAATAAGAATGAAAAAAAACCAAAGACACAAGGAAACAATTAGTTCAAGCGACTAGTACATCATGTGATCCCCAGCCTATATGACTATGGAACCAGAAGAACTAGATGGTGCCCGGTTACCACTGTCAACACTTAGAGGGGAATCTCGTGGGAGATCCTGGATAGAGTGGGAGAACAATGTGAAACAAAACTCAAAATTATTAAAAAAAAAAAAAAGACCAGGTGTGCTGGTCTGATAGAGCCTGATGGAACCACTGAGACAATGGCCCCTAGTTGCCCTTTAGGTCTGGAATTGAACCCACTCCTATGGCTTCCAGCCAAACAAAAGACAGGCATTTACAATAGGTAGATATACTCCTTGGAGAGATCAGTCATGGGAGAATAGAAGGGTTGTGTATGCACAGGGAGACAGCTCAGGGGGCAGGAGTGCATGGGAGGGAAGGCCACAGGGAAGAGGTAACTATGGGGAAGAAGTGGGAAGGGAGCTGTTGCATTGTGGTAAATTGTAGTCAATGTCATGAGACAAAGTGTATGTGAGTTGCTGCATGGAAAGAGAATTTGCTCTGTAAACTTTCACCTAAATCACAATAAAAATTTGAAGAAAAAAAAAAGTTCAGTGGTTTTCCCATGGTTACATGGTATTCAAGTGGTAGACATTTAAAGCATACCCAAGAAGTCCAACTCCTGAGCTCACACTGTTACTCACCGAGTTAAATGTAGAGGGTACTTAAATTTGGACTTTCACTGACCCAGTGATAAATCTATTGTATGTTGTCAATAATCTGAATATCCAGGGTAAATCCTATCTCTTCAGCAAGTTTAATTTTATAGTTTAATGGCTTAATACCATCTCCAGGAATAATATTTGATACCTAGTTAAAAGCTAACTGTGGTAGTTAAGATGGTGTGCCAATTTGGCTGGGCCATGTTTTCTAGTGGCTTGGCAGCTGGATGTAGTTATTCCCTGTGATGAGACTGCAATCACTTCCATGATGGCATGTGCTGTGAGCAGCTAAGTAGTTGAAGAAGAATTACCTTCTGGTGTGGCCTGATTCTAGTACATATGGAGAAGCTTTGAGAAAGATCTCTAGCTTTTTGGCACATTTAGTTCCTACATTTGGCCAAGTCTTCTCCAATTCCTGGACTTGAACCAGTGGCCTGCCATGTTGCCTGCTGTCATGGGATTGTTCCATTTTACTTGCTGACCTTGAGTTCGTCAGTCTTAACAGCCAGCAGCTGCATGAGTTAGGCGATGCCTCCAGCTCCGTTGGGCCTGGAACAAGAGGCAGAGCTGAAGTCCAAGGTTGAGGGGCCTTCACCTAGCCCCTAGAGCCAGCACTCTGAGTTCCGACTTCCAGCTTCCTAAACTGTAAAGGTGTAAATTCCTATTTGTTAAAGCCATTCACTTGTGGTATTTCTGCTATAGCAGCACTAGGGAACTAAGACACACCAACCGTTTGGATCCTGGGACCGTCCCAATTCTCCCCTATTTATGCTTGTGCTTGAAATACTTACTGCACACCATCAGTCATTTGCCAGGCAAAGATACTCTTCCTTATACAAGTTGGGGGATGAAAGCTCTATCTACCACATGGAACTTTGTCTAAACCTCTAATACTGATGGGTGGCCAACTCAGCACACATTTTGTTCCCGTTTAACATCCTGCCAACCCTGTCATTAGGAAGGGACAGCTCTTAGAACAATGCTGGCTATGCTAACTGTCACACATGGCTCTAGAATTTTCTAACAATAGACCTCCATCAGACTGAAGGTCCTAATCTGTACCAGGCACCTCTCCCCAGAAGTAGCATTGTTTTACCCCTTCTAGATCTCCTAAGCTTTTGAAAGGACCCACTACAGCATTTCTAATGTCCACCTTCATTTCCTTCAGCTTGTTTGGATGTTTTCTGGAGTCTTATGAGTATGAAAAATCTCAAGCCATTTCTGATGTAATCTGCCCACTTCCCAAATCCTCTTCAACAATCCATTGTAATTTGATTCCAGATTAAGAAAATACCAGTCCATCCATACAAATGAATGCAGGTGCTCCAAGGGTTCCATAATTACTCTGCCCTTACCTCTTCTATAGCACATTACCCTTTGCCATTTGAGGAAGAAATTACTTTTGCCTCCTTAATATTTTGTTTATTGTTAATTGTTTTTGTCCTTTGAAATGACCATTTATATCTGTGCCTTGTCTACAAACTATGCCTTGTCTTTATGAAACAGGATCTTGGCCAATTCAGTTCACTCCATTGAGCTTCCATTTCCTCATCTGTCAAGCAGCTGGACTAGAGAGGAAGTTGGCAAACTTTTTTCTGTAAAGGGCCAAATAGTAAATATTTTAGGTTTGTGGGCCCCAAGGTCTCTGTGGTAACTACTCATTCTGCCACCATAGCACAAAGCAGCCATAGACAACAAATGAACAAATGAACAAGGCTTGGCGCCAGTAAAGGTTTATTCATGGACATGGACAGTTAAATTTCATATAATTTTTACATTTCATAAAATACTAATTTATTTTCAACCATTAAATTTTTTTTTTTTAAATTGTGATTTGGGTGAAAATTTACAGCGCAAATACACTTTCCATACAGCAGTTCACATACACTTTGTTTCATGACATTGACCACAATTTACCACAATGCAACAGCTCCCCTCCTACTTCCTTCTGACAGTTACCTCTTCCCTGTGTCCATGACCCCATGCACTCCTATCCCCTTAGCTGTCTTCCTGTGCCTGAGCAGCCCTTCTTCCTCTCATGCTTATTCTCTCCAAGGAGTGTATCTACCTCAGGTAAATACTCAACTGATATGCCTGTCTATTGTTTGGCTGGAAGCCACAGGTGTGCGTTCAATCCCAGACTTGCAGGGCAGTTAGGGGCCATACTCTCAGTGGTTCCACCAGGCTCCCTCGGGCCAGCAAACCTGTTCCCCACTTTTTTTCCCCCCAAAATGATTTTGAGTTTTGTTCCACATTGTTCTCCCTCTCTATCAAGGATCTCCTACCTAGATCCCCTTCCAAGTGGTTGACAGTAGTAGACGAGCACCATCTATTTCTTCTGGTCTCATAGTTGTATAGGCTGCAGATAGGATGGTGTACCAGTCGCTAGGACTAGTTGTTTCCATGAAATTTTGGTTTTCTTCATTCTTCTTGGCTCTGGACGAGGAGAGACCCATCATTGCATCTAGATGGCAGCTTGCAGGTTTTTAAGATCTCAGTCACTACTTGCCACAGTAGGAGGTAGAACGATGTTTTGTATAGTATGTTATGCCAATTGAGCTTGATGTCCTCTGTGACTATGGTCCTGAGCCTGCAGGTTCAACTACTTGGTCCCTCAGGGTAGCTGGCTTTGACCAAGGAGTGACTACAACCTTGCCCATTGTCAGCCCCATTATACACCTGGGAATTCAGATCATACACATAAAGTTATTAGACCACTTTCTGCCAACCCTATACATGTTCTTGGGTGCACTCTCAACTTCATATACATACCTAATATTTCAGCCTGTTCACCCATCTATCCACCCATATACCCATGTTTGCCTTCACTGACCACACCGTACTATATGCAAAAAAGGGTTCATCTTTGTTGTCTGTACTTCCCATGTACCTCTCTATGTCTTTCTCTTCCTCAATGTCACTTTATTGATCACTCACATTTGGTACATTGCCCTTTTCTGCACCCAAATAAAAACTTATCTTTATCTATCTAACAGTATTCCCTACCCTACCCTCCCACCCCTGGTAACCAACAAAGAAAATGGTCTTCCATAGATAAACGTTTCCTTGACTATTACAATAACGGACTAATACCATATTTGTCCTTTTGTGATTGAGTTATTTCACTCAGCATAATGTCCTCCAGGTTCATCCATGTTATGTGGTGTTTTGCAGATTCTACATTATTCTTTAGGGTTGCATGTTATTCCATTGTGTGTATGTACCATAGTTTGGATATCCATTCCTCAGTTGATGGACACCTAGGTTGTTTCCATCTTTTGGCTATCGTAAATAATGCTGCAATGAACATGGGTATGCATATGTCTGTTCTTGTCATGGCTGTCACTTCTTTAGGGTATATATCTAGTAATGAAATAGCTGGGTCAAATAGTATTTCTAGTTCCAACTTTTAAAGGAATCGCCATACAACCATCCACAATGGTTGTACCATTTTACAGTCCCACCAGCAGTGTATGAGAGTCCCAATCT
>NW_006921608.1:11319076-11320527 GCF_000298275.1 Orycteropus afer afer | reverse complement strand
CCACCATGCATTGCTTCCAGCATGTGAAAACATGAGTTGTGTTTCACTTCTGCCACCATGCATTGCTTCCAGCATGTGAAAACATGAGTTGTGTTCCATTTATTTGCAGAATAGGATCATTTTAAAGTGTTGTAAGTGTGAGGAAGACTTTTAACTGGAAATAGCATTTTACATACAACCTTGTATGTAAGTAAAAACATGACCATGAACACTTTTTGAATAAATATATAAACTACTTGCTTCCATAAAACTCTAAAGAATTTTTGCCACATATGCTTTTATCATTGTTATGATTAAGGTCAAATTAGACAACATCATACATCATCAGCTTGGTACAATTTACAGATGCCTAGTGTGACAACTACAAAAAAAAGTAAATTTACATAGAAAATTTTATTGGATGAATTGGATGAAAGTATTAATAGAAAAATAATCATACATGTATATACACCACACACACACACACACATACAGGAGCTCAGGTAGTGTAGTGCCTAAAGCACTTGACTGCTAACCAGAAGGCTGGTGGTTCAAAAATTAGCACAAATAAATTAAAAACCACCCTATGCAAGCTGGGTTCAGTAGATGCCCACTCTATCTTCAAAGGAGCACTATCATGTATTTGTATTAAAAGCCTTGGTTTTGACTTCCAGTAAGATAGAGGAATAGGCAGACAAGCAACACAGACCCTCTTCAACAAAGAAAAGAAAAACCAATTGACAGAGATACAGAGATAATCCTGGAGCCCCGAGCTTTGAAAGGAACTATACAGAAGTGGATTAGGCACCAACTAGTGGAAAAACCTAAACAAAAACAGTGAGTACAGATATGGTTGGAGCTGCAGACTGTCAGCTACTTTGACTTAACCAACAGCCTGAATATTTCCAAGTGGTGTTGGGACCTGAGAATTGACCTAAAGACCAGCCCTGGTCACCAAGGGCTGCAAGGACGACTCTGCTGATCGCCTATGACTAGGAAGGAAAACAGCAAGGAGGGAGACAACCTGACCTGTTGACTTTCCACCATCTGGAGGGCACATCCATTTTGATTGTTTACTCATGGCAGCCATTTTGGATATTTAAAGTAACCGAGGGAGCAGCCATTTTGAATGTTTACAAGCAGTGGTCATTTTTGATATTTAAAGTGACCAAGGGAGCAGCCATTTTGAATCTTTACAAATGGCAACCATTTTGGATTTTAAAGTGACAGCATTCTCATTCAGATTCCAGGGACCTAAGAATAGGCTCTATTTGCCAAGGTCGGCAAGGACATACAAGAGGCTGACAACAGGAAAGGAGATAGGTGGTGAGTGTATAAGTGCTGTCAACTAGTGAATAGAGGAGCACAGCACAGTACCCTGCTTGTGTAGATAACATACAAACAAAACAAAGAAAAAGAATATCATGGGAAAGTCACTCTAACATACAATCACCAATTAAATATAAACACAA
>NW_006921608.1:11309415-11318326 GCF_000298275.1 Orycteropus afer afer | reverse complement strand
AAGCAGAAATTAAGGGAATTTGTTAAAACCAGACCTTACAAGAGATGCTGAAGGGAGGCCTTTGGACAGAGAAGCAACAACAGCCAACAACAACTGACCATTAACACACATGATGACATAACCCAGAAACCAACCCAGTTATGGAAGTATCCAAAGTAAAGAAGCCTACAAGATTGTAAACAGGGAACTGGAGACATCAATTGCCAAATGAGGACAACTACAAACCAAAAAAAAAAAGGAAGAAACTGTGTCATTACAGAACTTCTAGATGGTAGGGAAGTCAAGACAACCATAAGATAGAATGGAGTGTTCTAAACTTGGGAAGAAAACTATAAATCACAGGGTAACCTCAAAGAAAAATGACAAACCTTCACATCAAAATAAAAAAGAAAACAAGCATAAATAATAGCAATGAAGGAAGTGATAACATCATTCATAAACAAAACGAGCTCAGCATAGAAAATTATGTGGAACAAAGAAATTGACACCATGAAAAAGCACATAACAAAAATGACAGCAACAAATTCATATTTACCAATAATTACATATCTGGCAAGGGACTTATCTCTAAGATTTATAGCGGAAGAGTGGATGACCAAACTATGGTACATACACATAATGGAATGCTGTGCAGCACTAAAGAATAATGTACAGTCTGCAAAACACCACATAATGAGTATGAACTCGGAGGACATTATGCTGAGTGACATAAGTCAATCACAGAAGGACAAATATAGTATTAGTTTGTTGTTGTGGAGGATCAAGGAAAGGTTTATATATGGAGGGAAACTTTCTTTGTTGGATGCCGGGGAGGGAACATTGCAAAAAAAAAAAAAAAAGGCATTGACCCATGTCACTTTAGTTTTTTGTATTTCACTGCACATAAATTATATTTCAATAAAATGCATTTAAAAAATAAAAGCCTTGGTTTTACACCAAGATTAAGTCAGCAGCCATGCAGCCAGCTTAAAATGTGAGGTTTTATTAAAAAATCTATCAATCACCATCTAAATGGATTGACCAGGCAATAGATCACCCTCAAAGCCTGCTTTTTCTTTTCCTTTTTCCTTGATAAAAATGAATAAAGTGGTGTGTGTGTGTGTGTGTGTGTGTGTGGTTCTAGGGTGAGGGCTGGGCAGTTTCTCTCCTTTCTGATTCTGATGACTAGGAAGGTAGGAAGCAGAAATTGGGGATAAAGAGGAATTTCACGAAAACAACCCATTACCACAAGTTTTAGGGTGGTAGTGAAGGGAAGAGAAGGTGGCCCAGTAAGAGAAAACTGTTCCTGCAATTCCCATCTGGAACTTGGTTTATACTTCCTGACTTTTCACACTATTTGTACAGTTTTCTAAGAGAGTCCCTGTCTTAGCAGCCAACTCTGGTAAGTTCTGTCTGGTGATCCAGAGAGAAAGATTTATTGCAAAGAAAGAAGAAAAATACCTCATATAAATTTTCAGAAGGTCCAGACCTTTCCTTAGTCAACCTGTTGTGAATTGCTGGCTTGCTCCCTGTGGTGGTTAAGTTTGTGTGTCAACTTGGCTGGGCCTGGTTGAGTAGCTGGGCAGCTGGATGTAATATTCCCCATGATGAGACTGGTAATCAACTTCATGGTGGAATCTACTGTGAGCAGCTGAGTAGCTGCCTTTGAGATGTGGTCTGCTTCCTGTATATAAGCAGAAGTCTTGGGGAATGGTCTCTAGCTTATAGCACAGTTGGACCCTGCATGTGGCCATGTCGTTGTTCAGCCACCTGCCATGCTCTGCTGACCTTGGGACTTAAAATAGAGTTAAGTTAATGGGCTGCCGTGTGGTTTGGTAACATTGGGACTGTGCCTTTTTACTTGTCAACCTTGGGTTTGTCAGCCTCAGCAGTCAGCAGCTGTCTGAGTGAAGAAACACCGCTAGCTCCAGTGGGCTGGGAGCAGGAGGCAGAGCTGGACCCCAAGGTTGAGGGGCTTTCACTCAGCCCCTAGAGCCTGGCACTTTGAACTTGGACTTAAAGCCTCTAAACTGTGAGAGAATAAACTCCTGTTTTTTAAGGCCATCCCATTTGTGGTATATTCCTGTCAGAGTGGCACTAGGTAACCAGAACACTCTCCTTTTGGAACCTGGGAAGAAGAGAAATCAGAAGTTCTAGCACAGCAGCCCCAAGTAATTCATGTTCAGGTCTCTATCCACTTGACAATGGAGTGACATCAGAACTGGTCAGATCTTGTTGATGCACCAAAGTTCTCCGCCAAGAAGCTGGGATTCTCCCTTATATGGAAACCTTATCTTGCAGGTTGCTAAACCATTTCCCTCTGCTCCTCTGACTTTTTGAGTGTTCAAGGCTACTTCTCACAAAAGGAAAGGAGCCTGACTTTGTGCTTTGCAGAGGAGGAAATAAGTGGCTTAGTTTTTCCTCTAGAGTATAGAGGCCCTTGGGCCCTGTTCTATCAACCACCTACACACCATCCAACCAAAATCCTTTTTGAGAACACTCAAGAAAACCAAACTCACTTCCGTGGAGTCAGATCCAACTCATGGCGACCCCTCCGTGGCTTGCCGAGGCAGTATCGCTATAGAAGTAGATTGCCCAAACTTCCTTCCGAGGAGTGGCTGGTGGGTTTGAACCGCCAGCCTTCTGGTTAGCAGTCAAATGCCTTAGGCACTACACCACCACAGCTCTCACCAAGAACACTAGCTCACTATGTATTTATAGAGTACTAGGCTCAGAACAGGAGCTCTGGTAGCATAGTGCCTAAGGCACTTGACTGCTAACCAGAAGGCTGGCAGCTCAAACCCACCAACCACTCCTTGGAAAGAAGATAAGGCAACCTACTTCTGTAGTGATACTGCCTCGGAAACCCAAGGAACTATGAGTTGGGTCTGACTCGATGGCCCATAACAACAACAACAACAGGCTCAGAACAGGAGCTCTGGTAGCATAGTGCCTAGGGCACTTGACTGCTAACCAGAAGGCTGTGGTTCAAACCCACTAGCCACTCAGAACGAAGGTTGGCCAATCTACTTCCATAGTGATACAGCCTGGGAAACCCAAGGAGGGGTCGTTATGAGTCAGGGCTGACTCCACAGCATATAACAACAACAACAACAGGCTCAGGACAAAGGAGCTCTGGTGGTGCAATGATTAAAGCACTTTGCTGCTAGTCAAGAGGTCAGTAATTCGAACTCACCAGCCATTCCTCAGAAGAAAGATGTGGCAGTAGGTTTCTATAAAAATTACAGCCTTGGAAACTCTATGGGGCAGTTCTACTCTGTTCTATAGGGCCACAATGAGTCAGAATCGACTCGGTGGCAACAGGTTTAGGCTCAGGACATGATGGACACTATAAAGAAATCCCCTCCATCTCTATTTTCATTGAAACAGACCATTAATCAAACAACCACACTCATGAAGGTACAAATACAATCTGAGTATCCAATAGTAGAACTTAACATAGTCCTGAATGTTGGGGATGGCTTCTGAGAGCAAAAGGCATCCCTTCATGGACCTCATTTCTGTTCCTGTCTTTTGCCTTTACCTGGTCTAGCTAGGAAACCATTTGGATTAATTCAACTGCTCCCTAGGGACAATTCCAAGATGCCAGGCTACCTGATTAGGACCCAGTTCCCTGACAATGCATATTGGACATGTGGGATATCCAACTGCTTAGGCTTTGCCTACCACCTAGCACAGGGCCTGTCTATAGTAGCCACTCACTAAACATTACAAAAAGCCAAACTCACTGCCATCAACTTGATTCCAGCTCATAGCAACCTCCATTGGATTTCCAAGGCTATAAATCTTTACAGAGCAGACTGTCTTATCTTTCTTCCACAGAGCAGCTGGTGAGTTCAAGCTACCTAACTTTCAATGAGCAGCCAAATGCCTTAACCACTATACCACCAGAGCTCCTTCACTAAACATTAATATTTACTATAAAGTAATTAATTTCCTTGTCTTTGATTAATAGCTCTGATTATCTCTGAGTAGAGGTCACCTCTCAATATTGTTCTTACATTCCTTTGCTCTCCAGGGAGAACTTAATGCTAATACACTTCTATCTGCCTTAGCTAGTTACTCTCCACCAACACCAGGCCAATATGTTTCATTTGTGTTTTATATTTATATTTTACGGAAACCTGGTGGTGCAGCAATTATGTGCTTGGCTGCTAAATTTGTGCTTCTCACCCACCCAGCAGCTCTGGGGAAGAAAGACCTGGGGATGTGTTCCCATAAAGATTACACCCAAGAAAAATCCTATGAAGCAGTTCTACTTGGTCACATGGTATCTCTATGAGTTGGAATTGACAAAAAAACAATAATGACATATTTTATATAAATTTATATTTTAGCCTCTGGAATGTCTCTTTACTTTGATTAACCTAAAACCCATCATAGTCCATCCTTCCTAGGCCTCTGTTTGTATAGGCCAGAAGATTAAACTGGAGGAAGGTGTATAGTTCGATCAATTTATAACAATACGAAGCTCAGGAGCGTATGGGTGCAGGGAAGCAGGACCTACTTACATATGCGCAAAGCTGAGGTCAGATCCTCATTCCCTTTTTACCACTTACTTGTTTCAGTCCTCTTTGGCCTGGAGCATTGGTCAGGCTCAGTGAACTAAGAAAAGTCTAGGCCATGGGAACACGTAGTTCTTGTTCCAAGTCTTCTCCCAGCAAGTCTCTGAGCAAAGGCACTTAATGACCTGTTGAACCTTACAGGGAAAGAAGAGTGACAGGACAGCCCTGGAGCTGACCTTTCTGGGGGGTGTGGGAATCCTCATAAGATCATTTGGAAGCACTTAGCAAAAATGAAGTTCAGGGTCAATGCTCAATGTGACCCCTGATAAAACCCTTGAAGCTTTTAGGAGGGGAGATGTTGAGGATGGTGCTGCAATGTTTGGCTGCCAGACAGAACAAGCATGGGTGGGATGAGGGGGGCAGATCTGGTCAAGGAGCTGGCCACTGTGTACTCATTTGGAGGACACTGTTCTGCCTTTGCTTCCATTTTGCAGCTATTTCATAACAGGATGTAGGCAATGGGAACAGGCTGCAAGGTCTGACTGCTGAAGTGTTCACCTAGTTCTTATCTTGGGTGAGGGTTCGTAGTCCATGTCTCTGGCCAGCAAGTGGGCGTCCCCTTTGATGTGAGCAACCAATTCCTTTGGTGACCTTCTCTGGATCCACTTCTTGACTTGGTTCTTTTCTTCCTTTTTGGCATGTGACTCCCAGAAACTATTCAAATTGCTCAAGTTTGAGCATTAGAAAGAAGATTCTTTAAATTGTTTATATAGCATAGCCACATTTTAGAAATAAAATTAGGGAGAAAACTATAACGTAATACATTACTCAACATAAAGAAACGAAACATAAAGAAAACAAAAATTCTCACAACTGGACCAATAAGCAGCATCACACATGATAAATGGAGAAAAGATTGAAGTTGTCAAAGATTTCATATTACTTGGTTCCACAATCAACAACAATGGAAGCAGCAGTCAAGAAATCAGATGATGTATTGCACTTGGCAAATCTGCTGCAAAAGACCTCTTTAAAGTGCTGAAGAGCAAAGATGTCTCTTTGAAGACTAAGGTGCACCTAACCCAAGCCATGGTATTTTCAATCACTTCTTATACATGTGAAAACTGGACAAGGAATAAGGAAGACCAAAGAAGAGTTGATGCTTTTGAGTTGTGGTGCTGATGAAGAACACTGAAGGTACCATGGACTGCCAGAAGAACTAACAAATCTATCCGGGAAGAAGTGCAGCCAGAATGTTCCTTAGAAACGACAATGGCCAGAGTTTGTCTCACGTACTTTAGTCATGTCGTCAGAAGGGACCATTCCCAGGAGAAGCGTATCTTGCTTGGTAAAGTGGAGGGTCAGCGGAAAAGGAGAAGGCCCCCAATGAGAGAGATAGACACAGTGGCTGCAAGGGTGGGCTCTAGTATATCAGAGATTGTGAGGCTGGTATAGCACTGGGCAGTGTTTAGTTCTATTATACATAGGACACTATGAGTCAGAGCTGACTCAATGGCACCTAACAACAACACATTACTATTATTACCATTTTGGTGTATTTTCCCCATCTTTATTCCAAATGCGTTTTTTTACAATGCTATAATAATGTGGTGGTTTTGTTTGTGTGTCAACTTGGCTAGGCTTGGTTGAGTGGTTGGGCAGCTGGATGTAGTATTCCCCATGATGAGACTGGTAATCAACTCCATGGTGGAATCTACTGGGAGCAGCTGAGTAGCTGCCTTTGGGTATGTGGTCTGCTTCCTGTATTTAAGCAGAAGCCTTTGGGAATGGTCTCTAGCATATGGCTTGCTTGGACCCTACATGTAGCCATGTCATTGCTCAGCAGCCTGCTACGCTTTGCCGACCTTGGGACTTACAATGGACTTAAGTTAATGGCCTGCCGTGTGGTTTGGTAATATTGGGACTACCTTTTTCCTTGTCAACCTTGGGGCTTCTCAGCCTCAGCAGCCAGCAGCTGTCTGAATGAAGAAATGCCTCTAGCTCCAGTGGGCTAGGGGCAGGAGGCAGAGCTGGACCCCAAGACTGAGGGGCTTTCACCCAGTCCCTAGAGCCTGGCATTTTGAACTTGGACTTAAAGCCTCCAAATTGTAAGAATAAACTCCTGTTTTTTAAGGCCATCCCATTTGTGGTATATTTCCTGTCAGAGAGGCGCTAGGTAACCAGAACAAATAATGTGCATTAAAATTGGTGCTTGTTAGGTCCTGGATAGAGTGGGAGAACAATGTGGAACAAAGCTCAAAATCATAAAAAAAGACCAGGTTTACTGGTCTGATAGAGCCTAGTGAGAATATGGCCCCTAGTTATCCTTCAGGCCTGGTACTGAACTCACTCCTATGGCTTCTGGGAGCTCTGGTGGCGTAGTGCCTAAGTTATTTAACTGCTAACCAGAAGGCTGGCGTTTCAAATTCACCAGCCACTCCTCGGAAGGAAGATTGGGCAATCTACCTCCATAGAGATACCGACTCAGAAACCCAAGGAGGGGTCACTACAAGTCAGAAAACAACTCAAGGGCAGTGAGTTGTTGTTGTTGTTGTTGTTGTTTGAGTACCCTGTGGCTTCCAGCCAAACAATAGTCAGGCATATAGGGTGAATATTTACACCAGGCAGATACACTCCTTAGAGTGATCATTCATCAATCAAGAGACAACAGAAGGACAGTATTTGCAAAGGGAGATAACTCAGGAGCTCAGGAATGCTTAGCAAAGAAAGTCACAGGGAAGCAGTAACTACAGGGAAGAAGTGGAAAGAGAGCTGTTATACTGTGGGGAATTGCAGTCAAAGTCATGAAACACAATGCATATGGATTGCTGTATGGAAAATGAATTTGCTCTGTAAACTTTCACCCAAATCACAATTAAAATTTAAATAAATAAATATATAAATAAATGGCACTGGAAGATCTTTGCTCAAGAGCAATGCACAGAGCTAGATGGTGCCCAGCTACCAGTATTGATACTATCCAAGGTCAAACCCTTCAGTTGTACCCTGGATCCTATTCCTTCTTGCTTTCTCAGTGACGTGACTCCTGTAGGTATTGCCCCTCTCTCTTGTGTCTCAATTTTCCCCAACATTCTTGTTGTTTCCATCAGCAAGCAAACATGCTCTAATACCTCTCAACTTGAAACAACAAACTCCCTTGTCCCCATGTCACTCTCCATTTAACACCCATTTCTCTGGTGCTTTTGATGGATAAAGTTCTCAAAAGAATTGTCTGTATTTTTATCCCTGTTTCCTTGTCTTCCATTATTTGTTCAATCCCTTCAATTAGATTTGTATACTTCCAGGTCCACTAATTGCTCTGGTTAAAGTCACCAAGGATCTCCTTCTTGTCACATCTCTATCCTCATCAAACTCAACTTCTCAGCAATTTCCACCTGTCTTGAAACATTCTTGTCCCTTGGATTTGAGGATGGCTTATATAATAGATGCTCTGGTGTGCCAGCCAAGATGCCCCCATCAGGACCAAGAAGTGTTGGCAGCTGACTGCTCACTGCTGAGTCTATCTCTGGTAATTGCCCTCAAGTAAAGGGAACTGCCTTGCCCAAGCTTAAGTTTCTTTCCCAAGAATAGGCCTCATCTAAGGCCTGCCCCCCTTACCTCAATTTGGGACAACTCTAACGAACCATCCTAGCTCCAGAGGTGCCTGTTGGATTGCCTGAGGCCTCTGTTGCACCAGCGTCCATTTCAATTGATCTCTCTCTCTAATTCTATTTCTCTCACTTCCTTACTATTCCCAAGAGCTTCCCATAAACCTCCAGCACACAAGCTCCGTCTCAAGCCTTGTTTCCAGGGAACCCAACAGAAGAAACCCAAGTCTCCTGGTTTTATTCTTACACTGCTTTCTGTCACCAACAACTTCCTGATTTCTTACAAGTTCACCCAATTGATTTCTTTCCCGTCTCGAAAACTTTAAAATCTCCCTTTTTCTCTCTCTGCTTCCTTCCGTTCTCTCTCTAGACTTCTTCTCTTTGTTTAGTTTATCTGGCTGTTGCACAGGTGTCAAATAGAGAGCTGATAAGAGAGTGGTCCCATTCTAACTGTTTTCCCTAGAAATAGCCAGACTACCCAACAGCTCTGCTGACATATTCTGAAATCTAAGGAAGAGAGACATTGCACGGTGGATTTTATCACTGGGTCAAATGCAATGAATGCAGCAGCAGCTGATAGAGTTATTTTTCCAAAACAAATCAAGTACATAATATTTCACCATAGGCAGAAACATGAAGACCTAATACACAAATCAAACCATTGATGATTATAACCAAACTTACTGCCATCGAGTCAATTTTGACTCATAGCGACCCCTCTTGGCTTTCCAAGGTGGTATCACTACAGAAGTAGATTGCCCAACCTTCCTTCCAAGGAGTGGATGGTGGGTTTGAACC
>NW_006921608.1:11301039-11309065 GCF_000298275.1 Orycteropus afer afer | reverse complement strand
GGCAATCCTACTTCCATAGTGATACTGCCTCGGAAACCCAAGGAGGGGTCACTATGAGTCAGGGCTGACTCGATGGCACATAACAACAACAACAAATATATATAAATATATGGGAACTCTGGTGGCATAATGCCTAATATATATACTTCAGAAGGAAGGTTGGGCAATCTACTTGCGTAGTGATACTGCCTTGGAAACCCAAGGTAGGGTCGCTATGAGTCAGATCTGACTGAAGGCAGTGCATTTGGTTTTTGGTATTTTTATATATTTACTTACAATAAAATATATATGTATATATGTATGTGTGTGTGTGTGTATATACATACATATATATAATTCAGCTTTAAAATAAAGAAGAAAAAGACCAAATGTTTGGATATGCATCAGCTGTAAACTTTTCAGTGGAGAAAGAGGAAATAGAATGCTTCTTAACAAAGAGTTCACAACCTGAGGCATTAAGAGGAAACTTGCTTCCTAGAGGATTATATACAAATGAGATCATCCAGAAAATCAGGAAATATCTATTACATAATGCAGTGTTCATTATCTGCAGCATATTAAAAGTACAAACACAGCCAGTGCTGGTTTCTTAGCTTTGACAAGTGTACCATGGTTATTAAGATATTAACATTAGGAGAAGCTGGATGAAGAATATCGGGAAAGAAGGATAGAGTAAAGTTAACCAAAAAACCAAACTCACTGCTGTCAAATCAATTCCGACTCATAGTGACCCCCACTAGGTCTCTGAGGTGGTAAATCTTTATGGAAGTAGATTGCTCCATTTTCCTTCCACTGAGCAGCTAGTGGGTTTGACCCACCAGCCTTCTGGTTAGCAGTCAAATGACTTAGACACTGCACCACTAGCTATGAAATTTTTCTGTAAAGCTAAAATTTTAAAGTTTAAATAATACATATCCTACTACTTAAGCCAATTTGATTAGTAAGATGTTAAGAGAAAATGCCTCTGTGATGCCAAATTTGAGTGTTTGGGGACTTCAACCACTCAGAGGATAGTTGTGAGTGCTGATGTAAAAGAAAAGATCTTTGAATAGTCAGAAGCCCTCATGCAAAAAAAGAAGGGGGGGGGGGCAAAGGATTTGAACAGACATTTTACCAAAGAAGATAGACAAATGGCCAACAAGCATATGAAAAGATCCTTCACTTCATTAGACATTGTTGTTGTTATTGTTGTCCGGTGCCACCGAATTGGCTTTGACTCACAGTGACCCTGTGTACAACAGAATGAAACCCGATCCTACACCATCCATACAATCATTGCCATGCTTCAGCCCATCAATGCAGTATTAGACATTAGGGAAGCGCAGATCAAAACTACAATGAGATACCACTTCACCCCCTCAGAATGGCATTGATCAACAAAATGAAAAACAACAGGTATAGGCAAAGGTGTGAAGAAATTGAATTCCTCATCCGTTGCTGGTGGCATTGTAAAAGGTACAGCTGCTGTGTTAAACAGCCAGGCAGTTTCTCAGAGTTAAACATAGAATTATCGCAGGACCCAGGAACCCCACTTCTGGGTATATAAGCTGAAGAATTGAAAGCAAGGACTCAGACAGATACTTGTACACCACTGTTCATTCTGGCACTATTCACTGCATCCAAAATGTGTAAACAGCCTAAGTGTTCATCAGCAGATGAATGGATAAACAAAATGTGTATACAAGCAATGCAATAATACTCAGTCATAAAGAAGAATGACATCCTGATACATGCTCCAACACGGATGAACCTTGAAAACATTGTGCTGAGTGAAGTAAGTCAGACACAAATGTACAAATATTGTATGACCCCACTTATATGAAATATCTAGAATAGACAAGTTTATCAAGATCAAAATTCTTTAGTAGTTACCAGAAGTCAGTGATTAGGGAACACTGAGTTTGTGTTAAGGGTGCTGAAGCAACTAGGAAATGGATAATGGTGATGGTTGGACAACATGTGACCACAATATCACTGAATTGTACATTGCAAAAATGTTGAAATGCTAAGTGTTTTTGTTATATATATAGTTATAAAATAAAACAAAATACTATTAGGAAAAAGAAAGAAAGCTCTCAGAAGCTTTTTACAGGAAAGGCAGAGTCACCCTCAGGCCTGCTCACTGCAGCTGTGCATGAAGAAAAAGAAGAGACTGGAAGCTACTGAGAAACACCGACTGCAGCAAGCAGTCAGAGAAGGAAATCGAACACTGAATGCCTGGTTCTTTGGGGCCATTTGGTGTGGGGGCAAACAGTCCTACACACTTCAACGATTGTGACTGCTTCATAACACATTTCAATGGACGGCATTCATAATGATGTTCTCAGATGACAGAAGATACTGAAATTACTTTTGGTTTAGGCAAGAAATGAGGTGAAGAGGGATGAGCTTGGGCTTTAGAGTCTAACATCCTGTGCCATCTGACCTTGGGCAAATCCCTTTATCTTTCTGAGTCTTAGTTTCTCCATCTATAAAATGAGAGTAATGATACTTATTCTGCAAGAAGTGCAGGAGGATTCTTCTGTATTAGAAACTTTACAAAATGCCTGGTAAAAGTCTGGCACTTAGTGGATACAAAGAGCTCAGGAATATTGCATCTCCTGCCACTCAGTCACCTCTTAAGTTGTCTTTCAGGACCCCCTCTCTGTTTTCTTTCTGAGGAGAAGAGGGGCTGGTATGACTTGGGTCAACCACTGTCATAGGTTTCATTGCTCAGGGTGAAATTTATGGGTGAAGGGTAATGGAAGTTAAGAAGATTCAGCATCTCTGTGGTCCTGCCCTTTTGGCTTGACTCTGTATTGTCTCTGGATTCTTTCTCCCTCTTAGAGTTCCATGTCACCTAGGGTTGCCACTGCCCTCCAGCTCCAAGATGGCAGTGTGTTGTGCAGGCTAGCTCTACTTTGAGCCTTAAGGAGAAGACTTTTCTGTAGATAGACTTATCTTTGGATTAATATTCCTAATTTTTTCACTAAGATTAATAAGATCCAGAGAGACAAGATCAAAGGACAAGGGGCCACAGTTGTCATTCTTGCTAGGTCTCGTCTATTCAGTTCCAACTCACAGTGACTTTACAACAGAACAAAACAAGCCCAGCCCCGTGCCATCCTGACAATAGCTGCCATCCTTGAGCCCATTGTTACAGCCACTGTGTCGATCCATCTTGTGAAAGGTCTTTCTCTTTTTCATTGACCCTCTACTTTACCAAGCATGATATCCCTCTTAGGGACTGGTCCATCCTGACAATATGACCAAAGTACGAGGGGCAGTCTCACCATCCCTGCTTCTAAGGAACATTCTGGCTGTACTTCATCCAAGACAGATTAGTTTGTTATTCTGGCAGCCTATGGTACATTCAATATTCTTTGCCAACACCGTATTTCAAATGCATTCATTCTTCTTTGATCTCCCTTATTCATTGTCCAGCTTTCTCATGCATGTGAAATGACTGAAAATACCATGGCTTGTGTCAGGTGCACCTTCATCTTCAAAGTGACATCTTTGCTCTTTGAAACTTTAATAATGTCTTTTGCAGCAGATTTTCCCAATGTTAGATTTCCCAATGTTGTTAGACTTCTTCACTGCTGCTTCTGTGGGTGTGGATTATGGATCCAAGCAAAATGAAATCCTTGAAAACTTCAATCTTTTCTCCGTTGACCATGAGGTTGCTTATTGGTCCAATTGTGAAGATTTTTGTTTCCTTTATGTTAAGGTGTAATCCATACTAAAGGCTGTAGTTTTGATCTTCATGAGTAAGTGCATCAAGTCCTCTTCACTTTCAGCAAGGTTGTGTCATCTGTATATCACAAGTTGTTAAGGAGTCTTCCGCCAGTCCTAATGCCATGTTTTTCTTCATATAGTCCAGCTTCTAAGATTATTTGCTAGTATACAGATAGAATAAGTATGATGAAAGAATACAACTCTGACACACATCCTTCCTGATTTTAAACCATGCTATATCCTCTTGTTCTCTTTGAGCAACCGCTTCTTGTTCTATGTACAGATTCCTCAGGAGCACAATTAACTGTTCTGGAATTCCCATTCTTTGCAATGGTATCTATAGTTTGTTATGATCCACACAGTCAAATACCTTCGCATGGTCAAAAAAGATCGGTATATGTCTTTCCAATATTCTCTGATTTCTACAAAGATTCATCTGACATCTCTTGTTCCACATCTTCTTCTGAATCTAGCTTGAATCTCTGGCAGTTCCCTGCCAATATACTGCTGCAATAATTTTTTAATTATCTTCAGCAAAGTTTTGCTTGTGTGTGATATTAATGATTTTGTTCGATAATCCCATATTCTGTTGGGTCAACTTTCTTTGATGAGTACAAATGGATCTCTTCCAGTCAGTTGGCCAGGTAGTTTGTCTTCCAAATTTCTTGGCATAGACGAGTGAGCACTTCCAATACTGTATCCATTTGTTGAAACATCTTAATTGGTATTCCATCAATTCCTGGAGCCTTGCCTTTTGCCGTGCCTTCAGTGCAGCTTGTACTTCTTCCTTTAATACCATTAGTTCTTGATCATGTATTACCTCCTGAAATGGTTGAACATCGACCAATGCTTTTTGGTCTTTTTTACATGACTCTTGGTATTCCTTCCATCTTCCTTTGATGTTTCCTGCATCATTTAATATTTTGCCATAGAATCCTTTAATATTGCAGCTTGAGGCTTGATTCTTTTTTTTGTCAGTTCTTTCAACTTAAGAAATGCCAAGTGTTTTGGTTTTTTAACTCCAGTTCTTTTTTTTTTTTCTTTTATGATTTGGGTGAAAATTTACAGAGCAAATTCACTTTCCATACAGCAGTTCACATACACTTTGTCTCATGACACTGACCACAATTCCCTACAATGCAACAGCTCCCTTCCCACTTCCTCCCGACAGTCACCTCTTCCCTGTGTCCATCTCTCCATGCATTCCTGCCCCCTGAGCTGTCTCCCTGTGCATACACAGCCCTTCTTTCTCCCATGATTGTTCTCTCCAAGGAGTGTATTTACTTCAGGTAAATGTTCAGCTCATATGCCTGTCTTTTGCTTGGCTGGAAGCCACAGCTGTGGGTTCAATTCCAGACCAGAAGGGCAGCTAGGGGCCATAGTCTCAGTGGTTCCACCAGGCTCTATCAGACCAGCAAACCTGGTCCCCCCCCCTTTTTTTTCCAAATGATTTTGTTAACTCCAGTTCTTTGCACATTTCATTATAATACTTTGTTTTGACCTCCTGAGCTACCCTTTGATATCCTTCTGTTCAGCTCTTTTACTTCTTCATATTTTCCATTCACTTTAGCTCCTCTATGTTCAATAGCAAGTTTCAGAGTCTCTTCTGACATCCACTTTGGTCTTTTCTTTCTTCCTTGAATTTTTAATGATCTTACTTTCCTCATGTATGATCTTCTTAATGGCATTCCACAACTCGTCTGATCTTTTGTCATTGGTGTTTAATACATCAAATCTATTCTTCACATGGTCTCTAAATTCATGTGGGTTATGCTCAAGCTCATATTTTGGCTTTTGTGAACTGGTTATCATTTTCTTCAACTTCAACTGGAACTTGCATGTGAGCAATTGATGGCCTGTTCCGTAGTCAGTCCCTGGCCTCATTCTGACCAATGGTATTGAGCTTCTCCATTGCCTCTTTCCACAGTCATAGTCTATTTGAGTTCTGTGTATTCCATCTGGTGAGGTTGATGTGTATAGTCAGTGGTTATGTTGTTGAAAAAAGGTATATACAACAAATAAGTTATTGGTTGTACAAAATTCTCTCATGTGATCTCTCTTGGTGATTTCTATCACCAAGGCTATTGTGGTGGTTAAGTTTGTGCGTCAGCTTGGCTGGGCCTGGATGAGTGGCTGGGCAGCTGGATGTAGTATTCCCCATAATGAGACTGGTAATCAACTCCATGGTGGAATCTACTGTGAGCAGCTGAGTAGTTGCCTTTGGGTATGTGGTCTGCTTCCTGTATATAAGGAGAAGCCTTGGGGAATGGTCTCTAGCTTAAGGCATGCTTGAACCCTGCATGTAGCTGTGCCATTGTTCAGCAGCCTGCCATGCTCTGCTGACCTTGGGACTTTCAATGGACTTGAATTAATGGCCTGCTGTATGGTTTGGTAATATCCGGACTGTGCCTTTTTACTTGTCAACCTTGAGCTTATCAGTCTCAGCAACCAGCAGCTGTCAGAGTGAAGAAAATCCTCTAGCTTCAGTGGGCCGGGAGCAGAAGGCAGAGCTGAAGCCCAAGGTTGAGGGGCTTTCACCCAGCCCCTAGAGTCTGGCACTTTGAAGTTGGACTTAAAGCCTCCAAACTGTTAGAGAATAAACTCTTGTTTGTTAAGGCCATCCTATTTGTGGTACTTCTGTTAGAGCAGCTCAAGGTAACCAGAACAGCCATATTTTCCAAGTACTGATCCTTCTTTGTTTTCAGCTTTGCCTTTCAATCACCAGTGATTATCAATGCATCTTCATTGCATGTTTGATCAATTTCATACTACAGAAGTTGGTAAAACTTTTCAGTTTCTTCATCTTTGACTTTAGTTTTTGGTGCATAAATTTAAATAATAGTAGTATTAACTGGTCTTCCCTGTAGGGGTATGGATAGTACCCTATCACTGAGCATTATACTTCAGGATAGCTCTTGAAATGTTCTTTTTGACAATGAATGCCACACCATTCCTTCAATTTGCCATTCCCGACATAGTAAAATATACAATTGATTCAGAATGTCCAATACCAGTCCATTTATGCTCAGTGATGCCTAGGATATAAATCTTTATGCTCTTCATTTCATTTTTTTACAGTTTGAAATTGTCGTAGATTCATAATCCACATGTTCCATATTCTGATACTTAATGGATATTTACTGCTGTTTCTTTTCATATTGAGTCATGCCACATCAGCAAATGAAGGGCCCAAAAGCTTTACTCCATTCATGTCATGAAAATCAACTCTACATTGTGGAGGCAGCCCTTCCCTAGTTGTATTTTGAGTGCCTTCCAACCTGAGGAGCTCATCTTCCAGGTACATCAGACAGTATTTCACTGCTATCTGAAGGTTTTCAGTGGCTAATTTTTTCAGAACTAGATCACTATGTCCTTCTTCTTAGTCTGTTTCAGTCTGGAAGCTCCAGCCAAATCTGTCCACCACATGTAACCCTGCAGGTGATTGAAATACCAGTGGTGTAGCTTCCAGGATCACAGGAACTCTCAAGCCACCATAGTATGACAGATGAATGGCAGAGAAGCCCATTAGCTTCATTTTAAAGTAGGGCAATAGTGCCTTCCCAATCTGGGAAAAAGAAGCTTCCTCAGTCCATGAGGTCTGTCTTCACTCACTAAGGCCAAAGAGTCCATGTGGTTTTTTGGCTTCAAGGTCTAGAATGAGGTCCTATCTGCAGCGCTCCCTTAACATCCTCAGTTACAGGCAGCTGGTGGAGGGCTTTCTTGTACTAATATAGTCCCTTGAGCTTCTCTAATCTGCAGGCCTTAATTAATTACCTAGAGTAGTGCTGGCTCTGGCTCTTAGAACCAGTACTAATCCCTGGTCCTGTTTGAGCCCTGGCTTATCAGTATTCTGTATGATCCTCCAAACCTTTCCTAAAAAGACCTGGTTCCAGATTCTTGCTTTGTGATATCTGTTCAAAATGGCTCAAAAGACAAGGATTGATGATCAAAGAAGAAATGATCAGATATCATGAAAATTCACATACATGGGATATTTTGTAGATCCAGATATAAGGAAGGCCCAGTAATCAAGAATAGTTTCTCTAAATATCCTTAAAGTATTTGGCAATTTAGGGAATAAAACCAAAAAACCAAACCAAACTCACTGCTGTCAAGTTGGATCTGACACATAGCAACCCCTCCTTGGGTTTCCAAGATGGTATCACTATGGAAGTAGATTGCCCAACCTTCCTTCTGAGGAGTGGCTGGTGGGTTTGAACCACCAGCCTTCTGGTTAGCAGCCAAGTGTCTTAGGCACTATGCTACCAGAGCTCCCTCTCTAACACATATGTCTTTAAATTCTACTGCC
>NW_006921608.1:11295971-11300939 GCF_000298275.1 Orycteropus afer afer | reverse complement strand
GCCCAACCTTCCTTCTGAGGAGTGGCTGGTGGGTTTGAACCACCAGCCTTCTGGTTAGCAGTCAAGTGCCTTAGGCACTACGCCACCAGAGCTCCTAATTTAGGGAATAGAGCTGCCCACATTTGCTGTCTTCCTTGCACACACTGTCTCTTTCCACCTCTCACTTTGCTATTGATTTCCTGAGTCCCAGCTTCCTTTTTCCCCAACTCTCCCCCACCCTTTCTGGGACTTAGAACTGATGTGATCTACCACTTCCCAGCATACTTAAAACCAATTCTTAACTGCCAGGCTCATTTCTGATCACAAATTTGCAACATTTTTACAAGTCTAAAAATAAAATAACAACTCATAAAATATCATTGACAGCCAATGTCCTGGTTTGAACTGCTTCTAAAAAGAAAGCAGCATCTAAACAAACTGAGTCATGAGGTGGAGGGTCTCAGGTCCTCTGGAACACCCAACATTCATCTCACGTACTTTCTTAGGGAGAAGGGCCAGGCTCCCCACTCTTTACTCCTTCCTCCTTCCCTCTTCCTTGTCAGGTCTATGCCTATCAGCTCCCACAGACACCTACACACTCTGGTTAGTGGCTTTCTTACCCCTGTTAACCTCTTTAAACCACTGCTTTTCCAACAGATTCACCTTTATAGTGTGACTCCTCCCCTCCTCTCCAAGAAGTTTTGAGTGAGTCTTTTGTCACGAAGTATCTTCTTGCTGGAGAACTCTGCTGGTATAGTGCCTAAGGGATTGGGCTGCTAACCAGAAGGCTGGTGGTTCAAATCTACCAACCACTCTGTGGAAGGAAGACTGGGCAATCTACTCGAGTAAAGATTTACCACCTTTAGGTTTCCTAAAGGGGTCACTATGAGTTGGAATCGACTCGATGGCAGTGAGTTTGATTTTCTTTTTTGGTATCCTTTTGCCAGCACTCAACTGACTTTGATCAGTGGGTGCCATGGTAACTAATTTTGAAGGGGTGAGTGAATAAACTTTTTTTTTTTTTTTTAATTCTTTCTTAGGAGAGTGAGGATAATGCAGCAGGGAGGTGGGGATTCTATTTCAGCCACTAAGTGGGCTAGTGTTGCCACACATTGAAGAAGGAAATGATGAAAGGTTTTCCACCATCAAATCTCGTACATGTAAGATTTATCTATGGGGGAATGAACTAGAAACATGAGGAAATTATTATTACTATTATTTTTTGTCTTGAGGGGTCCTCCCGTCTATGACAACTTTTAGATAAAAATATTTCATGTGTTAGTTGTTGACTCATTCTTTTTTTTTTTTCTTCAAATTTTTATTGCGATTTGGGTGAAAGTTTACATAGCAAATTCATTTTCCATACAGCAGTTCATACACATTTTGTCTCATGACATTGATTGCAATTCCCCACAATGTAACAGCTCTCTTCACACTTCCTCCTCGTAGTTACCTCTTCCCTGTGTCCTTCCCTCCCATGCACTCCTCCTCCTGAGCTGTCTCCCTGTGTAAACACTGCCATTCTGTTGCTCATTCTTCTTCTTCTTCTTTTTTTTTTAAATTTTTATTGTGATTTGGGTGACAGTTTACATAGCAAATTCATTTTCCATACAGCAGTTACATACACTTTGTCTCATGACATTGACTGCAGTTTCCCACAATGCAACAGCTCCCCTCCCACTTCCTCCCATAGTTACCTCTTCCTTGCATCCTTCCCTCCCATGCACTCCTTGCCCCCTGAGCTGTCTCCCTGTGCATACACAGCCCTTCTATTCTCCCACGACTGATCTCTCCAAGGAGAGTATCTACCTAATGTAAATGTTCAGCTCGTATGCCTGTCTTTTGTTCGACTGAAAGCTACAGGAGTAATTCCAGACCTGAAGGGCAACTAGGGGCCATAGTCTCAGGGGTTCCACCAGGCTCTATCAGACCAGCAAACCTGGTCCCTTTTTTCTTTTTCTTTTTTTATAATTTTGAGCTTTGTTTCACATTGTTGTCTCACTCTATCCAAGATCTCCTACATAGATCCGCCTCCGAGTGGTTGACAGTGGTAGCCAGACACAATGTAGTTCTTCTGGTCTCATAGTCATATAGGCTGAGGATCACATGGTGTACCAGTTGCTTGGATTAATTGTTTCCATGTGTCTTTGATTTTCTTCATTCTTCTTTGCTCTGGACGAGGAGAGACCCATTGTTACATGTAGATGGTTGCTTGCAAGCTTTTAAGATCCCAGTCACTACTTGCCAAAGTAGGATGTGGTACTGTGTTTTTGTGTAGTATGTTATGCCAATTGAGCTTGATGTCCCCTGCAACCATGGTCCCAAGCCCACAGGTCCAACTACTCGCTCCCTCTGGGTAGCTGGCTGTGGCAAAGAAGTGACTACAACCTTGCCCTTGTCAGGTCTGGAAACTTACAAAACATACAAGTACACTTGTAGAAACATTATCTGCCAACCCTATACAAAGTCATGCACACACTCCCTCCTGCATGGACATACCTAATTGTTCACTGTTGCTTATTTTTAAAAACAAACAAACAAAAAAAACACTTTTTTATTATGATTTGGGTGAAAGTTTGCAGAGTTAATTGGTTTTCCATTAAACAATTCATACATATTTTGTTTTGTGACATTGATTGTAATCCCCAAAAGTAACAGCGCTCTTCTCATTTCCTCCCTGTGCTTACTCTCCTTCTTTCCTATCCCTTCCTGCCTTCTGATCTTTATCCCTGGACAAATCTGCCCTTTTGCTCTTGTATGGTTGATTATTCTAAGGAGTGTGTATCTTCCTGTGTTTTTGTTCACCTCAGATCCTACTCAAAACTTTCATGCAAAAACCCTTTCTCCATTGAGACCAATGCCATTTAACTAAACCACTCTCTAGGACTCACTGCTGTCAGCCATGGATTGTCTGTCTTTCAGTCATTGATCACCTTGTCTCCTGCTGATACTTTTACTTTACCCTCAAATCCTGCCATCGTCACAGGGACCTTATCCAACTGTGCCAAGGACCCATCTGACATGCTAGCTTCAATGTCCCTGACATCCGCAGTTGCAACAATCTTTCCCACACAACTTTAGGAACCTACCCTTGAGACATACCCTAGAACTTGTGATCCATCTATCAGTTCATCCACCCTTTCTTACATTCCACTTTATTGAAGGTCTCTTTGTGCCAAACACTGTGATCAGGACCAGTTGTGAGAGATCAAAGTGTAAACAGGTGTTTGAGACACTAGGACAGAAATCACCTAGGTGATTTCTCCTCATTTCCTGTGTGGAGATATCGAGTGCCCCAATTCTGTCATTTCTTGTCCTCTATGTAGGAGCTCTGGTAGCATAAGGCCTAAGGCATTTGACTGCTAACCAGAAGCCTGGCGGTTCAAACCCACCAGCCACTCCTCGGAAGGAAAGTTGGGCAATGTACTTTAGTGATATCACTTCGGAAACCCAAGGAGGAGTCGCTATAAGTTGGGTCCGACTCCATGGCACATAACAACAATAACAACAACATATAATGCTCAAGAGCTCTGGTAGCACAGTGCCTAAGGCTGGCTGGGGGTTCAAACCCACCAGCCGCTCCTCAGAAGGAAGGTTCGGCAATCTACTTCTATAGTGATACCACCTTGAAACCCAAGGAGGGGTCACTATTAGTCAGGTCCGACTTGACGGCACATAACAACAACAACAACATATAATGCTCACTACCTGGGTCATCTCATCCAGTCTTAAGGCTTTAAATATCGTCACAACATTGATTCATCCCAAATTTGCATCTCTAGCCTAGACTTCTTCCCTAGTATCTAGTTTCATATGTCTTACCAACTGCTTGGCATCACCACTTTTATGTTTAACAGACAGAAAACTTGACATGCCTTCAAACAAACTCCTGATTCCCAACCTTCCTCTTCCCCTCTCCATATTTCAAGCACTTCCAGGTATTGAAGATTCAGCAAAGCATTACACAGACAGCAGAGTCCTTGCCTCCGTGGAACTTACATTCAGAGGGTCAAGCAGACAGAAAACACACATACCAGTAAATGAATTGTTTATTTTCAGACAGTAATACATGCCATAAAGAAAACAAATGAAGGTGATGTCATAGAGAATGATTGGGGATTTGTCAAGTAATTATAGGCTTATTCACTAGTCTGTTGTCCAGAGAATTAAACATCCTAATTTTCAACACCTTCCTATCTCAAGACTGAACAGTGGGGTTTAATGTTCGGAATGATTATCCAGAGGAGTTGAAGGAAGCTCGATGAAAGATTAAATTATACCCCTTATACTCAGGTTGAGAAACAAGTAGAGGAAACTAGAGGGAGAAAGGGACAAAGGAAGAATAAAGTGAGGCATAGAACTATGTTCTAGACAGATTCTTACAAGGGAGAGACAAAAAGGGATTCTTGGCCAGCACGATATTTCCCAATTAACCAAGCATTCCACTCCCAAAGATTCCAGGTAAGCAAGAATCCATTGCAGTGATTACAGCTGCATCTAATTACTTTGACTGTTTAAGTTAAATATCTAGGAAATAGACTTTAAAAATCACCCTCTCTCTTTAACACAAAAATCTTAGAGTGGTTTTGATAAATACTGTTTCATTGAAAATATATGTCATTCTGCAATCTAGTTTCTTTTAGATTTATAAATGATATCCTAAACATCTGTGGTCTTTATATAAAAAGCAAAAACAAACTCACTGCTATCAAGTCAATTCTGACTCATAGTAACCCCCAGTGGATTTCCAAGGCTGTACATCTTTACGGAAGTAGACTGCCTCATCTTTCTCCAGGTGGGTTCAAACCACCGACCTTTTGGTTAGCAGTCAAATGCCTTAACCACTACACCACCAGAGATCCTTATAAAGTCCTTTATGTGTTGTTGATGTTAAGTGCCGTCGAGTCGTTTCCGACTCATAGCAACCCCATGCACAACAGAACGAAACACTGCCCGATCCCGCGCCAGCCCCACAATCCCTGCTATACT
>NW_006921608.1:11290618-11292526 GCF_000298275.1 Orycteropus afer afer | reverse complement strand
CTGCTCTTCCCACTGGCTACTTTGGGCGTCACTGAGTTGTCTCTCCTCACCTGTAACCCTGGGGCTGACTAAAGCCCTTTATATAGTTGAAAATAAATATTTATCCAATAATGGCACCTTTGTAAAAGTTATTTCTTAGATCGAAGTCACACAACTTAACTCAAAACTGACTCACATTATGCCGCGAATGGGGTCTTAAAAGCTTGCGAGCAGCTATCTATATGCAACAATAGGTCTGTCCTTGGCCAGAGCAAATAAGAATGAAGAAAACCAAAGACGCATGGATACAATTAGTCTAAGGAACTAGTAGAAAATGTGATCCTCAGCCTATATGACCATGAGATAGAGTGGGAGAACAATGTTGAACAAAGCTCAAAATCATAAAAAAGAAAAGAAAAGAAAAGGAAAAGGAAAAAAGACTCGGCTTACTGGTCTGATAGAGCCTGGTGAGACCCCCAAGACTATGGCCCCTATTTACTCTTCAGGTCTGGAACTGAACTCACTCCTGTGGCTTCCAGCCAAAAAAATAGAGAGGCATATGGGGTGAACATTTATACCAGGTAGATACACACCTTAGAATGATCAGTTATGGGAGAACATCATGGCAGTGTTTGCACAGGGAGATAGCTGGGGGTGGGGGGTGGGGTGGACAGGAGTGCATGAGAGGGAAGGACACAGGGAAGAGGTAACTACAGGGAAGAAATGGGAAGAGAGCTGTCACATTGTAGGGACTTGCAGTCAATGTCACGAGACAAAATGTGTATGAACTGCTGTATGGAAAATGAATTTTCTCTGTAAACTTTCACCCAAAGCACAATAAAAAATTTTTTAAAAAAGAAAAAAAACCTGACTCACATTATTACTGTCTTTGAAAAGGGTTCAGGGCACATCCTGGGCATTTTCAGATTTTTCTGGATTGGCTAAAAAAAGGCAAATATATCTTTTTCCGAGTGAACCTAATTAATCCGAGTGTAACATGGTCTGGCCCCATGTGATTTAAATGCAATTCCTTTCCCAACCATAAATATAATTTTAAAATCTGGGATAAAGGACTGGAGTCTGCGCTTGGACAAGAATTGGGATTTTCCACAACAAATTTCTGTCATATTAAGGTTCATGGAGAAAATCAAGGCCAGGTCAGAGTAGACACTTTCCTGTATGTGTTGGCACCCATGTTGTTATTGTTGTCAGGTAACATTAAATTTTGACTCATAGTGACCGTACGTACATCAGAACCAAACACTACCTGGTCCTGCACGATCCTCACAGTTGTTGCTATGGTTGAACCCATTGTTGCAACAACTGCATCAATCCATCTTGTTGAGTGTCTTCCCCGTTTTCATTGACCCTCTACTTTACCAAGCACGATTCCTTCTTCAGAGACTGTTCCCTCCTGATAACATGACCAAAGTATGAGAGATGGTCTGGCCATTCTTGCTTCTAAGTAGCATTCTAACTGTACTTTGTTCCACGACAGATTTATTCATTCTTCTAGCAGTCCATAACATATTCAACATTCTTCGCCAAACCACAATTCAAATGCATCAATTTGCATGCAGGCACCCATGCAGGCTGAAATAAAACCAGAAAGCTGCAATTAGTAAAATTTTCAGTTTTAAAATGTAGTTCCAATGAAGATGCCTACATGATGGTTGGGGATTGGTTTATCCTCTCTTCCACCATCAGACACCCACATAATAATTGTTAACATTTGAGTGCACACAGGTGCTATTTGTTATAGTCATTATCTGTTGCAGCAACCTTTCTGATGAGCCCAGACATTTGGGATAATACTAACAACCTAGGGCCCAATGTTGTTGTTGTTATGTGCCGTCGAGTCAAACCCGACTCATAGCGACCCCTCCTTGGGTTTCCGAGGCAGTATCACTACGGAAGTAGGATTGCCCA
>NW_006921608.1:11282317-11290183 GCF_000298275.1 Orycteropus afer afer | reverse complement strand
GCTACTAAAACAAATACCCCCTCCTTGACCAGGTCTGAAGATCACCCATTTACACCTATCAGAATATTCTCTGTCTAGTGCAGCTGTTCCTTGTTAAGAGGGATAACAGTGATCTTGGCAGATGCACTAAACCTTCTTCCTTGGGAAAGGACTTAAACCTTCTCATGAGCCCAGCCACCTGGGATAATAATAACAACATGGTGCACAATAGCAATAATTAATAATAATACCTGTCATTTATTGAGTGTTTGCTAAGTGCTAGGTACATTACATGGATTAGCTCAATTTATCCTCCACAAAACCTTCTGAGGTACTCAGAAGTTAAGATGAGGAAACACAGACTTACCAAGTGCCTTGCCCAAAGTCATGCTGTGACAGAGATTTGAAACTTCATCTACCTGACTGCAGAGGCTGAGTCCATCGCCACTCTGTACCATCCAAGGTTAAGCCAAGCTGTCCTTAGGTGGTGGAAATGGTTTACATACTCAGCTGCTCATTGAAACATTGTCCACCCAATGGCACCACAGAAGAAAGGCCTGGCATCTACTTCCAAAAAATCAACCATAGAGAACCCTATGGAAACAGTACAACTCTTACACATATGAGGTCACTATGAGTTGAAACTGATGGCAACTCATTTTAAGCGTCATGAGTTAGGGACAGACTGACTACCTGAGTCAGAAACAGGAAGATCAGAGTTGGCTAAGAACAGCAGGGGGAATGCTGTCATATTCAGTTTTCAACAATGGGTTATCTAATATAATAGCAAAAGCAAATATAGCAAAAGACAAATAAATAAATGGGACCTCACAAAAATTTAAACTTTTGTGCATAAAAGACTAACAGGAAAGTGAAAAGACAAGCCACTGACTGGGAAAATGTCTTTGGAAACCATATATCTGACAAGAATCTATTAAGCAAAATAAAAACTTTGACAACTTAACAACAAAAAGACAAATAACCCAATCATAAAACAGGCAAAGGGCTTGAATAGTCATTTCACCAAAGAGGACATTCCCATGGCCACCAGACAAACACACAAAAAGATGCTCAATGCCATTAGCCATCAGAGAGTTGCAAATCAAAACCACAATGAGATACTATAACAGTCTATGGCCATACCACCTGGAATGCCCCTGATCTCATTTGATCTTGGAAGCTAAGCAGGGTCAGGCCTAGTTAGTACTTGGATGGAAGATAGCATTACACTCCAATGAAGATGCCAAAGATTGAAAAAAAAAAAAAAAAAGCAGAAATCAACAAATATTGGCAAAGATGTGGAGAAATTGGAACCCTTATTCATTGTTGGTGGGAATGCAAAATGGTACAGCCACTGTAGAAAACAGTGTTGAACTCTTCAAAAAACTAAAAATGGAACTACCATATGACCCAACAATTTCACTCCCAAGTATATACTCAAAAGACTTGAAAGCAGAGACTCAAAAAGGTATTTGTACACTAATGTTCATTACAACACTATTTACAATAGCCAAAACGTAGATGCAACCTAAATGTTCATCAGCAGTTGAGTGGATAAACAAAAAATGGTACATACATACAGTGGAATACTACTCAGCCAGTAGGAGAAATGAAGTCTTGATACATGCTACAGTATAGATGGAACTTGAAGATATTATGCTCAGGGAAATAATTCAATCACAAAAGGACAAATATTGTATTAGTTCACTATTACAAAAAGTCAAAGAAAGGTTTATATATGGAAGGAAACTTTCTTCGTTGGTTACCAGGGATGGGAGGGAAGAAGAGGGAACACTGCTAGATAGGTAGAGGCAAGTATTGATTTGTATGAAGGGAAGGGCAATGTACCAAAAGTGAGTGATCAACATGGTGGCCCTGAGGAAGAGGAAGACACAGAGAGGTACACAAGAGGTACAGACAACAAGGGTAAACCCTTTTACATATACCATACAGTGTTGTCAGTGATAACAAACATTGATCTATGGGTAAATAGATGAGTAGACAGGCTGAATGATCAGGTATGTCTAGACCATGCATAAGGTTGACAGATGATATTTCTACATACATATTTGTATGTGCTGTAAGAATGTCCAAATATATATTAGAGCTAACAAGAGGCAAAGTTTTGTTAACTTCTTGGCCACAGCCAACCATCCCGAGGGAGCAAGTAATTGGACCTGTGGGCTTGGGACCATGGTCTCAGGAGACATCAAGCTCAACTTGCATAATGTACTACACAAAAACACTGTTCTACATCCTACTTTGGTGAGTAGTGACTGGAGTCTTAAAAGCTTGCAAGTGGTCATCTAGATACAACAATGAGTCTCTCCTTGTCCAAAGAAAAGAAGAATGAAGAAAACCAAAGACACATGGAAACAATTAGTCCAAAGGACTAGTAGACAATGTGAGCCTCAGCCTATATAACCATAAGACCAGAAGCACTAAATGGTGCCCAACTATCACGATCAACCACTCAGAAAAGGATCAGTGCAGGAGATCTTGGATAGACTGGGAGAACAATGTGGAACAAAACTCAAAATCATTAAAAAAAAAAAAAAGACCAGTCTTACTGGTCTGATAGAGCCTGGTGAGACCCCAAGGCTATGGCTCCTATTTACCCTTCAGGTCTGGAACTGAACTCACTCCTGTGGCTTCCAGCCAAACAACAGATAAGCATATAGGGTGAACATTTACAGCAGGTGGATACACTCCTTAGAACAATTAATCATGGGAGAACAGAAGGGCAGTGTTTGCACAGGAAGATAACTCAAGGGGCAGGAATGCATAAGAAAGAAGGATACAGGGAAGAGATAACTACAGGGAGGAAGTGGGAAGAGAGCTGTTGCATTGTAGGGGATTGCAGTCAATGTCATGAAACAAAATGTGTATGAACTGCTGTACGGAAAATGAATTTGCTCTGTAAACTTTCACCCAAATTACAATAAAAATTTTTAAAAAGGGACAAATATTGTATCCATCAAGTTGGATCTGACTCATAGTGACCCCTCCTTAGGTTTCCCACGTGGTATCACTACGGAAGTAGATCACCCAATCTTCCTTCCGAGGAGTGGCTGGTGGGTTTGAACTGCCAGCCTTCTGGTTAGCAGTCAAGTGCCTTAGGCACTAGGCTACCAGAGCTCCTTGTATGACCTCACTTATACAAAAAGACAAGAACAGGCAAATGCATAGAGATTGAATTTATTAATGGTTACAAGAGGTGGGTGGGAGGGGGAAAAGAGGGGTTAATGGTGGAAAAATTGCATTAAGGATAGGGTTGCACAGCAGATTATTGTTAATTGCTGTCAAGTCGTACACCTATAAAAAGTTGAATTGGCAAAAGTTGTGTGATAGATATATTTACAACAGCAACAACTACAACAAAAAGAGTAGCTCCTGGGGCTACTTATATACAACCAAATACCTCATAGGATTTGGTTTCTTGGTTTGGAGGTTTAGGATCATGGTTTCATGGGACATTCTAGTTAATTGGCCTAGTAACATGTTTAGTGGTTTTGTTCTACCTCCTAGTTCATTGTGTAGTGCTTGGGAACTTAAAAGCCTGTAAGTGGCCATCCAAGGCACAACAACTGGTTTCTCTTCACCTGGAAAAACAGAGGAAGAAGTAGTCAGGAATAAGAGGATATGGAATGTGTGGCTAATTGCCTCCATGAACTGCTTTGCCATGAGACATGAACTGGATGATGTCCATCTACCATTACTGAACATTTTAATTGAAGATTCTATAGGAGAATCTGATCAAAAAAGGGGAAATGCAGAACAGAATTTCAAATTCTCATGGGCTCTAGACTTTCTGGAGCCATAGAGGGTAGATGAATGCCTGAAACCATTGCTCTGAGATAATCTTTAAACCTTAAACCAAAAATATCCCCTGAAGTCATCTTTAAACCCAAACAATAGTTCAGCTTACTAGTAAAAAAGGTCTGCCTTGAGCATTACATTCTTTTAAGAACTATCTATACGGATCAAATTGACAACAGGAACTTGAATTATTAGATAGGAACCACAGAGGACAGTGAGTTTATATAAATGGGGGAGGAACAACTCAGAAAAGGAAGGTGAGAATGGTTATACAACACAAAGGATCTAATCAATGTCCCTACATTGCACATGTGGAAACTGTTGAATTGGTGTATATTTTGCTGTATATATTCTCAACAACAATAAAATAAATAAAATTTAAAGAAGCAGCAGAAAGTGAAGAATTCATCTATAGATTCATTCTTTAATTCGACATATATTTCTTGCATGGTTGCTTTTGTTGGGCTTAGCCTTTTCTGCTTATTAGCTCTATAATTCGTTTAGCAAACATTTACTGAGTGTTTCATCCAGGGGATATAAAGGTAAGTAAGTCCCTGTCCACAGAAGTGCCAGCCTAACGGAAAGTTATTTTGATAAATCTCATTCAAACCAAATAAACAACCAACCAAAGCAATCCTCACTAACCCTGGGGACTCTCTGTCTGGATTGCCCCCTCCTCATGTCCAGAGCCTGGTGGGAGAAGGAAACTACATACTCTGCTTATGTATGAGGGGAAACTATCTCAGAGCTGCTGCTGTTGATGTCTGCTGACAAAGAGTGCAGATCTGTAGGAGACAAAACCAAATCAAACTCACTGCCATCAAGTTGATTCCGACTCATAGCGACCCCCATTGGGTTTCCAAGGCGGTAAATCTTGACAGAAGTAGATTGTCCCATCTTCCTTCCATGGAGAGGCTGGTTAGTTTGAACCATCAGTCTTCTGGTTATCAGTCAAATGCCTTAGGCATTGTGCCACCAGAGCTCCTTTTCTGTAGGAGACAGCACTTTATTATTCTTTAGTGAGTTTTGGGTACACCAAGGTAAACTGAGATCTTAGAGAATGGAGGCCTAAACTGCTGTGCACAAGAATTTAACAGGAACTATGGCAACAGGAAAGAAGGTGGGGCATGTCCTGATAGGCCAACAAGCTCCCTGAGACAGAACACGAATCCAAGGGGTCTTTAGAGAGGGACACAACTGAAGGCAGGGAATGGCTGGTAGAATGCTGGGACAGTGCTCCAAAAAAACCAAACTCTCTGCCATTGAGTTGATTCCAACTCATAGCAACCCTCACTGGGTTTCCAAGGCTGTAAATCTTCACAGAAGCAGACTGCCTCATCTTTCTTCCACAGAGTAGCTGATGGGTTTGAACCACAAACTTTTTGGTTAGCAGCCAAATGCCTTAACCACTACATCAGAAGTCATTATGAAAAGATGTTGTTGTTATGTGCTGTCGAGTCGGACCTGACTCATAGCGACCCCTCCTTGGGTTTCTGAGGTGGTATCACTACAGAAATAGATTGCCCAACCTTCCTTCTGAGGAGTGGCTGGTAGGTGTGAACTGCCAGCCTTCTGGTTAGCAGTATGAAAAGATAGGTGATTGCTAAATGGCCGTTGTTTCTTTTGAATGCCTTACTTGGCCAAAGAAAAAAGTTGGCAACTTTACACATATAAAGTGTAAAGTGCTCTCCAATGTAACTTTATTATTTGTCATATTTTATTTTTTCTTAAACTTATGAAATCCAGATGTCCAGGAATGCAATTGAGGGTGATAGAGAGGTGTTTAAGCAAGGGAGCACTATGGATTTGCATTACTGAAAATTGTGAGAATGACTGCAAGAGGGTGGGGTTGGTGACCAGGAGATAAGGAGGGGAGAGCCACTTCCTGGTTGTAGAAGAGGTCTCAACTAGGGCAGTGGTAGTAAGGACAGGATGACAAGAACAAACTCAACAAATACTTGGAAGGTATCTTAGTTGGCTAGTGCTACTAAAACACAAATATCACAAGTGAGTAGCTTTAAAGAACAGAAATTTATTTTCTCACAGTTATGGAGGTTAAAGGTCCAAATTATGATCATAGTCGTGTCCATTCCTTCCTTGTTGGTAGCCCCAGGTGTTTCTTAGTTCTTTGGCAATCCTCACATAGTGTCTACCCCCCCCCCCATGTGTGTCTCTGTGTGTAATCTGCTCTGAAATTCAGAACACTCCCTGATACCCCCAGGAGGCAGCCAGCTAGGGGAAAGGGAGGCAGTTCTACCACATGATACTTAAAAAGGTTTCTGACATGGCTACAAACTGGCAAGCAGAATTTTATTGAATATTCCATGGCATATTAGTATGAGAAATGCCTGCCATGACCAGACCAAAAGGATGGAACTGTTGTCTTCTCCCAAATTTAGACCCTTAGTGAAAAAGATGTGGTGAAACCTATGTGAAATTATTCACTATAGATTAGTAAGTAAGTACAAGTAAGCCTGTGCTTACCTTGCTTATTGGGTAATCCACCCCTCAAGAAAGGAATCCTTTTCCCAAGTCCTCCACCACCAGACTACTCTACTGCACTTGAGGAAAGAAGAAGGAAAAGGTGAGAAAGAGAAAAATCAACAATGGCAAACTCCCTGATAACTCTGAGAAATGAAGGCAATGCTCAGCCAATCAGAGCACCTTGAGGTGAGGAGACTCATGGAAGTCATCGCCATCAGAGCAGAGGTGCATCTCACCTGTCTGGGAAGGCAACCCAAGTGCCCTGTCCATGGTCACTCCATGAACTGAGAGGAACACCAAGACAATGTGGAGGAGGCTTGGCCACCAATCAGCCTTGCACTCAGCCCTCTTCACTCACTTGGCCAAAGAGTGGGGAAGAGGAGGTGTCTGCTGAGGAGTTAAATGGGGCCTGTGTTTTGGGAAACATTGTAAACCTGGCTGATAATACAACAGAACCTGTTGCTGAGAGGCCTATTCATTCATTTCTTTAACAAATAATTTTTGAGTGTCTATTTTTTTGACTGGCACTAAGATCATTCCAAAAACAACCAAACTCACTGCCGTCAAGTCAGTTGTGACTTATAGCAACCCCTCCTTGGGTTCCAAGGCACTTTTTCTACAGAAGTAGATGGCCCAATCTTCCTTCTCGGAGAGGCTGGTGGTTTTGAACCATCAACCTTCTGGTTAGCAGTCAAATGCCTTAGGCACTACACCACCAGAGCTCCCTACTAAGATCATTGTTGTTGTTGTTGTTATGTACCGTTGAGTTGGACTCGAGTTGGATCCGACTCATACAAACCCCTCCTTGCATTTCCAAGGCAGTATCACTACGGAAGTAGATTTCCCAACCTTCCTTCCGAGGAGTGGCTGGGGGGTTTGAACTGCCAGCCTTCTGGTTAGCAGTCAAGTGCTTTAGGCACTATGCTACCAGAGCTCCTACTAAGATCATTGTTGTTGTTGTTGTTATGTGCCGTCGAGTCGGCCCTGACTCATAGCGACCCCTCCTTGGGTTTCCGAGGCAGTATCACTATGGAAGTAGGATTGCCCAACCTTCCTTCCGACAGATACAGGTTTTTTAACTTTGTAAAGCTTATGGAGTGGTAGATAAAAAAACAAATAAACCTAAATAAATAAGTAGGAATTATGATCATTGCTTTCTCAGCACAGTGGCATCATACCTCTAGGAGTCATTTATATGTATTCCCACTAAATTATCATCTTTGGGAGGCAGTGGGTTGGGATGAGGTACACTGCCAGGCTTGCTAGAAAAGGCAGCTCCACCAGAACTGGCTCTCACTGCCTGAGCACTAACATGTGTGATGGTCTGCACTAAGAGATACTGGCCTGGGAGGAGGGCCATAAGGCAAGAAAGGGAAATCAAAGGCATCCACATTGGATAGGAGGAAGTCAAACTATGCCTATTTGCTGATGATATGATCCTATACCTAGAAAACTCAAGAGACTCAATCAAAAATCTATTAGAACTAATTGAGAGATTTAGCATTGTGACAGGATACAAGATCAACATCCAAAAATCAGTTGAATTCCTCTACACCAGCAAAGAGATTGCTGAAAAAGAAATAA
>NW_006921608.1:11281098-11281884 GCF_000298275.1 Orycteropus afer afer | reverse complement strand
GCTATGAGTCGGGTCTGACTCGATGGCACATAACAACAACTTTAAATGGAAAGGAAAGAGACCTTGGATAAGCAAAGCACTACTGAAGGAGCAAAGCACTATTGAAAAACCCAAGGAGGGGTCGCTATGAGTAGGGTCCAATTCAACAGCAAATAACAACAAGAACAACATTGAAGAAGTAGAACAAAGTAGGAGGTCTCCCACTGCTGGATCTCAACACCTACTATACAGCCACAATAGTCAAAACTGCCTGGTATTGGTACAATGATGGACACATAGACCAATGGAGTAGAACTGAGAACCCAGAAATAGATCCATCAACCTATGGTCAGCTGATCTTTGAAAAAGGGCTGAAATCCATTAAATGGGGAAGAGATGTTTGTTTAATAAATGGTGCTGGCAAACTGGATATCCATTTTCAGAAAAATGAAACCAGATCTGTACCTCACACCATACATAAAAACTACCTCCAAATGGATCAAAGATTTAAATGTGAAACCTAAAATATAGAGTTCCTCAAGGAAAACCTAGGGGCAAATTTAGGGGCACTAATATATGGCATAAATAGATTATCAAGCATAACCCAAAAGCACAAATAGCAGAAGAGAAACTAGATGAATGAGACCTTGTAAAAATCAAATTTTTATGTGCTTCCAAAGACTTCTCCAAAAGATAACCTATAGATTGGGTGAAAATATTTGGCAATGATATATCTGACAAGGGACTTATCTCTAGAATTTATAGAAAACTCCAACACCTCAATAACAAAAAGACAAACAATCCAAT
>NW_006921608.1:11277842-11280373 GCF_000298275.1 Orycteropus afer afer | reverse complement strand
AGGTAGAGATAAACATTGAATTGATTTGGGTGAAAAGAAGGGCAATGTACCAAATGTGAGTGATCGACATGGTGGCATTGAGGAAGAGGAAGACATAGAGAGGTACATGGGAGGTGCAGACAACAAAGATGAACCCTTTTGCACATATAGTACTGCATTGTCAGTGAAGGCAAACATGGGTATATGGGTGGATAGATGAGTGGACAGGCTAAACTATTAGGTATGTCTATGAAGCGGGGAGTGTACCCAAGACTGTATATAGGGTTGGCAGACAATGGTCCTATAAGTGTATTTGTATGATCTGAATTCCCAGGTGTATAGTAGAGCTGACAAAGGACAAGTTTTGTAGTCATATCTTGGTCAGAGCCAGCTACCCAGAGTAACTGAGTAGTTGAATCTGTGGGCTCAGGACTATAGTCACAGGGGACATCAAGCTCAATTGGCATAATGCACTACACAAAACATTGTTCCACCTACTTTTGTGAGTAATGACTGGGATCTTAAAAGCTTGCAAGCAGTCATCTAGATGGAACAATGGGTCTCTCCTCATTCAGAGCAAAGAAGAATGAAGAAAACCAAAGAGTCATGGAAACAATTAGTCCTACCAACTGGTACACCATGCAATCTGCAGCCTATATGACTATGAGACCAGAAGAACTAGATGGTGCCTGGCTACCACTGTCAACCACTCAGAGGGGGATCTATGTAGGAGATCCTGGATAGAGAGGGAGAACAATGTGGAACAAAACTCAAAATCATTTTGAAAAAAAAAGGGGGGGGACCAGGTTTGCAGGTCTGATAGAGCCTGGTGGAACCACTGAGACTATGGTTCTTAGCTGTCCTTCAGGTCTGGAATTGAACCCACACCTGTGGCTTCCAGCCAAACAAAAGACAGGCAGAGGAGTTGAACATTTACCTGAGGTAAATACACTCGGAAAGAACAATCATGGGGGAAAGAAGGGCTGTTCACACACATGGAGACAGTTCAGGGGGCAGGAGTGCATGGAGGGATAGACACAGGGAAGAGGTGACTGTCAGGAGGAAGTGGGAGGGGGGCTGTTGCATTGTGGTGAATTGTGGTCAATGTCTTCAGACAAAGTGTATGTAAACAGTTGTATGGAAAGTGAATTTGCTCTGTAAATTTTTACCTAAATCACAATCAATCAAAAAGAGAACCTGGCCTGGGAGGAAATGGAAAGTGGCTAGAGAAAACAGTATTTGGACCATAAGAGATGGAGCGTAGGATAGGCAGAGTTGCTAAAAGATCGTTTCTAACCTTTTCTCACACTGCTCTTGGGCAGAGGTGGAGGAAAGAGAAATGTTCATGAATACCAGATAGATTAGATGGTGTTATGAGTCTAATTGTATTCCACCAAAAGATATGTTGAAGTCCTAACCCCTGATACCTGTGTTGTTTTTAGGTGCCATCCAGTGGTCTCCAACTCATAGCGACCCTATGCACAGCAGAACGAAACACTGCCTGGTCCCGTGCCAGCTCCACGATCCCTGCTATACTTGAGGCCATTGTGGCAGCCACTGTGTCAATCCATCTCATTGAGGGCCTTCCTCTCCTTCGTCGACCCTCCTCCTTACCAAGCATGACATCCTCCTCCAGGGAATGGTCCCCTCTGACAACATGACCAAAGTAGGTGAGATGAAGTCTGGCCCTTCTCACTTCCAAGGAGCATTCCAGCTGCACTTCTTCCAGGACAGATCTGTTAGTTCTTTTAGCAGTCCATGGAACTTTCAGCATTCTTCTCCAGCACCACATCTCAAAAGCTTCACCTTCTTCAGTCTTCTTTATTCATTGTCCAGCTCTCACATGCATATGAGGTGACTGAAAATATCATGGCTTGTGTCAGGTGCACCTTAGTCCTCAAGGAGACAACTTTTCTCCTCAGCACTTTGAAAGAGGTCCTTTGCAGCAGAATTACCCAGTGCTATACATCGTCTGATGTCCTGACTGCTGCCTTCATTAGTGTCAATCATAGAACCAAGCAATGTGAAGCTTTTGACAACTTCAATCTTTTCTCCATTCATCCTGATGCTGCTTACAGGTCCAGTTGTGAGAATTTTTGTTTTCTTTATATTGATATGTAATCCATACTGCAGACTGTAGTCATCAATCTTCTTCAGTAAGTGCTTCTAGTCATCCTCACTTTCAGCAAGCAAAGTTGTGTTGTCAGCATATTGCAGGTTGTTAATGAGCGTTCCTCCAATCCTGATGCCATGTTCTTCTTCATATAGTCCAGCTTCTCGGATTATTTGCTCAGCATGTAGATTGAATAAGTATGGTGAAAGTATACAACGCTGACACACTCATTTCTTAATTTTAAACTGTGCAGTGTCCCCTTATTCTTTTTGAACGACAACCTCCTGTACAGGTTCCTCGTGAATACAATTAAGTGTTCTGGCATGCCCATTCTTCTCAATGTTATCCACAGTTTGTTATGATCCACACAATCAAATGCTTTTGCATAGTCAATAAAACACAAGTAAACATCTTTCTGGTATTCTTTGCTTTGAGCCAA
>NW_006921608.1:11273468-11277724 GCF_000298275.1 Orycteropus afer afer | reverse complement strand
CCTTGTTCCACGTCCTCTTCTGACTCCAGCCTGCACCTCTGGAAGTTCTCTGTCAATATACTGCTGCAACCATTTTTGAATTATCTTCACTAAGATTTTACCTGCATGTGATATTAATGATATTGTTAGATAATTTCCACATTCTGTGGGATCACTTCTCTTTGGAATGGGCACAAATATCTCTTCCAGTCAGTTGGCCAGGTAGCTGTCTTCCAAATCTCTTGGCATAACCAAATGAATGCCTCCAGTGGGGCATCCGTTTATTGAAACAAATGGGTATTCTGTCAATTCCTGGAGCCTTGTTCTTTGCCAATTCTTTCAGTGCAGCTTTGACTTCTTCCTTCAATATTGTTGGTTCTTGATCATATGCCACTTCCTGATGAACACTGCCTCAAGCTTCACAGCAACTCACAAGCCACAATAGTATGACAAACTGACAGACAAGTTGAGAAAGAAGATCTAGCATGGCATTGATAAGATCAGGGCCAACACAGTATAGGGGACAGCCTCAGATAACACTGACCAAATGGCCAGTTAATAGACAAATAGTTTCAACATTGCAGCTCCAGTGTTTTCTCCTCTCTTTACCGTATTCCTTTTTTCCTGCCCCCTTACTTCCTATCTGGGAGCTCTGGTGGCACAATGCCTAAGGCATTTGACTGCTAACCAGAAGGCTGCTGGTTCAAACCCACCAGCCACTCCTCAGAAGGCAGATTGGGCAATCTGCTTCCATAAAGATACTGCCTCAGAAACCCAAGAAGGGTCGCTACAAGTGGGTTTCAACTGGACGGCAGTGAGTTTTACTTCAAAGCCAAACTTCCATTCTTCATTAGCACTTCGGCTTTGTCCCTTCAGATCTCCCCAAATCAGAGTTTAAGGGGAACCCAAAATCATGGGCAGTGTACTGAGACCTTAATCCAATTCAGGCCTTAGAACAAACAAGTTGTGTGACCTTTGGCAAATTATTTGTTTTCTCAGGGCTTTTATTTCCTCAACCATAAAAAAGAGGGTCGGGTCCGACTCGACTGCACATAACAACAACAACAACAATGGTTTGTGCACTGTTTTCTCAAGAATCTTAAGGGTCTACAGAGGTGCTTGTTGGGGCATGGGGGCAACCACAGCTTCAACCAACCAAGTAGTTAAGGTTTTATTGTAAAAGATGTAAGATGTGGAATTCTGCACTAAACAGTGCTAGTTGATTTCTAAATTTCTTTTTCATATCAGTTAAAAATTTTGTGAGCTTGTGAGTAGCCACCTAAGATGCTGGCTCTTCTGTCCAGAGCAAAAAAAAAAAAAGTGAAGAAAATAAAAAACTGAAGGAAACAATTAGTCCAAAGTACTAATGGATCACACAAACCACAGCCTCCACTAGCCTGAGACCAGAAAAACTAGATGGTATTTTGCTACCACTAATGATCACTCTGATCAGGATAACAATAGAAAGTCCTGGGGAGAAAATGTAGAATAAAATTCAAATTCATAAAAAAAAAAAAACTTACTGGTGTGTTAGATATTGGTGGAACCCCCAATATTATGGCCCTTAGACACCCTTCAAATCTGCAACTGAACCCACCTCTGTGGATCATCTTTTAGCTAAACAATAGACAGACCTATAAAGTGACCACCACTCATGTGTCAATTTGCTGTACTGTGGTGGCTTGCATGTTGCTGTGATACTGGAAGCTATGCCACCAGTATTTCAAACTCCAGTAGGGTCACCAAGATGGACAGGTTTCAGAGGAGCTTCCAGTCTAAGACAAACTAGAAAGGCAGATATGACCAGGTCCACTTTTGAAAAAAAGTGGTGATGTGCACACTGTCATTGTTTTCTAAAAATTGCACATTGAAAACCTTATAAATAGCAGGAAAACATTATCTGATATAGTGCTGGAAGATAAGCCCTTCAAGTTGGAAGGCACTCAGAATATGACTAGGGAAAACCTGCCTGATCAAAGGAGAGTCAACCTTAGTGACATGGATGGAGTAAAAGTTTGGGGACCTTCATTTGCTGATGTGGCATGACTCAAAATGAGAAGAAGCACATGGAAACATCCACTAATAATCAGAACATGAAATGTACAGAGCTGAACCTAGGAAAATTGGAAGTTGCCAGAGATAAAATGTAGTGCATAAAGACAGATATTCTAGGCTTTAGTGAGCTGAAATGAACTGATTTAGTAATTTTGAATCAGACAATCATATGGTTTACTATGCTGGGAATGACAAATTGAAGAGGAATGGTGTCTCATTCATGGTCAAAAGGAACATTTCAAGATCTGTCCTAAAGTACAGTGCTGTCAGTGATAGGATAATATTCACACATCTACAAGGGAGACTAATTAGTACTACGATTACTCAAATTTACACACCAAACACTAAAGCCAAAGATGAAGAAATTGAAGATTTTTACCAATTCCTGCAATCTGAAATTGACCAACTATGCAATCAAGCTGCATTGATAATTACCGGTGATTGGAATGTGAAAGTTGGAAACAAAGAAGAAGCATAAATAGCTGGAAAATATGGCCTTGATGATAGAAATGACGCTGCAGATCATATGATAGAATTTTACAATACCAACTACTTATTCATTTCAAATACCTTTTTTAAACAACATAACTGGTGACTATACACATAGACCTTACCAAATGGAATACACGGGAAAGTTTGGTTTGAGAGATGCAGAGAGACTGTACAAAATCATTGCATCTCCAAACAGGCATTAGGAGAAAGGGACCAGAAAGGCACACACTTTACGTCCTGGTTTTGCTCTTCTCCTGTCTTTCATTGATTGGAATCTGTCCCATGCTGCTTGTAGGTACTATTACATGGCTCCTTGGAACAGCCACTATGGAATCCAGGACCTTGATTTGTGCAGTCCTGCTAGTGTGTGGGCAAGTTGGCCTCTCCTAGTTATTCAGTATCATACACATGAGCTCCTAGGTCTGTGGTGGCAACTACATCTGTGGAAAGACATGAGGGAGAAGCTCAATGTCATCCATCAGAACAAGGCAAGTGTCTGACTATGGAAAATACCCTTAATTGCTTGTATGCAAGTTCAGGTTGAAGCAAATGAAACTAAAACAAGTCCATAGAGCCAAAATATGACCTTGATTATATCCCTCCTGAATTTAGAGATCATCTAAAGAACAGATTTGATGCATTGAACATCAGTGACCAAAGTCCAGATGAATTGTGGGATAACATCATACATGAAGAAAGTAAAAGGTTATTTAAAAGACAGGAAAGGAAGAGAAGACCAAAATGGATTTCAGAAGGGACTCTGAAACTTGCTCTTGAATGGAGAGTAGCTAAAGCAAATGGAAGAAATGATTAAATAAAAGAGCTGAACAGATTTCAAAGGGCAGCTGAAGAGGACAAAGTAAAGTATTATAATGAAATGTGCAAAGACTTGTAGTTGGAAAATCAAAGGAGAAGAACACACTGGGCATTTCTCAAGCTAAAAGAATTGAGGAAAAAAATTCAAGCTGAGTTGCTATATTGAAGGGTTCTATGGGCAAAATACTGAACAATGCAGGAAGTATCAAAACAAGATGGAAGGAATACACATAGTCACTGTACTAAAAAGAATTGGTTGATGTTCAACAATTTCAGGAGGAGCATATGATCAAGAACTGATGGAACCGAAAGAAGTCTAAACTGTACTGAAAGAATTTGAAAAAAAAAAAAAAAGGCTCCAGGAATTGGTGGAATACTCATTGAGATATTTCAACAAATGGATGCAACACTAGAGTCACTCACTAGTTCATGCTAAGAAATTTAAAGACAGCTGCCTGGCCAACCAACTGAAAGAGCCATATTTGTGCCCATCCCAAAGAAAGGTGATCCAACAGAATGCGGAAATTCATGAGCCATGTCATTAGAATCGTATGCAAATAAAATTTTGCTGAAGATAACTCAAAAATGGTTGCAGCGCTACATTGACAGGGAACTACAAGAAATTCAAGCTGAATTCAGAAGAGAATGTAGAACAAGGGACATCATTGCTGATGTCAGATGGATCTTGGCTGAAAACAAAAAAACAAAAAACAAAACCCACTGCCATCAAATCAATTCTGACTCTGCAAAAACGACAAGGAGGCCACATGTTCCGACCTCCTCTAATTCCACAAAGGGAAGACAGGGTTACCAGCAGTAACCCAAGGCCTATTACTGCCAGGCCAGACATGTTGCCTCCCTCCAGTCCTTTCTCCAATCGTTCCTCCCAGAGCACCCACCACCTCTCTCCTGGG
>NW_006921608.1:11245373-11270963 GCF_000298275.1 Orycteropus afer afer | reverse complement strand
GTTGCTAATAGCAATTCCCACCTTAGAGTTTACAAAGACTTATGGGTAGAAAAGCCACACTAAGTAATTTACTACACCGCAGACTCATAGTGACCCCCACTGGGTTTCCAAAGCAGTAAATCTTTACAGAAGTAGATTGCCCAGTCTTACTTCCACAGAGTGGATGGTGGGTTAGAACAGCCAACCTTCTGGTTATCAGCCAAATACCTTAGGCACTGCACCACCCAGAGCTCCTAGCTGAAAGAAAGAATACCAAAAAGATGTTTATTTGTTTTCTTGACTATGCAAAGGCATTTGAGTGTGTGGATCATAATAAACTATGAATAACATTGCAAAGAATGGGAATTCCAGAACATTTAATTGTGCTCATAAGAAACCTGTACATAGACCAAGAGGCAGTCATTCAAACTGAGCAAGGGATACTACATAGTTTTAAATCAGGAAGGGTGTGTGTCAGGGTTGTAGCCTTTCACCATACTTATTCAATCTGTATGATGAAAAATAATCCAAGAAGAATGCAGCGTCAGGATTGGAGGAAGACTCATTAACAACCTGAGATATGCAGATGACACAACTTTATTTGCCTAAAGTGGAGAAGACTTGAAGCACTTACTGATGAAGATCAAAGAGAACAGACTTCAGTATGCATTGTTGTTGTTGGTGTTGTTGTTAGGTTTCGTTGAGTCAGCTCTGACTCATAGTGACCCCATGCACAACAGAATGAAACACTGTCCAGTCCTGAGCCATCTTCACAATCCTTGCTATGCTTATGTTCATAATTGCAGCCACTGTGTCATTCCATCTTGTTGAGGATATTTCCCTTTTTAATTGACCCTCCACTTTACCAAGCATGATATCCTTCTCCAGGGACTAGTCCCTTGTGACATGACCAAAGGAGATCAGATGAAGTCTGGCCATTCTCACTTCTAAGGAGCATTCCAACTACACTTCTTCCAGGACAGATTTGTGTGTTCTTCTGGTGGCCCATGGTATTTTTTAGTTATTTTAAAGCAACACCACAATTCAAAGGCATCAATTCTTCTGTCTTCCTTATTTATTGCCCAGCTTTTACATGCATATGAGGCAATTGAAAATGCCATTGTTTGGGTTAGGCTCACCTTATTCTTCAGTGATATTTCTGAATCTTAACACTTTAAGGAAGTCTTTCACAACAGATTTGCCCTGTGTGCTATGATGTCTAATTTCTTGACTGCTGCTTCCATGGGTGTTGAAGGAGTATATCTCTTAAAGAAAACAAAATTTTTCACAACTAGACCAATAAGCAACATCACAATACACTGTATTCTATTTCATTTTTCTACATGTCACAACGATCTGGGTTCCTTGACAATGGGCACCATGTCTTACTCCTCTTTGGGTTGCTGGTGTCTAACCCCATGTTCAGCTTCCAGAACGAAGATGGCTCTTGTGGAGTGGATGAAGAGATAGGTGAGCGGATGGATGAGTGAATTGTCCTCACTTCTCAATGCTTATCTCTAATAAACAAGACTTAGGCTGTTTGGTCACCTTGGTTTTCCCAGAGGAAAAGGGGAGGAATAATAGAAAACAGCTGATTATCTACAAATCTCAAGCATCAGGAGAGGTCTAGGTTGGAGGAAGATTTGCGATTTCTTAACATATATGTTGTTGTGTTGTTATGTGCCGTGGAGTCGGACCCGACTCATAGCGACCCCTCCTTGGGTATCCGAGGTGGTATCATTACGGAACTAGATTGCCCATCCTTCCTTCTGAGGAGCGGCTGGTGGGTTTGAAACACCAGCCCTCTGGTTAGCAGTCAAACATCTTAGACACTATGCTACCAGAGCTCCTTAACCTATATGAGAGAATTAAAATTAGAGGATACAGTGACCCCACTTAGAACCAGCCAATGAAGGAAAGGAAGTGGAAGGGAATGCTAGAGAGCATCACCTTTTAAGAAGTGGGTAGAAAAAAAGGATGTAACAAAGGAGACTGAGAAGGAACGGAGAGATAGGAAAGAACTGAGGCAGGCAAGTTCCAGAAGGAAGACATGGTCAGCAGTGTCAAAAATTACAATGAAGTAGTCAAGAGGTCTACCTGCTCAGTTCTGCCCATCCTGACTGGCCTCTAGAGTGAAAGGGCACCAGCTGAACTCTGACCTTGCTCCTGACTCTCAATACGTTCTGGATGAAGCACATTTTCCAGACTGTCAGAGGAATCATTTCCCCACATGTAGCCTCACCCAGCCATCATAACCACACCTCTTCACTACAAGGTAATTTTGTTTATACCAAAAGCCAGTTACAACTAAATTATATGTTTAAGAGAGGAAAGCAGCTCTTGCTGTTGAGGTTTTATGGCTGGAATGGTCATAGCTTAGGTTTGCCCTGAGGTACATAGGCCAAAGTCAAACCACAAATCGAGGCAACAGCCAGAAACTGAATCAGATCTCCAGGCTGGGATTATAAGAATAGCAGCATTTTCCCAAGTGTATCTAAGTGTCTCTTACATACACTTTGGAAAATGCTCCTACTGTATATAATATAATATAATATAATATAATATAATATAATATAATATAATATAACATAACATAACAAAATAAATTCCTAAAGAAATTAAGGTGTACTTTGTTTAAATTCTGTTTGAGCAATGTCTGTGGGCCCATTTTTTTTTTTTTTTTAAGGGAATGCAGCTCTCCTTTTACTTATTACTTCCCCCTAATGTTCTTAAATACCCCAAGCCCAGACTCATGCAGCACTGGCCCACAGGTAGGATGCAGGCAAAGGAAGCAGAGGACACGTGGCTCTGGGCACAGACAGGCTTTCTGGCTTTGTCAGGTGCAGGCAGGAGAGGGGGTGGGGCTGGGGGTGCTCTGCTCCCTCCCCACTCTCTTCCTCTTGCTCTACTCTTGTAGCCACTCTCTTGGCCCCTGCAGCTGCCACTGCCCACTGCCCATTCCTTTGGCCTCTGCCAGCAGCAGCAATAACAGCAACACCATCAAGGATGACCAGAAGTGGGCGCCCATAAGGTTTTAAAATTACGGTGTTTGCACAAAGTCCTATTTCACAGGTGGTGTCGTGGATGTTAAGCAATGCCTACCTGTAATTCATTAGGCTATATTCCTAAAGGGAGCTCTGGTAGCATAGTACCTAAGGCATGTGACTGCTAACGAGAAGGCTGGCAGTTCAAACCCACCAGCCACTCCTCGGAAGGAAGATTGGGCAATATACTTCAGTAGTGATACTACGTTTGAAACCCAAGGAGGGGTCACTGTGGGTCAGATCTGACTCCATGGTAGTGAGTTTGGTTTTTGGTTTTGGATATTCCTAAAGAGTGAGAGCCATTTTCTGGCTTCCTCCAGTGGCTGATGAGAAATAAGAGTCTAAGGATGAATAAGAGCAAGGAGATCATAATCAGCTTGCTGAGCCTCCATCTGGAAGACAGAAGCTCAGAATCAAGAGGAACAGGGGAAGTTCCAGAGTTTGGCCTCACAGAGTGGAGTGAAATGACAGCCCCACCAAACAAAAACAATTATAGAAACAAAATGCTAAGAGCATTGGTAAAGGAGAGATTGTTCATACCAAGGAGGTCTGGAATGGTCGTCTGAGAAAGTGCCTGGCACGCAGTAGCTGTTCTTATAGCATAAATGATTTAGATAGGATTTGAGCTGCACTTAAAAGAATGGCAGACATGAATGTGGGAAGATCATTTGGGCAGAGGAAAACCGAACCATAGGCCGGTTGCAGGTGATTGGAAAGGGAGAGTGAAGCTTCAGCTCTGGGCACTCTCAGCCTCTCCCCAGAGAAGGAAGAGCTCCGTTTAGCCTTGTGCTGGTTCAGGGTGAAGACCTAGACTGAAACAGGACCCAATGCCTCATCAGTGCCAGCTTTTCACTGCAAGAGGACTGATCACCGGGCCAGGCAGCCCAAATTCCCACCTGGACAAAGCAGATACCCTAGCTCTCCTGAGCTAGGCCACCTGTGTGGGGCCTGCTCAGCTGTCCTCAGAAGCTGCATATCTGTTACTCTGAGCTGCAAACTCCCATGCAGGGCCCCAATGGCTTTGTCCATGGCTGCTTGGTTTTTTGAACCAAGAAGGACAGTGATGCTGGTATCTCATGACCAGCCAAGATGCTCGCTTTGTTCTGAAGGACAGCCCCACCATTATGCACTCTGTCACCTGTCCCAGTGTCTTCCTCTCGGTCCATGGTGCCAGCCCCATGAGGCCAAGGAAGGAGGAGATGCTGTATTTAAAAGGCTTGAGAGCCATGGGTGACGGGTGTGTGTATAAGATGTCCAGAGTAAGACCGTTCAAGGAAAGAACAAAAGACCAGTACTGAGCTTCCTGAAAAGCCTCCCAAGAACCAGAACATTCAAATAGAACATTAAAGACATATAAGAAGCTTTCCTGTAGCTCGATAAAGAGCTCTAGTGGCGCAGTGGTTAAAACATCTGGCTACTAACTAAAAGGTCAATGATTTGGACCTACCAGTTGCTCTATGGGAGAAAGATGAGGCAGTCTGCTACTGTAAAGATTTATAGCTTTGGAAACCCTATGGGGCAGTTCTACTCTGTCCTATAGGGTTGCTATGAGTTGGAATTGACTCAATAGCAATGGCAGTTTAGTTTATCCTGTGAGAAAGTGACGGAGGCTGGGAGACAATTGAAGAGTGAGAATCATTTGCTGGCTTCCTCCAGTGGTTGATCTTTAATTTCTTGGCAGTTCTTTTAAGATCTTAACAGTTTTTCCTGCCTGAAAAATGGTCACCTCAGTCTACAAACATCAATGCAGCTACTGTGAAATATATGACAACATTGATAAAGACACTCAGGGAGTATGAGTACACCCAGCAACGACTGGGGAGATAGCCTGGTGAATTTCTCCATCTCCATTGCTCCTTCCAGCAAATGAATAATACTGCTTAGGAGAGTGAACAGAGGCATTTTCATCAGGGAGACTTACTGGGTTACAACCTCAGCTCTGTCATCCATCTTTTGGTTAGAATAGGTCTAATTACTTAACTCTGCTAAGCCTCAGTCTCCTCATCTGTTCAATGGAGATAATCATATCTACTTTAAGAGCAGTGAGGATTCAGTAAAATAAGGGGTACACAGTGCCTAAGGCATTCAACTGCTAACCAGAAGACTGGCAGTTCAAATCCACCGGCTACTCTGTAGAAGGAAGATGAGGCAATCTACCCAATAGGGGTTACTATGAGTCAGAATCTACTTTATGACAGTGGGTTTGGGAGTTTTTTGGTTTTCAATCTTCAAAGGGACATCTTTGCTCTTTAACATTTTAAAGAGGTCTTTGGCAGCAGAATACAGAAACCTGTAGAGCTAGAAAGCTGATCAATGATTACCTGGGGCAAGAGGTAAGATCTGGAATGGCAAATGATGGAACAAAGGGAATATTTTGGGGTGATGTAAATATTCTAAAACCGGATCTTAGTGATTGTTGTGTGGGTATAAATTTACTTAAAACCATTGAATTGTACACTAAATGGATGAATTTTATGGTATCTAAATCATACTTTAATATAATACCTTAAAAAGTGTTCTGAAGATTATACAGCAACATGGACAGATTTTATGATATGCTAACTGAAAAAAAAGCTAAACGCAAAACAGTACACAAATGATTACAACCTTGTTAGAACATGGATGAATCAGAATAAAGATGAAGGAACTATGGAGTAATAAAGCTGTCATATCAGTAAAATGGGGACTTTTTTTTTTTTTTTTTGGTCTTTTACTGAAATATTCTTTAATGATTTTTGTTATACTAGAAAAAATAAAAAAGCAGAGACATGAATCCCAAGGCTTTGAATCGATGGGGACAGACAGATGTTTGCAAAATGTGGGTCTCTGGAACCATAAGCAGAATGGGAAAAATTATGTGTTGAAGCCCTGGAAAGGGAATTCCCAGGTATATAGTAGAGCTGACAAGGGGCAAGGTTGTAGTCACTTCTTGGCCACAGACAGCTACCCAGAGGGAGTGAGTAGTTGGACCTGTGGGCTTGGGACCATCATCACAGGGGACCTCAAGCTTAACTGGCATAACATATTACACAAAAACATTGTTCCACATCCTACTTTGGTGAGTAGTGACTGGGATCTTAAAAGCTTACAAGTGGCCATCTAGATGCAACAATGGGTCTCTCCTCATCCAGAGCAAAGAAGAATAAAGGAAATCAAATACACATGGAAACAATTAGTCTAAGAGACTGGTACACCATGTGATCCTTAGCCTATACAACTATGAGACCAGAAGAACTGGATGGTGCCCGGCTACCACTGTCAACCACTTAGAGGGGGATCTCTGTAGGAGATCCTGGATAGAGAGGGAGAACAATGTGGAACAAACTCAAAATCATTTAAAAAAAAAAAAAAGTGGGAGGGGAGCTGTTGAATTGTAGTAAATTGTAGTCAATGTCATGAGACAAAGTGTATGTGAGCTGCTATATGGAAAGTGAATATGTTCTGTGAGCTTTCACACAAATCACAATAATTTTTTTTTTTTTTTTAATTATGGGTTGAAGCCCTGGAAAGGGAGACTCTGAAGAGAGACGTAGTGAGCCCTTTCAGGAGCCTGATATGGGAGATTAGATTATTGCCAGGACTATGGAGAGTGACACAAAATCTCAGTTGCATGGTTGGCCACATCTTTGACCAGGGCATTGTAGTTTCTGACTCTGCCATGCAAGAGATTTGGTTGCTATGCAATGTGCACACTGTCATTGTTTTCTAAGAAGATTAATTTTCCAGCAGGGCATCAACCTATAATTTTCTTGTTCTGGTTATTGTCCTAGGCACCCATATTTTACAAATTCCAGTCCTTCCTGGTTTTGCTTCATTGGCCATGACTGGAACCAGGAAGAACTGATTTGAAGCACTGGTTCTTCTACTCCAATCTTTTAGCTTTGCAGGGCATGGCAGAGAAGATGATAATACCTCATAGTCATCCAAGCCTTTTCTTTTGCATTGCTAAACCAAAAAAAACAAACTCACTGCTGTTGAGTCGGATCTGACTCATAGCAACCCCTCCTTGGGTTTCTGAAGCAGTATCACTACAGAAGCAGATTGCCCAACCTTCTTTCTGAGGAGTGACTGATGGGTTTGAACTGCCAGCCTTCTGGTTAGGAGTCAAATGCCTTAGGCACTATGCCACCAGAGAGCTTTATAGACAGCTCATTTGTCCTCCAACAATTCGTAAAGCATCCATTCCTTATTCTGGTTCATTTAAAGGTATAAGTTTTTGAATTTATGATGAAGACTTTATGTGGAGTCAGTTATAATCATATTTATATATATTATAAATCCTCACATATATACACACCAAAGTAGCCGAAATGTAGAATTACATTTAACTACTTTGTCTGAACTAGGTTATTTCTCCCCCACTCCATTGTCTTCTTATCCTTCTGAGCTGGTGTCATATTACCTCAACTTCCAAAGAAAAAGCACTGGACCTGCTGAAGGCTTCTGGTGGGCCAAAATCAGAACTCCTTTTTTGAGTGCTCCTTAAGTGAGGAAAAAAAAAAAAAAGATCTGAATAATAGATGTGAATGCTCAGGCACCAGCTTATCCAGCTGGCTAATAACATCTCACTTTGCTTTGGAGGCATAGTGCCTAAGGCATTTAACTGCTAACCAGAAGGTTAGGTGTTCAAACCCACCAGCTACTCTTCAGAAGGAAGATTGGGCAATCTACTTCCGTAGAGATACTGCCTCAGAAACCCAAAGAGGGGTCGCTATGAGTCAGAATCAACTCGATGGCAATGAGTTTGGTTTTTGGTTTTGCTTTGGTTAGCCCTTAACTTTCTCTCCACAAACTTAACTTTCTGTCCCATGTTACAGAATGAAGGATTCCTAATTAATAATCATGAAGAAAATCATTGTGAGACATTGATTCCACTGTTTGTGCTGTACTCCTGCCTGAAATTAACTGTCCCATTTTGTCGCCAAAGGACCTCCCTTGATCTTCTCAACTGTAGCATCCTTTATAGTCATTCTTCTGTTCCTCCTTTATTTCTTTATTTCTCCTCAACTCCTATATTGTAAAGCATTCCTCATCCATACTCTAACAGACACAGACTTCTATTCTTGTCCTTATCCCTCTGTATTATGAAGTAAATTTTCCTATGTGCTAAGTCAAGCATATAAGGACAAATATGGTACAATCCTTCTTTAATAAGAAGCTAAGAATGAATGGATAAATGTAGAGACCAAAGTTCACTGGTAGTTTCCAAGGAGTGGAGAGAGTATGGGGAAAGCATGCTTTATACAATACAGACTAGTTATTCTTGGTGATAGAAAAAGTGGCATTGACTGTGGATGTAGTGAGCTCAGCAAAACTAAGGTAAAAACAAGTGTCTGAGCACATATGGATGGGTATAAGCAAACTGATAGACAGGTAGACATGTGCATATATAGGTGAGAACAGATGGAAGTATCTATAAAACCACAAACCAACACCTTTGCCATCATATTGATTCTGACTCATAGTGACCCTACAGGACACAGCAGAACTGCCTCATAGGGTTTCCAAGGCTGTAAATCTTTACAGAAGCAGACAACTTCATTTTTCTACCATGGAGCAGCTGGTAGACTTGAACCACTGACCTTTTGGTTAGTGGCATTATGGTAACCACTGCACCTCTAGAGCTCCTTAGAAGTATCTATACTTAAAAAAAAAAAAAAAAAAAAAAAAGCCCATGCCATCAACTGTATTCCCGCCCACTCATGGCGACTTCCATTGGGTTTCCAAGGTGGTAAATCTTTATGGAAGTAGATTGTCTGGTCTTCCTTCCATGGAGTGGCTGTTGGGTTTGAACCACTTCTGGTTAGCAGTCAAATGCCTTAGGCACTGCACCACCAGAGCTCTCTAGAAGTATCTCTAGGTACACATAAATACAAATAGTGGGTGTAGGCACATATGTTCATTGAAAACATAAATACAGATACTTCTCAGTATAACATCTTCCAACATTGGTCTTCTGGGTTTGAAGGCTTAGGACCATAGTCTTGTGGGACAACTCAGTCAACAGGCATAACATAGTTCACAAAAATCATGATGTGCATCCTAGTGAAGTGAGTACCATCTGAGTCTTAAAAGCTTGCAAGCAGCCATCTAAGACACAACTACAGGTCTCTACTCACCAGGAACAAAACAGCAAGAAGGAGATCAGAAGCTCAGAGAAAAACAAGTCTACACAAGCCACCCTTCATCTACCCTGAGGCCAGAAGAAGTACATAGTGCCTGGCTACACCACTGACCATTTTGACTGGGATCATAATAGTTGGTCCCAGGAAGAATGGGAGAAAAATACAGAGCAGAACTTAAATTCTTTCTTTCTTTCATGAAAAAAGCCACTCCTTGGAAGGAAGATGGGGCCATCTACTTCTGTAGTGATACTGCCTTGGAAACCCAAAGAGGGGTCGCTATGAGTCGGGTCCGACTCGACGGCACATAACAACAACAACAAATCAAACAGTAGAGAGGACTACCAATCCTTTTTGTTTCCAACTTTTGCATTCCCATTACCAGTAATTATCAATGCATTTTGATTGCATGTTTGATCAATTTCAGATTACAGAAATTGATAAGAATTTTCAATTTCTCATCTTTGGCATTAGTGGTTGGTGCATAAATTTGAATAATAGTCCTATTGGTTGATCTTTCTTGTGTTGTTGTTTTTAAGGGCCATCAACTTGACTCTGACTCATAGCTACCCCATATACAAAAGAACGTAACACTGCCCAGTAATGCACCATCCTCACAATCTCTGCTATACTTGTGAACCCATCGTTGCAGCCACCATGTCAAACTATCTTGTTGAGGGTCTTCCCCTTTTTCATTGACCCTCTACTTTACCAAGCATGATATCCTTCTCCGGGGAGTGGTCCCTTCTGACAATATGACCAAAGTATGTGGGATGAAGTCTTGCCATTCTCAATTCCAAGGAGCATTCTGGCTGCACTTCTTTCAGGACAGATTTGTTCATTCTTCTGGCAGTCCATGGTATTTTCGATATTCTTTGCCAACACCATAATTCAAAGGCATAATTCTTCCATCTTCCTTATTCGTTGCTCAGCTTTCCCATGCATATGAGGCAATTGAAAATACCACGGCTTGAGTTAGCTGCACCTTAGTCTTCCAAGTGACATCTTTGCTTCTTAAAATTTTACAGCACTCTTTTGCAACACTTTTACCCCATACAATACAATGTCTGATTTCTTGACTACTGCTTCCATGGGTGTTGATTGTGGATCCAAGAAAAATGAAATCCCTGACAACTCCAATGTTTTCTCCATTTATTATGATGTTGCTTATTGGTCCAGTTGTGAGGATTTTTGCTTTCAGTATGTTTTCACCATACTGAAGGCTGTACTGTAGTGTTTGATCTTCATCAGTAACTGCTTCAAGTCGTCTTCGTTTTCAGCAAGCAAGGTTGTGTTGTCTGCTTATCACAGGTTGTTAATGAGTCTTCTTCCAAACCTGATGCTGCAGTCTTCATATGGCCCAGCTTCTCAGATTATTTGCTCAGCATCCAGATTGAATAAGCATGCTGAAAGAATACAACCCTGATGCACACCCTCATGGTTTTAAAACATGCAGTATCCCCTTGTTCTGTTGAGAAGACAGCCTATGTCTTCTGTACAGGTTCTATGCACAGGTTCTTCCTCATAAGCACAACTAAGTGTTCTGGAATTCCCATTCTTTGCAATGTTATTCATAATTTGTTATGATCCACAGTCAAAGGCCTTTGCATTGTCAATAAAACACAAGCAAACATCTTTCTGGTATTCTTTGTTTTCAGCCAAGATCCAGCTAACATCAATAACAATATCCCGTGTTCCATGTCCTCTTCTGAATCCAGTTTGAGTTTCTGGAAGTTCTCTGCCAATATACTACTGCAACCTTTTTTAAATTACCTTCAGCAAAATTTTACTTGTGTGTGATATTAATGATTTTGTTCAATAATTTCTACATTCTTTTGGATCACCTTCTTTGGAATGGGTACAAATATGGATCTTTTCCAGTCAGTTGGCCAGGTTGCTGTCTTGCAAATTAACTGGTATAGACAGGTAAGCACCTCTAGAGCTGTATCTGTTTGTTGAACCATTTCAGTGGGTATTCCATCACCGTCGTCTGTCAGTTTGTCATACTGTGATGGGCTGTGTGTTTTTGTGAAGCTGGAGGCTATGCCAGCAGTGTTTTAAATACCAGCAGAGTCACCCAAGGTGGACAGGTTTCAGTGGCACTTCCCGACTAAGACAGACGGGAAAGCAGGAAGGGGCCATCTACTTCTCAAAAAAGTGGCCAGTAAAAACCTTATGAATAGCAGTGAAACACTGTTTATATATTACTGGTCTTCCTTGTAGGCATATGGATATTATTCCATCACGGACAGTATTGTACTTCAGGATAGATCTTGGAATCCTCTTTTGGATAATGAATGTGATACCATTTGTTCTGGTTACCTAGTGCCGCTCTGACCAGCATATACCACAAATGGGATGGTCTTAACAAATAAGAGTTTATTCTCTGACAGTTTGGAGGCTTTAAGTCCAAGTTCAAAGTGCCAGGCTCTAGGGGCTGGGTGAAAGCCCCTCAACATTGGGGTCCAGCTCTGCTTCCTGCTCCCGGCCCATTGGAGCTAAAAGCGTTTCTTAGACAGCTGCTGGCTGCTGAGGCTGAGAAGCCCCAGGCTGACAAGTAAAAAGGCACAGTCCCAATGTTACCAAACCACATGGCAGGCCATTAACTTAACTCCATTTTAAGTCCCAAGGTCGGCAGAGCATGGCAGGCTGCTGAACAATGACATGGCTACATGCAAGGTCCAAGCATGCCATAAACTAGAGACCATTCCCCAAGGCTTCTGCTTATATACAGGAAGCAGACCACCTCCCAAAGGCAGCTACTCAGCTGCTCACAGTACATTCCACCATGGAGTTGATTATCAGTCTCAACATGGGGAATACTACTTCCAGCTGCCCAGCCACTCAACCAGGGCCAGCCAAGTTGATGCACAAACTGAACTACCACAATGCCACCCCTTGTCAACTTGGCACCTGTATAGATCTTCATTGGGTAGCATCTGTACAGATCTCCCTCACTGGGTGGCTCCAGTCCCCTAGGTCCTCTAAGTGGTGACCTTACCCCCTTGGCCTGGTAGACCCTGTTCCTCTCCCTCTTGGACATGGCAACCCCTGCTCACTCTTGGGCAGTGGCTATGGCTCCATCTCACAGGCTCACATGAATGAGCAGCCCCACACTCCAGAACCAAGTTGGTGAAGGTCTGGCTCTTTGAAACCTATGGGGCTGTGGTGGTTCTACCCCCAAAGACCATGGTCCTACCCTTTCAGGCTGAGGCAGCTCTGCTTCCATTTCTTTGGTCTCTCCACCTCTTTTGATCAATGCCTAAGGCAACCCACTCTGCTGGAAGACCTCCTGCCCAAAAAGCACTTGGTTTTCTTGCTCCATGGGCTGGCCAACCTGCTACTCCATCTCATGCTGGTCTCTTTTACCAATTAATGCTTGAAGGCAACCCACTCTGCCAGGAAGCCACTTACCCAATGGCACCCAGCTTTCTCCTCCGTGGGCTGGTAAGGCTGTCGCTGTTTCATGCTGGTTCTCTCAGCTCTGCTACTGCCATCTCTCAAGCCATAATGCTGGGGTCTCTCTGCCAGGATCTTGGGCCAAGGATGCACTCCACCCACGTTTCCACATTTTAGGTATCTGTCAGAGCAGCACCCCACTCTCTCAGTACCAAATTCTGGTTACCTAGTGCCACTCTAACAAGAATATACCACAAATGGGATGGCCTTAACAAACAGTTTATTCTTTGACAATTCGGAGGCTTTAAGTCCAAGTTCAAAGTGCCAGGCTCTAGGGGGTAGGTGAAAGCCCCTCTGCCTTGGGGTCCAGCTCTGCCTCCTGCTCCTGGCCCACTGGAGTTAGAGGCGTTTCTTCACTCAGACAGCTGCTGACTGCTGAGGCTGAGAAGCCCAAGGTGCCAAGTAAAAAGGCACAGTTCTGATGTTACCAAACCACACGGCAGGCCATTAATTTGAGTCCATTGTATGTCCCAAAGTTGGCAGAGCATGACAGGCTGCTGAACAGCAACATGGTTACATCTAGGGTCCAAACATGCCATAAACTAGAGACCATTTCCCAAGGCTTCTGCTTATATACAGGAAGCAGACCACATCCCAAAGGCAGCTACTCAGCTGCTCACTGTAGATTCCACCATGGAGTTGATTATCTGTCTCATTATGGGGAATACTACATCCAGTTGCCCAGCCACTCAACCAGGGCCAGCCAAGTTGACACACAAACTTAATCACCACACCATTCTTCTTCAATTTGTCATTCCTGGCATAGTAGACCACATGATGATCTGAATCAAAACGGCCAATACCCACCCATGTCAGCTTACTAATGCCCAGGATATCAATCTTTATGTTTTCTATTTCATTTTTGACAACTTCTAATTTTATTAGATTCCAACTTTGTTCATTTCACGTTCTGATTATTTATGAATGTTTGCAGCTGTTTTTTCTCATTTTCAGTCATACCACATGAGCAAAAACACACCGGTAAGGTCAACTCTACTCTGAGAAGGCAACTCATATTTTGATTGCCTTCCAACTTGAGGGGCTCACCTTCCGGCACTATATCAGATAGTGTTCCACTGCTATTCATATAACGTTTTCACTGATCAATTGTTAGAAGTAGATGCCACGTTCTTCTTCCCAGTAGGCCTTAGGGATCAAGAATTAGGACATAAAAATTTTTACATGGATTACTCATTTATGTTTGACAAGTCATGGGATTTTATTGGTTATAAGGTTGCAACCAGAGGTTTGTTTCTTCCTTCAGATGAACATTGTAAATACATTGTGAGAACAGCAATCTTCTTGGAATTTTATTGATAACACTTAGATGTTTGGTGCTGAAATGATGAACCAGAAAAGATCCCACTGAAATATTCTCAAGGTAATCTCTCACTTATCAGATCCCGGTCTTTTATCTGAAAATTGGCAGATTGGACAGCAACCAGTCTACACTTGTCCTCCACAACTGCTGTTCGGACATGTTTACCGTGAACAAATACACTTTGTTTTTATAGGATGAATAATATCCTGAAAGGGCAACTTAGGTTTCCCATTGCCTAATTTAAGCTGGTCCCAGATATCATTAGCCTTTAAGTCCTTTCTTTATTTAAAATTTCTCACTAAGCCCTCAAAATTCACAATGCTGAGCAATGATTTAAGGTAAGGCTTTCTCTAGCATTTTCTGTGGTTGTTCTTGTTGTTTGCAAACTCCCCACCTTAAAGATTTGTGTCTGGAACATTTGTAATCATCCTGCAGAGGCTTAACTCATCCTCAGAGAAGGATCAAGCATTAATCCTTAGATTTGAAGTGTGTGGGCGCCCAAAACTCTTGGCCCAGAATTCTCATCTTAGCCCAGGCCCCAGAGGCCTATGGCTAATCCATTAAACCACCCACTTCTACTGAAAAATATGTTGTAATGTTTTCTTGGCAATGCTATGTCAAAGCAGTATTCTACAAAATTTGGGAATATGTGAGACTAGCCCTGGGGTTAGATCTCACAGGCATATGAATGGCATGCAAAAGACTACAACAAAATGGCAGAAAAATCTCATGACTTCTAAAGCTTTCTACCAAACCAAATCCACTGCTGTGAGTTGGATCCGACTCACAGCGGCCCTTCTTTGGGTGTCCGAGGTGGTATCACTACGGAAGTAGATTGCCCAATCTTCCCTCCGAGGAGTGGCTGGTGGGTTTGAACCGCCAGGCTTCTGGTTAGTGGTCAAATGCCTTAGGCACTACGCCACCAGAGCTCCTCATAAGCCAATAATCATCTTCCCAAGGAACACGATTTCCAAGGGACCTTCTAAGATATTCCCCTCTCCCTTGCATTCAATATAGTTAAGACACCTTTCTGGCTTTTGAAATATATCTTCCTTCTTACCTGCTGAAGCCATGAGGTACTCCAAGTTACCTTCTTAATTCCCAATAGTTAGAAGACATGAGAGCACAGTAGCTAAGCTAAGCTCTCAACCTGAATGCAGGTTGGCAATTAGAGATCAAATATACCTGGGAAAAAACAGGCATTCAACACAACCACTGGACTCTAGCCCTCTTCCAGCTCAGTTCTTCCTTTCTTCCTTGACGATTCACACTCTTTTCTCTAGTTTCAGATATTCTCTCAGATGTTTTGGCCTCCAATGTGGAAATAGCAGTTCTTGTCTGATTCATGGTCTTAGCTAGCTCTCCTCCCTTTCCAAGTGCAGCTCCCATCTGGTATTTCAGTCCTACTAATCTCTTTCACTTGACTCCCTTTACTTCTTACTGTCGTCTTCTTCCCATACCCATGGCCTGAATTCCTCCTCCTCCATCTGTTCAACTGGAAACCAGAGTTTTTCAGTTCTATTAGTGCTAGCTCTAGAATTCTACACAACACATGTGAAGAACTACTTAATCCAGTTGCTTACTGTCAAGATTCCATATCCACTACAGAAAGGAAACTTCCATATAGTAATAGGGAATCTTCTTTAAGCAAAACCACTTACTATGGAATTAGATTGGCAATATAACCCTTAATGATACTATAAAGACTGTAAGAAAATGGTGGGAAAGTACACCTCAAAGAAAATGTTTAATATGTATACATTCTTATAAATGTGTCATGTATTTTGGTATCATCATGGGTAAGAAGCCCCTTATCAATTATCTCTAATTTTCCTATCCAGACCATAGCTTCTGCTGAATAGGCAACAGACCAGGCGACTGTGCCTTCTCAGACTCAGCTGATTGTACCTGGTGAGGACATGGGTGGCAGTGATGGCCCATCCATAGGTCAATAAACTGTGACACAGCCTGGCTCATGGCTAAATCAGTTAAATCCTTCTCTCAGGGATTAAGGTGAAGACACCCAGAGGGAAGATAGTTCTGGTGGCTGGACCTGGAAGAGCATGCAGATCTGGGGACTGAATAACCATTTTGGACTATGTGTAGACAAATAACTAAAAAATAGCCAGCTGCAAAAGGAGAGGATATAGTACAGAGAGAGACTTTGCTGTGAGGGAAAGAGCTGGAAACGTGAAGAAAGAACTGCCTTGATTCCTGCCTTAGCTCTTCCAGAGTTCCCATGCATATGTATCCTTTCAATAAACCCCGTTATTTCTGGAACACTTGTGTGAGTCTCTGTTCCTGGTTAAGTTAAAGCCGTGGTGCAATGGTCTTTATGGACACTTACCTGGGTCACCATCAGAACTTGCTCCAAGGGCAGGTTGTTAGTGACCCCTTCTCAGTGTTAGCTTGAACATTAGCCCAGGGGATGCAACCAACCACATTCAGTTGTTATGTCAAGACTCTTGTCTTTGCCCTTTTGCTTTAAAGGAGATATACAACCTTAAAGACAGTGCTAAATAGCTTTAACGTAGAATCACAGACCCTCAGGGTAGGAAAGAAATGAGGTCACCATGTCCAATAACCCATCCCATAGTGAATCACCTCTGCAAATTCCTGGCCAAATGACTTTCCAGTACAGACTCAAATACTTCCTGTGACATTGAATTATTCCCGTAGCTACCATTTGCAGGGCATTTACTATGGGCTAAGCACTACGCTAGATACTGCACATATATTATCTCTCTTAATTTCTCTAAAAACAGAAAATACATGCTTTAGAAGAGAACTAATATTTACTGAGCACCTACTATGTGACTTTCTCTTAAATTTATAGATGCTATCTCATTTTATACTCCCAAAGTTTCTGTAATTATTTTCAAATGAAGAAACTAGGGCTCAGAGAGTTGTTCCCAAGATAACAGCCATATGTTGAATGCTGTGTCAGTTAGAACTTGTTGCTCTCTTTAGGAAAAAAAAAAAATTCTATTAATTTGAGAAAAAATAGAACTTATTGGAAAAATTTGGGGTAGCTCACAGAATTGAAAGAATGTTGAAGAATTGGACTTGGGAAAGACAGGAACCAGGGTAGTTCCAAGGTCCAGGGATTGGAGCCAATATTCTGGTTGGTCAGGTGACTGCTCCGAGAAGAATCCACTCCAGCAATATTTCCCACCCTTAGTCCAAGATAGAATGCCTGGGAAAACTATCTGATTGGGTCAAATTGGGTCACATGGTCAACTCTTGGACAAGAGCAGGTAGTATAATTTGATTGGTTGTCCCACTACTTTTAATGAGGAATAGTTATTTCCCCAAAGGAAATCAATCCATTGTTTCAGAATAAAGGGGAATGAATTCTGGAAAACAAAAGCAAGTATTTACCACAGTGGTGGAACTGGGACTCAAAAGTTTATTTCCACTGCCTTCCAGCTTAAGTGATGATAAGTTTGTCTTTATGTAGAAACAAAGCTATCTCCCTTGGACTTCCTATTATTGTTCCTGATTTTCCAGCCTGGAGCCACACAAAACAACCCATTCTTTCTCGCACCTGATAGTCCCTCACTTATTTGAGGGAATATAGCATACTCTCAGTTTCCCCAATTCCTACTCCAGTTTTTTCAACTCCTGGTTCCTTAAATGCTTCTCACATGATGTATCTTCTTCACTCTAATTGTTCTCCTCAGAATCTCCTTCAGATTGTCTATTTTCCCACTTAAAGTGTGGTGACCAGAGGTAACATGATCTGTTCAAAGTAAAGTCAGAATCACAAAACCTCAATGACCAAATGCTCATTTATTCCCATAGCCTGATGCAGCCTCTAGCGTCTGACTGGCCTAGTTCTGCATCATGTTGTTGTTGTTGTTATGTGCCGTTGAGTCGGACCCAACTCGTAGCGAACCCTCCTTTGGTTTCTGAGGCAGTATCACTACAGAAGTAGGTGGCCCAACCTTCCTTCTGAGGAGTGGCTGGTGGGTTTGAACTGCCAGCCTTCTGGTTAGCAATCAAATGCCTTAGGCACTACACCACCAGAGCTACTTTCCATGTAATAAACCCATTGTCATTGAATCAATTTTGACTTAATAGCGACCCTATAGAACAGAGTAGAACTGGCCCATAGAATTTCTAAGGTTGTAATCTTTACAGAAGAAGACTGCTACATTTTTCTCCTACAGAGTGGCTGGTGGATTTGAACCACTGACCTATCTGTTAGCAGCTGAGTGCTTACCTACTGTGCCACCAAGCTCCTTTTATTACTATTATTGTTGTTCTTATTACTACTTCATCCCAAGTAAGTAGGCATTCAGCCTTTCTGTGGCCACTGAAAGTGGTCAGTGTTAGAGAAGTCATGTCTATTCTGAGTGCAAATTGCAGGATTTATATACACTGTCAGTAGGAAAGGAGCCCGGGTGGTGCAATGGAAAAGCACTCAGATGCTAATTGAAAGGTTGGTGGTTCAAATCCACCTAGTGACTCCATGGGAAAAAGACCTAGTAATCTGCTGTCATAAAGATTACAGTCAAGAAAATGGTATGGGACAGTCCTACTCTATCAAATGGGGTCACTATGAGTCAAAATCGGCTCAACAGCAACATCGGTAGGAAATGTTATCAGTCTGGGAAATAAAACAGGACCTTGTGGGGAAATATACAATGACACAGGTAAGGTTTTAGGATTCTCCACTTTGGGCAAGCAAAGTGTAATCTGATTTTGCCTTGTTCTTTTCAGGAGTCACAGATGCAGTCATTGTGTCAGAATCTGAGATCAAGTTCCAGTTATCAAGGGGTGAAAGCTAACATGCAAATATTGATCACTGATAATACACTTAGTAACTAGAGTGGTTTCTCACGCCATAGTAAGCTCTGCCCTCAGCGCTTTCAAACTTCAATTTACTGTCCTACACTAATTAGACAAATAAGTATAGCATATAAACACACAGCTCTGGTAATATAGTGCCTAAGGCACTTGACTGCTAACCAGAAGGCTGGCAGTTCAAACCCACCAGCCACTCCTCAGAAGGAAGGTTGGGCAATCTACTTCCGTAGTGATACTGCCTCGGCAACCCAAGGAGGGGTCGCTATGGGTCAGATCCGACTCGATGGCACATAACAACAACAAATAAACACAATATATGCCCTAGAAAGTGGCCACTGTCCTTTGATGCACTAAAACACTGCGGCTGTCCTGGCATGGTGGGGGAGTGGCAGTGGTGCTGGTATGGTAATTGGCAGTGTAAGAGACAATGGCAGGATTGAAGAGAATTTCATGTGTGCACACCACTACGAGTCTGACTAAACCTATGTATTCAAAGTGACCTCACGTGTTACAGAGCAGTGGCAGAGTAAAACTGCTTCCTAGTGTTTTCTCGGCTGTAATCTTTATGGAAGCAGACTGCCAGGCCTTTCTTCAGCAGCGCTGCTGGGTGGGTTCAAACCACCAACCTTTATGTTAACAGTCCAGCACAAATGGTTTGTGCCACTCAGTGACCTACAGGAGGGTTAGTTAAAGGGGCAGGTTTGGCAGTCAATGGTTCGACTCCATGAAGGCAGGGCCCAACTCTATCTTGTTCACTGTATTGTGAACCCCTGGCATTGTGACTGTCTCAGAATAGGCACTGTGAATGAATGAATGAGCTGTTTTCAGATCCTAGCTCTGCCATTTACTAATGGTATGATCTTAGGCAAGTTCTGGAAATTTTCTGTGTCTGTTTCCTTGTTTATAACATGGGACTCATGATCATACCTGCCTCAGGATTGTTGTGGAGATTAAATGAGAAAATGCAGACAGTTAAGCACAGCACACTGTGAGAGATTAGTAATGTAAGTTGTTTTGACTTTTGATCATTGTTATTATTATTACTAACTTTTAATCATTTCTGGTAAATGGTCTATACACAGTAATCTCCACATTTTACAATACCTAAAGAGTTAAATTGCCACATAAGCAGTTGTTTTACCACAAGCAATAGTCAACAATGAGACAGTTAAGGTTTTGTTGGCTTGTTTGTTTTCTGCAAATTGCATTTTAAGATCCTCTGCTTCACTGTAATTAACTCTTTGAACTGGCCAGGCGCTTTTCGATGTAATCAGCAGCTGCCAATTCTCTGTTGCCCCTCCCTTCTCACTGCCTGGGAATGCGGTGCTGCACACTGTCCTCCGACTTCAGAGTTTGGGTAGCACACGGACGAATGGGAAGTTCCTCCAATTTATTTGGAGTTGACTTCAACACTCTGCAGTGAAGAGAGACAATGTGAAAGAAGGAATTTTATTTTATTTTTTCACTAGCTTGGCGAATGAAAACAAAAAGATTAATTACTTGGAAATTTTCTAAGAATTTTCAGTTCATTTTAGCAATGACATTACAGTTTTCAAGTTCCAGTCTCCCTGAGCACGACTTTTTCTCCTCCTCATCAACAATGAGTACGGTACAGGAATGTGGAACTGATGTCAGCAAAAACCCCACTGAATTCTCGAAAGGAATGAATGTTCTGTAGGCATGTGGGTAAAAGTGTGTGCATACTCTCTGTTGTACCATATATGATACATAGATACACAGATAAAATCTCCTGATTTCCTATTATTTTAAACAACAAAAAAGAGGGAATCTCTTCCTTAAAAGTTTTGTTCTTGTTAGTTACCGAACAGTGGATTTCGACCAGGGGCTGTCCCCTTTGGGGAGCAGATGACCAGGCCTGTCTGTGAGGAATCTCTGGGTGTGTTCCAGCCACCACCCTTTCTGCTGGTACAGTCAAGCACTTAACTGCTTGTGGCACCAGGGACTCCTATTTACAATTACTTGTATGAAATATGTTTTACCAAAATAGTATTTTTAACTTTCAAAATATACAAATTTATCTACAATTTATTGAAGTGGGGGAAAAAAAGACATGTATTTTGGTTTCTGGGAGAAAGAGCAAGAATTTCTAGATTGTCTCAAGTAAGATTCTGTCCATTGGAGCCTCAACAATATTGAGCAACAGCAAAATAAACAAACCAAACCCATCACCCTCCGGTGGATTCTGACTCATAGCGACCCTACAGAACAGAGTAGAACTGCCGCATAGGTTTCCGAGGAGACACTCTGCAGATTGCCTCTTCTTTCTCCCACTGAGCCGCTGGTGGGTTGAACCACTGACCTTTTGGTTAGCAGCACAATGCTTGAAGCACTGCTCTACCCGAGCTCCTTGCAGCAATATTAACTAACTCACTGCCCTGGAGTAGGATCCCAGTCATAGCGACCCCTCCTCGGGTTTCTGAGGTGGTATTAGGTCCTCTTTAAAAAGGAAGAAAAAAAAGTATGTGTGTGTGTGTGTGTGTGTGTGTGTGTGTGTGGTGGGGGGTAAATTTCAATTATTATCTTTAGCATTTCATACCATCTGGGGTTTTCAATTCTTTAGACATTGGAGGGGAAAAAAATCGGAATACCTTTGCAGTTTCTTCCTTGAGCTGTCTTCAGGGAACTATTTATTTTGCTTCTTTACCTTGCAAATAGCTAACGGCTTCCAGCCAGGGCTCGACCCAACCCTTTTGTGCCCTCCAGTCATCTCTGAGTCTTTAAAAGAAAACCGATTCTCTGGAATGCGGTGCGTGCACATGCCTGTCGGCCTGTGCAGCCCCACCTGCCAAGCAGGTAAACCAGATCCTCCGTGCTGGCCTCTGCAGCCACATTCCAGCCAGTCAAGCTCCTATTCTCTAATTGTTACCTGTCAAACAGGTCAACCAGGCACTTGGGCCTGGTCCAAACACGCGCATGTTCCCACGAAACCCTAAACCTGCAAACCTTTGACCTTTCCATAGTTCCCAAATTCCCTTGATAATTTTAACCAGGTCTGATTTAAATTCGAATGATGACTTCTTACCTGGCACACAGGTTCTTTGTCTCCTTGCCTATGGATAGTAAAGCTGATCATGTACTGTTTGGAGTTTCTGGGTTAGCTCTCCCTGGTAATTCAAGATGGCCAGGGTAGGGCTAGCAAGGGCTCCCTAAATGAAATCTGGAGCCCTAAATCACTCATGGAAATCACAGGCTGCCCAGCTGGTCCAAATGAAGAGTGAATTCCCTCAGGTGGGTAAAAACAGAGGTGACTCACTAGTGAAAATTTCCTTCCATTCTTTTCTGGCACTGGGCTGCCTGTGGGCCATGGGCTCAGCTCCAAACCTACTACTGGGTAGCCCTTAGGCAGTCACTTGAACTGTGGGGCCCTCAGATTCCGCTCTAGTCAAAGAAAGACCAAGGACCGCAAGGATTGTAAAGGTTGACTTCCAGAACCAGTTCTGTAGTCTTTGCTCCAGCTGATGCCACTCAAAGTAGGGGGTGGAACTTCTGAAAACAATGCAGTATCTTGGTCACCATTGTTATCTGGGGCTCGGCTGGTGCTTGAGGCCAGCTGGGATCAGCTGAGGTCTTGTATTGAGTAGGTTACCTGGGCTGAGGAATTCCTTCAAATATGGAACAATTATGGCTTCCCTGCCTGGATAGAATATAGGCCTTCTATTTTAGCATAGTGCCTAAGGCACTTGACTGCTAACCAGAAGGTTGGTGGTTCAAACCCACTAGCCACTCCTCAGAAGGAAGATGGGGCAATCTACTTCCGTAGTGATACTGCCTTGGAAACCCAAGGAAGGGGTCGCTATGAGTCGGGTTCGACTCGATGGCACATAACAACAACAACAACAACAACATTTTACTTCAGTTTCCCCTCTGCATCTTCTTGAATTACTTTTTAATTGGGAGGAGTAGTTGTTTTGGTTGTTTGATAGTACCGACGATCATTTTTACTCTACCAGTTATGGATTCAGAACCACAACTATGAACTCATTGAATCCATCCCTTCATTTTACAGATAAAGAAATTGAAGCCTAGAGAGGAGGTATGAGTTACCTGATGTCCCTCAACTTTCAGGTCCTTGCTTAAGGAAAATTGTGAGCTAGCAAAACCACTGCCAGAGAAGTGGTGTTGGAAAATGCTTCCAGGACTGCTCCTGTTACAGAATTTCAAAAACCCAGACAAAGAACATGTGCTTTCCAGCAGGTCTCTGAGACACTATGGTACTGTCAGGCCAGTTTGCTGGGAATTTTTCTCCACTTGGACTGGACACGTTATTCTACAAAGAGTTCAGGATCAATTCATGCCAGGGAGGAACTGGCACTTCCTGCTCTGTGCATCTAGCTCAGACTTGTCCGTCAGAGATAAACCGGCCGGGCTGGCTTCCAGGAGAGAAACTTCATCAGGTTCTGGGACGGTGGAGTCATGCAGTCTGCAGACCTACTGAGCACCCTTTTCCTCAACTCCTCACTGTAGGGAGAGCAATGTGTAGAGTACAAGGTTGTCAAGGAGGGACACTCCAACCAGAGCCCACCTGCTTTGTTCTCTGCGGGTGCCATTAGTCCCTAAGGGCTGCTCTGCACTGTGGGGACCATGATCCTCACAAGGCAGCAGTACATATTGAAGGGACCTTCGGAGGTCAAACTGCACAGATGGGTACTTCCTGTCTTTGTGAAGATCTCTGAGAACAATAGACAAAAATATGGATGCTTTAAAATGATTATTACACAGTGTCTCCATTGTCTAGTGCTGCTGTAACAGAAGTAACCCTAGTGGGTGGCTTTAACAAACAGATTATGTTCTCACAGTTTAGGAGGCTAGAAATCCAAATTCAGGGCAGTGGCCCTAGGCGGAGGCTTTCTCTCTCTCTATTGGCTCTGGGAAAGGTCCTTGTCCCTTTTCATCTTCTGTTTGTTGGTCCTTGGTGATTGATCTTCACGTGGCATGGCATGTCTACTTGCTTGCTGCTTGCTCAATCAGTTCTTTTCATATCTTGAAAAGATTTATTTAAGACACACTCTACACTGATAGGAACTCTGGTGGCACAATGACTTACACAATGAAAACTATAAAGCATTGCTGAAAGAGATTAAAGAAGACTTACATAAATGGAAAGAAGTTCTATGTTCATGGATTGGAAGACAATAATGTTAACATATCAGTACTACCCAAATCAATCTATAGATTCAATATGGTGCCTAAGGCATTTGACTGCTAACCCGAAGGCTGATGGTTCAAACCCACCAGCCACTCCCCAGAAGGAAGGCTGGGCAATCTACTTCTATAGAGATACTGACTCGGAAACCCAAGGAAGGACTGCTATGAGTTGGGAGTGAGTCTGGTTTGGTTTGGTTTTCTACACTAAAACTGTTCATTAACATAACAAAGCCCAAAAACCCATCCCTAAATGAGATTTTTAAAAAAACCCAAACTCACTGTGGTGGAGTCCATTGGACTCATAGTGACCCCTCCTTGGGTTTCTGAGGCTGTATCTCTACGGAAGTAGATTGCCCAATCTTCCTTCTGAGGAGTGGCTGGTGGGTTTGAACCTCCAGCCTTCTGGTTAGCAGTCAAATGCCTTATGCACTACGCCACCAGAGCTCCTACAACCACTATGTTGTTGTTGTTGTTGTTGTTTGCCAGCGAGTCGGCCCCGACTCATAGCGACCCCTCCTTGGGTTTCCAAGGCAGTATCACTACGGAAGTAGGATTGCCCAACCTTCCTTCCTAACCACTATAGAGGTTAGGAATTACAAAACATATTTTTTGAGGACAAAATTCAATCAATAACAAACAGTATTTACACAATATTCCTGATTAACATTATTTTCCTTTCATAAATGCAAAGTTTTTCACAAGTAAATTGTTTACTAACAAGACCTTTCAAATCCCACATATCATAGTTTTAGTTATTTTCCATTTCTCTCCACCATGTACTAGCTGTGGAACACTAAACAAGTTACCTGAACTTTCTGAGCCTAACTAAGCTTTCTTATTTGTAAAATGGAAACAATGGTGGAATTTCCTTAATAGGATCATTGTGCTCAATAAGCCAAATAAAGTTCCTTGCCTAGTACAGGGACTGGCATACAATAAGCATCCAATAAGTATCAGATATTTTTGTTGCTGTTGTTGATATAACTTTTTAAATAGTGGCCTATAGGACCCAGAATGGTATGTCTGATAATCAAAAAGTAATTTAATCAACAAACAAAAATCAGTTGGGTTTCTATATACCAGAAATGAGAAATCTGAGGGGGGAAATTAGGGAAAGAATTTCATTTACAATAGCATTTTGTTGTTAGGTGCTGTTGAGTCAACTCTGACTCATAGCAACCCTATGTACAGCAGAATGAAACATTTCCTAGTCCTGAACATTTAAGAGAATAAAATATCTAGGAATAAGTTTAACCAGCGATCTGAAGGACTTACACAATGAAAACTATAAAGCATTGCTGAAAGAGACTAAAGAAGACTTACATAAATGGAAAGAAGTTCTGTGTTCATAGATTGGAAGACAATAATGTTAACATATCAGTACTGCCCAAATCAATCTATAGATTCAACATAATCACAATCAAAATTCCAACAGCCTTTTTTACAGAAATAGAAAAACCAATACTCAACTTTATATGGAATGGCAAGAGTCCCCAAATAGGTAAAATAATGGTTAAAGAGAAGAACAAAGTAGGACGATTCACATTTCCTGATTTTAAAGCATACCGTACAGCTACAGTAATCAAAACAGCCTGGTATACTATGAAGAACTGTATTCCAACAAATTTGAAAATCTGGAGGAAATGGACAGTTTTCTAGAAACACACCACTTACCTAAACTAACACA
>NW_006921608.1:11239622-11242288 GCF_000298275.1 Orycteropus afer afer | reverse complement strand
GCTGGTGGTTCAAACCCACCAGCCACTCCTTGGAAGGAAGGTTGGGCAATCTACTCAGAAACCCAAGAAGGGGTCACTATGTGTCAGGTTTGACTCCATGGCACATAACAACAACAACATCACTACGGAAGTAGATTGCCCAACCTTCCTTCCGAGGGGTGGCTGGTGGGTTTGAACTGTCAGCTTTCTGATTAGCAGCCAAATGCCGTAGGCACTATGCTATCAGAGCTCCCAACAATAGACACATATATCAATGGTTAGAATTGAGAATTCAGAAATAAACCCACACACATCTATGGTCAACTAATTTTCAACAAGGGTGCTAGGTCCTTTCAATGGGGAAAGAAGAGTCTCTTCAATAAATGGTACTGGGAAAATTGGATTTCTACATGTAAATAAATGAACAGGATCCATACCTCACACCATACACAAAAACAAATTCAAAAGAGATTAAAGGCCTAAATGTGCAAACTAAAAGCATAAAATTCTTAGAAGAAGAAGCAGGGGCAATACTATCAGGTCTAGCTTTCAACAATGGATTATCTGATATAATAGCAAAAGCACAAACAGCGAAAGATAAAATAAATAAATGAGACATAAAAATTAAAAACTTTTGTTTGTCAAAAGAATTTACCAAAGAAGTGAAAAGACAAGCTACCAACTGGAAGAATATCTTCAGAAACCACATATCTGACAAGAATCTGATAACTTAACAACAACAACAAAAATACTCCCATCATAAAATGGGTAAAAGACTTAAATAGACATTTCCCCAAAGAGGACATTCAAATGGGCACCAAACACGTGAAAAGTTGCTCAGCATAATTCACCATCAGAGAGATGAAAATCAAAACCACAGTGAGACATCATTACACTCCCACTAGAATGGCTAAAATTAAAAAAACAAACAGATATTGGCAAGAATATGGGGAAATTGGAACACTTATCCATTGGTAAATGGATAAAGCTGCTGTGGAAAAGAGTGTGATGAGTCCTCAAAACACTAAAAATAGAACTACCATATGACCCAACAATTTCACTCCTACCCCAAAGACTTGAAAGTAGAGACTCAAAAAGAGATTTGTACCTTAACGTTCATTGCAACACTATTCACAATAGCCAAAAGTGGAAACGACCTAAATGCCTATCAACAGATGAGGAGATAAACAAAAGCTGGTACAGTGTAATACTACTCAGCCAGTAGGAGAAATGAAGTCTTGATACATGCTACAACATGGATGGAGTTTGAAGACATTGTTGTTGTTGTTGTTATTTGCCGTTGAGTCGGCCCCGACTCATAGCGACCCCTCCTTGGGTTTCCGAGGCAGTATCACTACGGAAGTAGGATTGCCCAACCTTCCTTCCGAGGAGTGGCTGGTGGGTTTGAACCGCCAGCCTTCTTGTTAGCAGTCAAGTGCCTTAGGCACTATGCTACCAGAGCTCCTTTGAAGACATTAGGCTGAGCAATATAAGTCAATCACAAAAGGACGAATACTATATGACCTCACTTATATAAAAAGACAAGAAAAGGCAAACATATAGAGACCAAAGTTTATTAGTGGTCATGGTGGGAGGTGGTTAAAAATGATGGAAAATTCACATTGATTAAGGGTAGGGTTGCACAATCAATTATTGTAATTGCTGTAATTAAGTTGCACACTTGTAAAAAGTTGCACTGGCAAAAAGTATGTGATAGATATATTTACAACAATGATGGAAGTGGCAAGGAGTAGCTGCTGAGGCTGCTTATGTAACAATGAAACACCAGACGGTTCCTTAGTTTGGAGGTTTAGAATCATGATTTCATGGGACATTCTAGTTCATTGGGCTAATAACATGACATGTTTAGTCCTTCTGTTCTACCTCCCAGTTTGTTGTGCAGTGTCTGGGGTCACAAAAGTTTGCAAGTGGCCATTGAAGGCACAACAATTAGTCTCTATTCACCTGGAGCAACAGAAGAAGGAGAGTCACGAACGAATAGGAGGAAATTGCCTAATTGCCTTCATGAACAATTGCCTCCTTTGCTATGAGACCAGAAGAACTGAATGGCACCCAGCTACAATTACTGAACATTTTGATCAAAGATTCCACAGAAGAATCCTGATCAAAAGGGGGAAAATGTAGAACAGAATTTCAGATTTTCATGGATTCTAGATTTTCTGGAGCCATGGAGTTACAGCGCTGGAAGCATTGCTGAGAGATAATATTTAAACCTTAAACCAAAAGTATCCCCTAAAGTCATCTTAAAACTGAGTAATAGTTTAGTAAGGCTATAGTCTGCAGTATGGCTTATACCTCAATATAAAGAAAACAAACATCCTCACAACTGGTCCAATCAATAAACAGCTTCACGATGGATAGAGAAAAGACTGAAGTTGTCCAGAACTTCACATTACTTGGTTTTACAATCAACACCAATGGAAGCAGCAGTCAAGACAGCAGATAACATACTGCATTGGGCAAATCTGCTGCAAAAGACCTCTTTCAAGTGATGAAGAGCAAAGATGTCTCTTTGAAGACTGAGGTGCACCTAACCCAATCCATGGGATTTTCAGTTGCCTCTTATGCATGTGAGAGCTGGACAAAGAATAAGGAAGACCAAAGAAGAGTTGATGCTTTTTTTTTTTTTTAATCTTATTTTGATTTGGGTGAAGATTTACAGAGTA
>NW_006921608.1:11237112-11237617 GCF_000298275.1 Orycteropus afer afer | reverse complement strand
ACATTTGGTACATTGCCCTTCTCTTCACCCAAATCAATATTTATCTCTATCTATCTATCTAAGAGTTGATGCTTTTGAGTTGTGGTGCTGGAGAAGAAAGCTAAGAGTACCATGGAATGCTAAAAGGACTGTTCTGGTTACCTAGTACCGCTCTGACAGGAATATACCACAAATGGGATTGCCTTAACAAATAGGAGTTTGTTCTCTAGAGGCTGGGTGAAAGCCCCTTGACCTGCGGCTTCACCTTTGCCTCTTGCTCCTGGCCCACTGAAGCTAGAGGCGTTTCTTCACTCAGACAGCTACTGGTTGCTGAAGCTAACAAGCCCAAAGTCGACAAATAAAATGGCACAGCCCCAATGTTACCAAACCACACAGCAGGCCATTAATTCAAGTCCATTGTAAGTCCCAAGGTCAGCAGAGCATGGCAGTCTGCTGAACAATCACACGGCTACATGCAGGGTCCAAGCATGCCATAAGCTAGAAACCATTCCCAGAGCTGTTTCTT
>NW_006921608.1:11231608-11235492 GCF_000298275.1 Orycteropus afer afer | reverse complement strand
AAAAAAAAAGATCTGGAGCATAGTGCCTAAGGCATTTGGTGGGTTCAAACCCACCAGCCACTCCTCAGAAAGAAGATTGGGCAATCTACTTCAGTAATGATACCACCTAGGAAACCCAAGGAGGGGTTGCTATGAGTTGGATCCGACTCAATGGCAGTGAGTTTGGTTTTTTGGTTTATCACTACGGAAACAGACTGCCCAATCTTCCTTCCAGGGAGAGGCTGGTGGGTTTCAATCGCCAGCCTTCTGGTTAGTCAAATGCCTTACGCACTATGCCACCAGAGCTCCCACCAGGAACCTTAGAGGGCACTGAATTTGTGTTAATAAGGAGAAATAACTCAGAAAAGGAGAGTGAGAATGATTGCACATCTCAAAGAAAGTTATTATGCCACTAAATTGTACATGTAAAAACTATTGAATTGGTGTCCGTTTTGCTGTGTCTATTCCCTACAACAATAAAATACATAAAATTTAGAAAGCAAAAGTTAATTTCAGAATAATTGAAAACTTTTTACTTGTTTTGTAGTACTGTGAAGGAGAGATGCCCTAGTTTGCTCACACACTGTAGTAGCTCCCTGTCTGAGCAATATCTTAAATTCTTGGTGGTTTTTCCTGCCATCCTTCACACTTCCTTCTACCCCATTTGCCACTTGTTGGCATGGAATCAGGGATTTGGAACAGATGTCAGTATCCAAAAATACAAAGCCTAACTAGAAAATGCACGCTGCAGGTCTTTTCCACCATAACCCTTCTTCACTGGCTCAGCTAATTCAACTGCGCACATGATGGCAGCTGCATTGAGTTTTCCTCTCTGATCCTTTCTTTAGGCCACCACACAGACCAGAAAACAAGCTTCCAGAGGAAGGAGAAGAATCAGAAGACTAATTGGACAGTTTTCTTTAATGTCCTGGTTTTTCTAAAATAGGAATGGTCCAGGGCCACTCCTAAACTGACTCTCTAGTGCGGAGCCAGAGCCAGGCACTAGGCAAAATCAACTTGGATCCTGGGGATGGATAGAGAGGGACAGGTCAAATAAGTTTGGCTGGACATTTGACCCTATGTTAGTAAGAAAGAAAATCAGTCACGGTCCTGCAAGTAACAGATGCTTATAATTATTTTCACTGAACACACAACATCCAAGGAATCATCTAGTCACATGGATTCTAACTCCTAACTCTTTTTCAAATCCATTGATCCCTCTACATCTTCAGTGCTTCTGCACTAATTTAGAGCACCATAGTTTTGCATTTCAATTAATACAAAAGCCCTCTAGCTGGTCTTCTAATCACGGATTCCTTGGCCTTTGATGATTTTGCTATAGATTGTTGTTGTTGTGTGCCGTAGAGTCAGCCCCAACTCATAGGGACCCCTCCTTGGGTTGCCGAGGCAGTATCACTACAAGCACTCCTTGCTATAGATTATCTCTCTAGTAATCTCTCTAGTGGGAGCTCTGGTAGCGTAGTGCCTAAAGCACTTGATTGCTAACCAGAAGGCTGGCGGTTCAAACCCCAGCCACTCCTCAGAAGGAAGGTTGGGCAATCTACTTCCATAGTGATACCGCCTCAGAAACCCAAGGAGGGGTTGCCATGAGTTGGATCTGACTCGAAGGCACATAACAACAATAACAACAACAAATCTCTCTAGTACGGAGCCCCGAAGGATGTCTGGTGGTATGGTGGTCAAAGCATTTGGCTTCTAACCAGAAGGTCAGTGGTTTGAACTCACCAGCCATTCCTGGGAGAAAGATGAGGCAGTCTCCTTTCTTAAGGGTTTACAGCCTTGAAAACCATATGGAACAGTTCTACTCTGTCTTATAAGGTTGCTAAGAGTTGGAATAGATTCAATGATGGTAAGTTTGATTTTGGTTTGAAAGGAGCCCTTGTCATGTGATGGTTAAGCCCTTTGCTGCTAATCAAAAGGTCAGTGGTTCGAACCCACCAGCAGCTCCAGGGGAGAAAAGACCTGATGATCTGCTTTCGTAAAGATTACAGCCTCAGACACCCTATGGGTGGTTCTGCTTGTCATACAGCATCATTATGAGTCTGAGTAGACTTCATGAGACACAATATTTCTCTAGTGGAGTCCCTGGGTGTCGCAAAGAGTTAAGTGTTCTGCTATTAGCCCAAAAGGTTGGTGGGTCAAACCCAAGCAGAAGTGTCTCAGAAGATAGGCCTGGTAATCTGCTTCCAAAAGGTCATGGTTTTGAAAGCCCTATGGGGAAGTTCAAGGAGCTCTGGTGGCATAGTGCCTAAGGCATTTGAGTGCTAACCAGAAGGTTGGTAGTTCAATTCTACCAGCCACTCCACAGAAGGACGACTGGGCAATCTATTTCTATAAAGATTTACCACCTCGGAGTCGCTATGAGTTGGAATCAGCCCTATGGCAGTGAGTTTGGTTTTGGGTTTGGTTTATGGGGTAGTTCTACTCTGTATACATGGGATCACCATGAGTGGGAACCCACTAACAACAGCATCAGCCTCACCCTGGGCCTTTCCCCTTTGCTCCAGGGCACACACGTTTCCTGCTCTTTGCACAAGAGTTCCCTCTGCCTGGAATACCCTCTGGGCCTGACCCTTATTCAACCTTCAGGTCTTCGCTTAGATGTACTTTCTACAGAAATATCTACAGAAACTGATCTATAACCCCTTCCCAGCCTCAGAGCAGCATGGTAGCAGGGACAGCTTCCATCCTGGCCCCCATGCCTAGGGCAGTGCCTGATCATCACATCAAAGCTGTTCAATGTATATTTTCTCATTTAATCTGCATAATAGTCCTAGGCCATAAGTATGACTACACCCTCTTGACAGATGAAGAAAATGAAGTGTATGGATGTTAAATAACTCCCCCCCAAGTTTACCCAGCTACTATAGGAACAGGGTATGGGGTTCCAAAGCCTGTGCTTTTAAATTCTACAAGATGTTGCCCCCAAAACACTAAATTTACACTAATTAAGCTAATCAGGAGTAAATAGTCAGAACATGAGGATCTGTTCTAACATTACTGATCTGACTCACTAAGGAAGTAGATCAAAGTATGTGGACTAGCTGGGGGCATTTACTGAAGGAGATTAGCCATTTTACTTCTGTGGATGTTTAAAGGAGTCCCTGGGTGGTGCAAACCATTAAGGCACTCAGTTGCTAATCGAACGGTTGGAGGTTTAAGTCAACCCAAAAGTGTCTTGGAAGAAAAGCCTGGTGATCTACTTCTGAAAGAAAAACCTGAAGTAGTCTGACACAAATGGGGTCACCATGAATCAGAGTTAACTCAAGGGCTACTGGTGACAGGTGAGATTTTTCAAAGACACTTTCAAGGCAAACATGGGTATACGGGTGGATAGATGGGTGGACCTGAATATTAGGTATGTCTATGCAGTGGGGAGTGTACCCAAGACCATGTATAGGGTTGGCAGACAATGGTTCTACAAGTATATTTGCATGTTGGGTAAAAATTCCCAGGTGTATAGCAGAGCTGAGAAGAGACAAGGTTGTAGTCACTTCTTGGTCACAGACAGCTACCCAGAGGGAGTGAGAGATTGAACCTATGGGCTCAGGACCACAGTCTCAGGGGATATCAAGTTCAGTTGGTGTAACATACTATATAAAACATTGCTTCACCTCCTACTTTGGTGAGTAGTGACTGGGATCTTAAAAACTTGCAAGCAGCCATCTATATGGAACAATGGGTCTCTCCTCATCCAGAGTAAAGAAGAATGAAGAAAACCAAAGATCCGTGGAAAGAATTAATCCTAGCAACTGGTACACCATGTGATCCTCAGCCTATATGACTATTAGACCAGAAGAACTAGATGGTCCCTGGCTACCACTGTCAACCATTTGGAGGGGGACCTATGTAGGAGATCCTGGATAGAGAGGGAGAACAATGTA
>NW_006921608.1:11213890-11231168 GCF_000298275.1 Orycteropus afer afer | reverse complement strand
AAAAAAAAAAAGACACTTTAAAGGCTGCTTTCTGAAGAACTTGTTTTTACTGATTATAAATGATGTTTGGATGCAGAATATTTTTCAGATGCTAGCAGTTAGAAAGTCTGTGTGTATATGTGTGTGTGTGTGTGAGAGAGAGACTGAGGTTCAAGGGGAATGGTCCTCCCAAGTCAGAAACACAGGGAGCAAGCTTAGAGCTGATACCACACTGATCCTGGGCGGTAGAGCTCGAGGAAGGGCGCCAAACAGAAGGACCCTGGGCGACATGTCAGGGGCGTGAGAATGCCGATACCTCACCCACCCAGAGCCTCCAGACCTCAGGGGATGGAGAACAAACTTGATGCAGGAGAAACAAGGGCTGTCCTGGGACTGGTCATGGTTAGAAACAGCAGAGGAGGCTTGAAGTGGGGGTGTTTTAACCAGCTTAGAAAGGGCGAAAAAAAGAACACAAAGTCAGTGTTTTCTAATGTCTCACTCAGGCCCTCTCAAGAGAGATTTGAGATTAAATGTTTGAATTAGAGCCCAGGAGGACATGAGAATATCAACTGATTTGGCCTCCTGCCCTTGAAGACAATGAGTCAACATTATTTAGTCAAGTGCTTTGGTTAGAAATAAATAGGAACAGAAGCAACCAATGAAGCCTGTGGGTAAAGTCCCATCGAGCACCCTCCTTCCCTTTCTCTCCTCCACACCCTGCTTTCCCCTTTGCCACTCAGCCATACACTCCTGCCAGCGCCTCTGGCAGGGCCTGGTTCTTGATGAAGAGAGAATAGGGTTCAAGGCCCTAAGACAATGAATAAGATCACTGATTAGATACTTACAGAATGTAGAAGGATTTATTAAAGAAAGTGCTTTCCAAATCAACGTAGGCTTACAAATAATGAAACATAGTGAAATAAAATAAAAATTAGTATTAAGGTTAAAAGGGGAAATGTGGTGATAGTGTTTATAAAAATTCAATAACACACAACAAGAGTAGAAATACAGAATTAAAATCTACCAAGTGATTACTTGCAACTATTAGGGCAGCTAAAAAAAAAAAAAAAAAAAAAAAAAAGTCAGAAGAGGAAAGAAACACTCATGCAGAAATCAGTTTGTCCTTTAAGCTAAGCATCATATAAGAATGTGAAGACCTGAGTAGTGCCTGGAGTCTTAAAAGTTTGCAAGCAGGCATCCAAGGCACAACAATTGGTCTCTTTTCACCTGGCGCAACAGAGGAAGAAGGAAAATCAGGAACAGGATGAGGAAATGGAATGTGTGGCTAATTGCCTTCATGAACAACTGCCTCCTTTGTCATGAGTCCAGAAGAATGGTGCCCAGCTACCATTATTGAACATTTTGATCAAAGATTCCATAGAAGAATCCTGATCAAAAGGGGGAAAATGCAGAATAAAAAATGCATAATTTCAAATTCGCATGGATTCTAGACTTTCAGGAGCCATTGAGTTTTAGCCCTGAAACTATTGCCCTGAGATCATCTTTAAACCTTAAACCAAAAATATCCCCTGAAGTCTTCTTAAAACCAAACAGTAGATTAGCTTAACTAGTAAAAAAAGGTTTTCCTTGAGCATCTGCTCTTGTAAGAACTATTTATACTGCAATAACTGTAGTTAACAATAAACTACAAGTGGATACATACATAGACATGAAAGCTGAACAGGTATGGGAAGAAGAATGGGCCTATACCCACAAATATACATAAATCTATATCTGTATGGAACCAAATTGACAACCAAACTCAAACTCATTGCCATCCGTTTGATTCCAATTCAGAGTGACACCTATTGGGTTTTTGGGGCTATAAATCTTTATAGAAGCAAACTGCCTCATCTTTCTTCCACAGAGCACCTGGTGGGTTTGAACCACTGACCTTTTGGTTAGCAGCCAAATGCCTTAACCACTGCACCACCCAGAGCGCCTTAAATTGACAAGGACAACTCTAAAGATTAGATAGGAACCTTAGGAGGCAGTGAATTTATCTTAATGAGGAGGGAACATCTCAGAAAAGGAGGGCGAGAAGAGTTGTGCAACTTAAAGAAAGTAATCAATGCCAGTAAATTGCACGTGTAGAAATTGAACACGTGAATAGGTGTATATTTTGCAATGAATATTCTCAACAAAAATAAATAAATAAAAGTTAAAGAAAAAAGAAACAAATGAAAAAAGAGAATTAATAGCTGTTAGCAAGAATAAAAAAAAAGGGAGGGGAAATCTTATGTCCAAGTGGAAAGCGTTACTCCTATTTACTGCAGCAATGCGTTTTAACTTGACTGTCAGAAAGCTACTTGAATCAATTAGTGGCTGAGTGAGGCAACTGAAATGCATCCAAGTCCCTACCTGTAAAAGGTAATAATGTTTCATAATAATGTACGATAATAACCTACCCTGGTATGTGAACACTGGGATGCTGAAAAATAAGTGAAAAAAGAAGGAGCCTTTTTAAACACACACGTGCAAACATGCACCCACACAAAGGGTTTGTACTGCTTATCTGCTTCAATAGGAAGCCCCCACACAGAAAATGTAATTGGACTGAAGGTTTATCCATGCCCAAAGCAAACAGACACCAACTACAATGAGTGCTTTGGAGAAAAGAGGGACTTGCATGGATACGTGGCTACAGCTGGCTATAAGAACAAACCAACTCAAGTTCTCTTGGGAAGAAGAAATAAAAACTGACAGTGTTCTAGATTCATTAATAAATTTATAAGATATACTAAGACATTACAATTCTAATGCTAGCAAAATTTCAAAGGGCTTTTATAAATGAGCACAAATAAAAATCATTCTACCATCTGCTGTGTGCCCTTGAACTTGCTAAGGGCTTTCTAAGATACAAAGGAAATAGAAGACACCATCACTTCCCTCAGATTTTGTCTAGTTGGGTGGAAAAAGTGAATGTACATTAGAGGATGCACAGCCCAAAGTAGTTGGTAAGTAAAGAAAGATTGTATGGCTTAGATGCCTGGGGTCACAGGAAGTCAGAGAGCAGGAGATCATGTGTTACAGGACTAGACAGAGAAGAATTCACAAAGAAAGTGAATCTGAGGAAATTTCTTGGAGTGGAAATGTCCAGGTACTAACCGGGATGCCCAATTAAATCATCATGGGAAAGGTATTTGCTGAGATATCTGATATGAGCTATAGGGCTCATTACACTCTAAGGCTTATCATATGCCAAGTGTTTATGTGTAACTTCCCGTTTTCTTATACCGCCACTAAAAGGCAGGTCCTAACATCATCCCCTTGTTTTAGATAAGGAAACTGACACACAGAGGGTAATCCCCTTGCCCTAAGTGAGGAGCTAGCGATCAGCCCACATATTAACCATTGTACTCTATTAATCCAACAATAAATGCCCAGTAACTATTGACGCTCACGGTGTAGCAGAAAAATTATTGAAAGTCTCAGCATCCATCTAGATATTTTTGCTAAGATAACTACTTTAAAACATAGAAATTTGGTGTGGAAATTTCATAGATATCAAGATATTGTATAACCTACCATTGTACAAAGGATTTTCAACGAACTGTTAAAGGAGCTCTGATAGCCAATGGTTAAAGCATTTGGCTGCTAACCAAAAAGTCGGCAGTTCAAACCCACTACGTGTTCCACAGGAGAAAGATGAGCCAGTCTGCTTCCATAAAGATTTATAGCCAAGGAAACTCTCTGGGGCTGTTCCACTCTGTCCTATAAGGTCACTAAGAGTCAGAATCTGCTCAATGGCAGTAGTTGTTTTTGTTTTGTTCTGTTTTTTTGGTTACCTCTCAGAAGACCTGCCAATTAAATGTTGTTGTCTTTTCTCAACATTCCATTCAGTTTATAATAATGAGCAGAGTTTTGGCAAAATTTCTTTCTTTCTCAAATTGGAATGTCTGATTCTGCCTAGTTTTGTCAGCAGAGGTGGAGTTCAATGCATGCAACTTGGTTTCTCGATTCGGGTTTAATTTTGCCCATACTTAACCTATATGATGGTCTGTTAAGATCCATGGGAACTGCAAGTCTTTTACCCAATGATGTTTTGAGATAAGCCAAGAAATGGCTAAATTTCACTGAGATTTCTTTGAGGTGATCCAAGAGCCTCTGCTGGAGGCCATTCCCTTTACTAAAATCCAGCCTGGGAGGGTATCAAGATCAAATGAAACCGAGAATCCAAGATCCCCAGCTGTTTCTGTGGCTTTAGGGATGTGTTGGATTGCTTCTTACAGCTGCTGACAAATATTGTCCAGGCCCCATCACTGGAAACTACCTTACCTGAATCACTTGAAAATTTTTAAAATTGTGTGTGTGTAAGTATCCATTATGTCAAAACTTGTAAATACCTCATAGACCATAGAGATTATTCCAGACACAGTCTCATACTGGTCCACAAGGGGACACCTGAACAAGGATGATTACTGCAGTGTGGTAGGGCTGGGGGGGTGGGGAGTAGTGTGGGTGAATGTTACAGGGCATGTGGTTGGGGACAATGTGGAAGAAGGACAAACTGGAATACTGGGCAGCAGTTAGAAGCAACAGACTGGAAATTCCCATAAAAACGTGGATGGAGAGAATGAGTCTAGAGAACAATACCACCTATATAATGTGAAAACACAAGCATGCAAAGCAGCAAAATACATGTTTACAAGAATGTATATAAGCACAAGTATATACTGTCTCTACATCAACTGCATTAGAATGGTTGCTTGTGGGGATGGAAAGGAACTTGGAGAGGGAATAAGTATAAAAGAAAATAAATAAACAAAACAAGAAAGGGATCTTGAACACACCAGCGAAGACAAGAAATAGGCAGACTCAACTCTCTGCATCCTAGGTCCAAACACAGGGAAGAAATATACTTAACCCCAAAATGTTTTTCTTGTGGGTGTTCTTGAACGAGGTGTTTATGAGTGAGGTTAATGATTGCCAGGTGGGTTCTTAAGCTCCTTGGATGTGCTTGGATGCTCTTTGGGCCAGAGGTGCTCAATCTTGGCTGCTCATTAGAATCACCTGTGGAGATATACTAAAAAATGCCAATGCCTGGGCCTCACTCCCAGAGATTCTGTTGACGTGGTCTGTGGTGAGGTATAGCATCAGAACTTTCCAAAACCTCTCTCTCTGCCACCCCAGGTAATTCTGATGTGCATCCCAGACTGAGAACTACTGCTTTAGGCTTTTGCATGTTCATGTTGCATTCTCTGGCATTGAGAAAAGAGACTATTGAAACCAGATTATTTTCCTTTTTCCAAATATTAATTTCATTATCGAGAGCATTAAAGATGGCAAAATTCATTTATTAATCTGATTATACATTTAAAACTTTTTACTGGGCTGCGTTGTGCTTCTAGGGCACTGCTTGATTCTAGGAAATGTATGCCCGGTACAAATGGATGCTCCTGAAGTTAATCAAGGAGTTCTGGTTGTGTAGTGTCTAAGGCATTTAACTGCTAACCAGAAGGCTGGCGGTTCAAACTCACCAGCCGCTCCTCAGAAAGAAGGTTGGGCAATCTACTTTCATGGAAATACCACCTCAGAAACCCAAGGAGGGGTTGCTGTGAGTCGGATCTGACTCGACAGCAATGAGTTTGTTTTTTTTGTTTGGAGTTAATCAGTGTACACCCTGCCCTGTTGTACACAGCAACCTGTTTGAGTGTGCACTGTGTGCCATGCACTGGGCTAAGTGCTATGGCTCCGTTGATGACTAAGACTAACATGGTCACTGCCCTGTGGAACCTCCAGCTTCCAAGAAGGGGATCACACATGCTTATTACATGAAGTGTGACTGATCTTTTGTGGGAGTGGTGCTGGGAAAGTTCACGTCAGGGCCTTTCACATAGTACGGGGTGTCATGGAAGGTTTGCTGGATGAATTGAAATTTGAATCGATAGCTGAAGGATGAGAACGTAGGAAGGTCTGGGGGTAGGGTGTGAGAAAGACAGTGTCTATCCAGAGAGAATATCCCCTGCAAAGGTATTGATATTTTTACCATGTTCCTAACATAACAAAGGAGCTGAAAGAAACTCAGAGTGAGTGTGCTAGGCAGGGGTGAGAAGTGGGGACTTCAAAGGAAGGGGAGGCATGGTTACAAAGAGTCTTGTAGGTCAAGTTAGGAAGTTTGGACTTTATCACTGCAGTGCAGGGAATTTCTTGGTATAGCTCTTCTAGCCATGGTCTTTGTGACTCCACCAGATGACTTCATGGAACTATGCAAATGTGAGGTGCTTGTGGCCCATCAAAGGAATTAGATAGCTTGTTAATAATGTAAGTGAAGGTCCATGGCACCCTTGTGGGCGTGGGACCATGAAAATAAGGTGTATGGTATCCTAACTTGGAGATTGATTGGGTTTGCATTCTCAATTGTCTTAAAATGAGCCATCCCAGAGACAGAAAAGGGCATCTCACTACCATTAAGAAAGAGCAGCCAGGAGTGGGGTGCCTCCTTAGACTCGAGATCCTTGCACTGGACCTTCTTGGCAAAGAGATGAGAGATGACAGAGAGATTGCAGAGAGAAGGCAGCAGAGGCAGCCAAACTGAGACCAGCACAATACTGAGGGGCAGGCTTGCCAGCCCACAGAGCAGAAAAAACTGAGTGCCTTCAGTAGGAGGCTTGCTAGCAGAGCTGGATTTCTCTCTGAGCATTTAGTCAGCAAAACTAAAAGAGCTTTGTAACACTTGTGTGGGCAGGGCAGAGGCCAGGCCAGGGGGCCAAGGGCCAGAGAAAGACTTGCTTTGGGGCACATCTGAGGGGAGCCTGTCCTGATAGAAGAATTGTATCCTGAGCATTCCTGAACCTGAAGTGTAGCCTGTTACTTCCCTAATAAACCCCATAATAGTGAGATTTGTGTATGAGTTCAAAATTAATCAAGGAATTATCAAACCCAGCAGAGAAGTAGAGTGTGCCATGAGAGGGACAGTTAGTGTCTGAATTGGTTAAAAAGCTTGGAGGGTGGCATCATGTCTGACCTCTGCCTCATAGAAATCAGCCTTGGGCTACTGATGCTCATGCCCTCTCCTACTTGTGAAGTTAGAGGTTAGACAACACCACCCCCACGCCCTTTTTGCAATCACATAGGCAATGGGATATGCCCACTAAAGTTGAGACTGTCTGGATAAAGATGATATTAAAGCTACACCTAGGGAGACCATATAGGGTAAAAAGGAAACCTGGGACACTGCTGTTGGGAAGACTGTGGAGAAAGAAGAGGCCACAGAGGAGATGGGGTAGAAGTGGGGAAGAGAAGAGGTTTCCAGGAGGGAGCAATCAGCCAACAGTAACAAGTGCAGATGAAAGGTCGAGTGAGAACTTAGGAGTGTCCACTGGATTTGGCAACAAGGATGTTATTGTTGGCTCTAACCAAGGTAGTCTCAGTGTCTGGTAGATTACATGTACAGCCCTGGTAATATTTATCCTGAGCTGCTTCTTGGCTGAGCTTCCCAGGCAGGGGAAGGAACTAGAACTAGGAAGGGTGCTGCCTCCTTTATGAGTATGGGAATCATCTTGGAATGAGTCCTTTGTTTAGAGAAAGAGAAAAAAAAAGGATGACTAAACAGAGGCATCACAGAATAAGAGTAAGACAAGAAAAAGTAAATGAGTAAGAAGTTGAAAGGAAAGAGCCTATCAGAGGAGATGAAGGTCAAACTAAAGGAACCAAATCTAGACAAACGTTTATAAAGCAAGTACCCTTCAGGGTTTACACAACCAAAACAAGGCAATCCAGTTGAGGCTCGCACTAGAATAGTCACTTTAGTAGCTAAGAGAGCAACTGTGTTTGGAATCCACAGACTTGGACTCAGTTTCCAGCACCACAAATTAGCATGTCCTTGGAAAGGCATCTGTTTCCGTATCTGTAGAATGGAGTTAATAATGCCTAACATGTTAGTTTGCCACAAGGACTGTAGCTCATTCATAGTGTCCTTGGGGTGATACAGTTAACCTGCTCAGCTGCTAACCAAAAGATTAGAGGTGCCAATCTACCAAGAGGGGTCTCAGAAGAAAGGTCTGATGATCTACTTGTAAAAAATCAACCATTGAGAAAACCCTATGACCATCTAGATGCAATGATAGGTATTTCCTTGTTCAGAGCAAAGAAAAATGAAGAAAATCAAAGACGTACGGAAACAATTAGTCCCAATGACTGGTAGACCACGTGATCCTCAGCCCACATGACCATGAGACCAGAAGAACTACATGGTGTCTGGCTACCACTGTCAACCACTTGGATGGAGATTGGTGCAGGAGCACTGTCAACCACTCGGAGGGGGACTGTCACAGGAGATCCTGGATAGAGTGGGAGAACAATGTGGAACAAAACTCAAAATCATTAAAGAAAAAAGAAAAAGAAAAAAGACCAGGTCTGATAGAAACTGGCAAGACCCCTTCACCCCACAAGACTATGGCCCCTAGTCACCTTTCAGGTCTGGAACTGCACTCACTCCTGTGGCTTCCAGCCAAACAATAGATAGGAGATGGGTTGAACATTTACATCAGGTAGATACACTCCTTGGAGCTATCAATCATGGGAGAACAGAAGGGCAGTGTTTTCACAGGGAGACAGCTCAGGGGGCGGGAGTACATGGGTGGGAGGGAAGAACACAGGGAAGAGGTAACTATAGGGAGGAAATGGGAAGAAAGCTGTTAACATTGTGGGGAATCACAGTCAATGTCATGAAACAAAATGTGTATGAACTGCTGTATGGCAATGAATTTGCTCTGTAAACTTTCACCGAAATCACAATAAAAAATAAAAAAAGAAAACCCTATGGAACACATTTCTACTCTGACACACGTGGGGTCACCATGAGTCAGAATCAATGAAACGGCAACTAGCTCATGTGCCAGACACTTGGTGAGACACAGGGCTACAGCAGTGAGCAGCACACACCTGCCTTCCTGTGGTTCGCTGTCTAATAGGGTAGATAAACATTAAATGGACTGAAAACTAAATAAACAACAATAATGATATCACTACAATTGTGATAAATCCTAAAGCAAGAAGAAAGAGAATATATGTTAGATGCGGAAAAGTGCCTGGTGCATAGTAGGTGCTCAAGAAATGGTTTTTATGACCATCTTCACCATAGCAGGCATTTTTAACGAGACCATCTTCAGCGAAATTGTGAAAAGACATATTTTATCTGTACTCTCTGCAGACTCTGTCTTTCTTCTCGTTTCCTCTCCTGGATTGGTGGTGTTTATTTTTTGTTTTCTTCTTAGCAAAACTGTTTTTTAATCAATGTCATTAAACAAGCCCAGGAAGAAGTGAGCAGAGGAGGGGGAGAGATTGGAGGTGGGTATCATTTCTAGATTTTCAGAATCACACATGGTGACATGGTAGTGGCTACCAATGTCACCCCAGAAGTTCTTACACACAACGACAGGGGTTTTCAGTGTTTGTTCCTCACCAACACACACACACACGTGCATTCACGCATTTTATTAGAAGTAGCACAAAGATGAGAAAGATGTCTTTTTTGTTGTTGTTTTTTGTGACAGTAATCTGTATAGTATGTTGGAGTCTTTTTTTTGAGCAACAGTGACACAAAGCTGACTCATTCGGCAGGAAAGCTTGCCAGTATGAGTTGAGAGTGAGTAGGAGAAGCATGTATAACTTATCAGCCAAAAGAATCACTGATAATAGCCCCCACTGCAATAGCCCGTCTAGCAGGCACAAGATTTGATACTCTCCACATCTCCGGTTCAAACCCACCAGCCACTCCTCGGAAGGAAGGTTGGGTAATCTACTTCCTTAGTGATACTGCCTCGGAAACCCAAGTAGGGGTCGCTATGAGTTGGGTCTGACTCGACGGCACATAACAACAGCAACAACACATCTCCATGACATATTAACTCCACTTCATAGGTGAGGAAATAAAGACTCAGAGAAGTTTAAGCAGCTTACCCAAGGTCTCAGAACTGTGACTTCACCCGGGCTTTATGTTTCCAAATGCCCTTTCACCGCACTGAACTCTCTCAGGAAAAGGAAGAAATAAGAGAGGGCCCAAGATGTTGGGTGGCACCTGCAAGGGGTCTGCTAAGAGGCTCGTGTCTTTCATACCAATTATCACCCACTCAGCACACTCACATGTGCTTTCTCCAGCCTCTAATTTCTACTCTCACACACATAATGTGGAGGCAGGGACCGTGTGAGCAGGCACTGAGGGAAGGGTGAAGACAAATGGCAGCTAGAATGAACGTGGGTCTGGGAAAATGATGATTTGGCCTGGGCCCAGAAAGAGACTGGGGCAGGTTAGTGCAGCTGCAGCACTTGTGGGTTTTTTTGTTTTCTTTTTTTCCTTTTAATGTAAACTCCATATGTGTCAGAGTAGAACTACTTCACAGGAGTATGTTTTTTTGAACATTTTATTGTGGTTTCGGTGAAAGCTTACAGAGCAAATTCGTTTTCCATTCAACAATTTACACCCATTTTGTGTGTGTTTGTGTGTGTGACATGGGCGCTCTGGTGGTGTAGCTAAGGCATTTGATTGCTAACTAGTAAGACTGGTGGTTAAAACCCACCAGCCACCCCTCAGAAGGAAGATTGGGCAATCTACTTCCATGGAGATACCGCCTCAGAAACTGAAGGAGGGGTCGCTATGAGTCGGATCTGACTGAAGGTAGTGAATGGGAGGGAAGGACACAGGGAAGAGGTAACTATGGGGAGGAGGCGGGAAGAGAGTTGTTACATTGTGGGAAATTGCAGTCAATGTCATGAAACAACTTGTATATGAACTGTTGTATGGAAAATGAATTTGCTCTGTAAACTTTCACCCAAATCACATACACAAAAAAGATGTTTAGCGTTAAAGGTGCTTTCACTGCCCTTTGTTCCTCTGGAGTATATAACTTCTGATTGACTAGGATACTACGATCATTTTAATTTTCCCCTGGGGAGGAATCTGAAAGAACATAGTCCCAGAGTTAGCCTGAGCCACTAATCCCTAGAACTGAAATTGCTACACATAGACAGGTATCATCGAGAGTCTTTTTCAATTAGCAACCATACACCTGAAGCTTTGAACAGTTGCTGCATGTTTATCTTTCTCTTCAAGTTCTCTCTGTTGGCCCTCATAACCAGCCAAGTTCAAACAGCCTTGCTGTCTGGCAGCTACGAAGGCAACTCCCCACCCCTTACCCCAAAGCAGCTATAACCAGCCGATTTCCATGATCTCCATGTATGTTCTATTGCCTTTTTACTTAATTGGGCTTTATGATGTATCCACTTCCTTCAAGGATTTGCAGTGGCTTACCATATTAAAATCACACATAAAGCATAATGCGTCCAATGCACAAACACGCAGACCAAAACGCAAGCCATAGGAAGACAGAGATGTTCCAGTGGGTGAGTTCCCTTGCTTAATTTTCACTTGCAGTGAAATACAGCCATTAGAGGAGCAATACTGGGGCGTGGTTAAGACGTGGCTTTAGGAGTTACATTGTCTGGATTTTAATTATCATGCTGTTTGCTTAAATTCTCCAAGTCTTAGTTTTGCTGTCAGTAACAGGATCGAAGAACAAAATAAGAGGATGTATGCAAAGTGCTTCGCCCAGTTCCTGGCACACAGTAAGCAATCAATTTGGGTGTGTTGTTGACATTATTATTTCCACTGCCACTACTAGGATTTGGATGATACCCACATTGCATCGCTTTCTGGTTGTGTGCAAAGATCTAGGTGGGATTACACCCCTCTGGTAGTGTAGTGGGTAAGGCTTTTTTTTTTTTTAATTGTGATTTGGGTGAAGATTTACAGAGCAAATTCACTTTCCATACAGCAGTTTACATACACTTTGTCTCATGACATTGACCACAATTTACCACAATGCAACAGCTCCCCTCCCACTTCCTCCCCATTGTTACCTCTTCCCTGTGTCCATCCCTCCATGCACTCTTGCCCCCTGAGCTGTCTCCCTGTGCATAAGCAGCCCTTCTTTCTCCCATGATTGTTCTCTCCAAGGAGTGTATCTACCTCAGGTAAATGTTCAACTCCTATGCCTATCTTTTGCTTGGCTGGAAGCCACAGGTATGGGTTCAACTCCAGACCTGACGGGCAGCTAGGGGCCATAGTCTCAGTGGTTCCATGATACTCCATCAGATCAGCAAACCTGGTCCCCACCCCCTTTTTTTTTTTCTCCAAATGATTTTGAGTTTGTCCACATTGTTCTCCCTCTCTATCTAGGATCTCCTACATAGATCCCCTTCCAAGTGGTTGACATTGGTAGCCAGGCACCATCTAGTTCTTCTGGTCTTGTAGTTATATAGATTGCAGATTGGATGGTGTACCAGTTGCTAGGACTGATTATATCCATGAATTTTTGGTTTTCTTCATTCTTCTTTGCTCTGGACGAGGAGAGACCCATCGTTGCATCTAGATGGCAGCTTGCAAGCTTTTAAGATCCCAGTCTCTACTCGCCAAAGTAGGGGGTGGAACAATGTTTTGTGTAGTATGTTATGCCAATTGAGCTTGACGTCCCCTGCGACTATGGTCCCGAGCCCACAGGTTCAACTACTCAGTCCCTCTGGGTAGCTGGTTGTGACCAAGCAGTGACTACCACCTTGCCTCTTGTCAGCTCTACTATACACCTGGGAATTCAGATCATGCATATAAACTTATAGGACCATTGTCTGCCAACCCTATATATGTTCTTGGGTACACTCCCCACTTCATGGACATACCTACTAGTTCAGCCTTTCCACCCATCTATCCAGTGGGTAAGGCATTTGGATGATATCTAGAAGGTTAGCAGTTCAAACCCACCAGCTGCTCTATGAGAGGAAGATGAGGCAATCTACTTCCATAAAGATTCACAGCCTTGGAAACCCAATGAAGATCGCTATGAGTTGGATAGACTCTATGGCAGTGGCTTTGGTTTATAGGAGGGAGGTGGCAAAACGAAGAAAGGTGTAGTGAACTTATCTCTGGAGTCTCACCATCTGACAACCCAAAGTGGCTGGTCTTATGCACGGCAGTGAGATTATTCAGGCTGCAGGAGAGGATGCATGATTTGAAATTTCTTTAATTTTCTCTGTTTTGTTTTGGTTTTGTTTGCAAGCTCTGTTGGACATTTGCACAGGCTGGCCTGGCATGCGGGCTCTGTGATCACCAGGCGTGGAGCTGAGCCGAGCCAAGGAAATGCCACGTGCTCAGTTTCAGATCATGCTGTGGTTACTGGGGTGTGGTCTTAGAAGACCCATGGGCCTCTTTCTCAAGTCTTACTGTTCTGTTGATCTCTGAGGAACAACAGATCTTCAGGCTGCTGATCTCAGAGAACATCTGAAGTCTATTTGATGGACTCTCGGCTGACAGCAGAAATACCTCCAACCACAAATACTTGGACACATTGTCATCACATGTAGCCAATCCTCTTGTCTCTATTGGGCAGGTCAGAGTTGACCTATGATCTCATATATTGTTAACTACTCAGCAGAGTTCTACTGAACCACCCAGCCCATCCAATTACCCCTTACCTCCCAGCCTTCCCTTGGCATTGCCTTAGTCTCCCAGCTTCCTGAGACAAATACCATAAGGACAGGCATGTGTGTGTGTGCGAGGGGGGGAGCAATTATCAAGGAGCTATTCATCTAGTTCTGCCCAGTATGTGCTGCCCATGTAGACATCAGCCTCCCTTTCTCTCTCTCCATCCAGCATGGTGGGCTCAGGGCTAGAGCTGCTCATTATTAATCTCAGCATCCCCATCCTACCTCCCAACTCAGGCCTATTTGATGGCTGATACTTGGTATGTACTCAGTAACTACTTACTGAATCAGGGCATAAATAGGAAAGCAAATGAGCAAAGGAATGACGTATTTCAAAGGATGAATAAAAAGATTAAGGAAGAAATAAACCCTACAGGCCACTGGCTTGAGTGTTCACATTGCAGCCAAGGGTACAGAGGCTGTGCTGAACCTCGGTGTCAGGACTAGGGTCCGGGTCTTCCCACTCCAGCTGCAGCCCTCTGTAGCTTTTTTCCTCTCTTGGTCGTCATTTCATTTTTCTCACAGAAAGACTCTAGAGTATGCCTGAAGAGCAGAGAAGCCAGTCTCTGTCAGCCCCACCTGCCACTGAAGTCACTAGTTCATTAACTAGGATATGACTTAACCTGGCCTCATTACAAAACCAAATCAATAAATATTGATTGAGTGCTGGCTATGTTGACAGCCCAGGTGAGAATGAGGGAAAGCAGGAGACATGTGGGACAGGAGTGCTGTGTGCAATTTGTCTGTCTATTAATGGTCAATCTGACACCCCAAGTCATGTCCATAATATAATCTTGAGCAGACAACAAGCTTTGCCTGTGTTGTTTCAACCAGGAAAAATAAGCTGGTTGGGGGCGGTCTCTACTGGCTCCAGAGAAAGCCCCTTTCTCCCTCAGGCGGAGGGAGAGGAGAATGTTGTGTAAATAATGAGTCCAAAACTACACCCTGTTCATGCACGAAAATTCCAAGAATGATTAAACCTGACTGTGGCTCCAGGATAAACAGAAATTTAACATTGCAATGGCTGTGTACCAGCCCATGCACTTGCTCTTGGTCTCTCCTCTCTTTGTGTCACACACACAGCCCCTGTCAGCGCACTACCATCTTGTCCATGAGAAAGGCAGTTTAGTCTGATGGAAGGGTAGTACTGGGAACAGTCAAAAGATTTGATCATTGAATGTTCAGCCACTCATTTACTGTGACCATGAGTACATCAGTTAAATGTTCCAGGTCTCTATTTGTCTATTTAAAAAAGTAGAATACCTATATCAATATTTATCTGCTTTATAGGGAAGACTACAATTGTGTTCCATAGACATAAACACTCCTTAGAAGTCGAACTACTACTGCATGGTTCACACAAAATATTCTTCAAAAGTCACCTAGAGACTTCAATACCCCACTTTCCATAATGGATAAAACACTAGGCAGAAGATTAACAAGGAAACAAATGACTTGAACAACATTATAAACCCAGCAGACCTACTAGATACCCATAGAACACTCCATCCAACAAAATCAGAGTATACATTCTTCTCAAGTCCATATAGAACTTTCTCCAGGATAGATCATGTGCTAGGTCATAAAACAAACCTCGATAAAAATAAAAGAACAGAAATAATGCAAAGTATGTTCTCTGATGAAAATGGAATGAAATTAGAAACCATTAAAAAATAACAATAATAACCCACTGCCATTGAATCAATTCCAATGCATAGCGACCCCCATTGAGTTTCCAAGGTGATAAATCTTTATGGAAGTACAATGCCCCATTTTCCTTCCACTGAGTGGCTGATGGCTTTGAACCACCAACTTTCTGGTTAGCAGTCAAATGGCTTAGGCACTGTGCTACCAGAACTCCTTAGAAACCCATAGCAGATAAAATTTGGGAAATGCATAAAAATATGTGGAAATTAAATAACACACTCCTAAGGAAGGTTGGGCAATCCTACTTCCGTAGTGATACTGCCTCGGAAACCCAAGGAGGGGTCGCTATGAGTCGGGCCGACTCGAGGGCACATAACAACAACAACAACAAATAACTGATGGGTCAAAGGGAAATCAGAAAATACTGAGATGAATGAAAACAAAGACACAACATACCAAGACTTAAGGGAAGCAACTAAAGCAGTGCTTAGAGAGAAATTTGTAGCTGCAATTGCATACCATAAGAAAGAAGAAAGATCTCTAATCAATAATTTAACCTTCTATCTTAAGAAAGGGAGCTCTGGTGGTGTAGTGCCTAAGGCATTTGACTGCTAGCCAGAAGGCTGACAGTTCAAACCCACCAGCCACTCCTCAGAAGGAAGGTTGGGCAATCTACTTCCATAGTGATACCGCCTCAGAAACCCAAGGAGGGGTCACTATGAGTCGGATCTGACTTGATGGCAGTGAGCTTGGTTTTGGTTTGATATCTTAAGAAACTAGGAAAGAAGAGCAAACTAAAGCAGAAGGAAGTAATAATAAAAATCAGAGTGGAAATATATGCAACAGAGGCTAGGAAACAACAACAAAATTCAATGAAAACAAAAGGTGATTCTTTGAAAAGATCAAAACTGACAGCCTGTTAGCTACACTGACCAAAAGTCGCCTGTAAGCAGACCTCTAGCTGTGGATAGACTCCAGGAACTGTTTATTCATAGTTTACCATGGCCAAGGAGGCTGAAGCTTTGAGGGCTAGTGGTGTGGCCAATGCAGAAATAAGACTAGAAACCCTGAGTCTCACCAGGGGCTTCTGACACTCTACCCCTCATTTAAATTCTAACACCAAATCAAATGCACGTAAATCAACTCATGGATGAAATGCAGTAGGAAAACCTTTGAGGAGAATTTTATTGTGATATCCAGCGGGAAATCCTTGAGTAAGTCAAAGCATTGCCTCCTCATTTTGTCTTTGCATAAATTAAAGTGTCCTATTTTGATTCTGCTTGAAATAGGAATTACTCCCAAACATTAGATCTATTTCCTCTGGTTGCTTGAGGACATCCCATGACCGAAGTAGATGTAGTGAGCCCAAACTCACTGCCATCCAGTTGATTCCAACTCATAGCAACCCCCATAAGATTCCCAAGGCTGTAAATCTTTACAGAAGCAGATTGCCTCATCTTTCTCCCACAGAGCAGCTGATGGCTTCTACTGTCAACCTTTTTTGTTAGCAGCCCAATGCCTTAACCACAGCACCACCAGAGAAAACAAAATCATGCTCCTATAAACAGCTGCTCTCTCTCAGGGTCCTGTGACTCTTTGGGGAGTATAACCTTGGGCAGAAAATTGTTGGGCAGTGGAGGAGTTAGGGTACGCACCATATGAGAGAATAAGGTCTGTTTAAGAGACCTTAAATTCCCAGAACATTGCCTGCCTCTCTCATAGTATTATTACAGAAACACTGCTCAAGGTGTGAGGCAGAAATGAGAAAAATGAGGCCACTTTGTGTGACTGCAGAGAGAAAGCTTGAATCTTTTCTGAGGAAAGATAAATCTGGGATTACTTCTAAGAACACAATCAAAATCAGCACTCTGATAGGAGACCCTAAATTGTTCTCCCTTTAAGATTATTGTTGTTGTTGTTTTGCTGTTGAGTTGGCCCCAACTCATAGCCACCCCTCCTTGGGTTTCTGAGGCAGTATCACTACAGAAGTAGGATTGCCCAATCTTCCTTCGAGGAGTAGCTGGGGGTTTGAACGGCCAGCCTTCTGGTTAGCAGTCAAGTGCCTTAGGCACTATGCTATCAGAGCTCCTTTTAAGATTATGGAGCCTCTATTCTCCCACAGGGAGCTCTGGTAGCATAGTGGCTAAGACACTTGCCTGCTAACCAGACGGCTGGC
>NW_006921608.1:11203569-11213790 GCF_000298275.1 Orycteropus afer afer | reverse complement strand
GTTCAAACCCACCAGCCACTCCTCGGAAGGAAGGTTGGGCAATCCTACTTCCGTAGTGATACTGCCTCGGAAACCCAAGGAGGGGTCGCTATGAGTCGGCTTTGACTCGATGGCACATAACAACAACAACATTCTCCCACAAAGGAGTCCCTGAGTAGCACAGGTGTTTCAGCTACTAATCCAAAATTTGGCTGTTCGAACTCATCCAGAGGTGCCTTGGAAGTAAGGCCTGGTTATCTGCTTCCCAAAGGTCACAGCCTTGAAAATCCTGTGGAGCACAGTTCTGCTCTGCAACACTCGGAGTCACCCTCACTCAGAACTCAGCAACTGGTCTGGGGATTATTCTGCCACGTGGGGACACACCCACTCTCAAACATCTGGATTTAGCCCCTTTCAAAGCGTATTTTCTCAGGTCTCAGCAACAAACCAGTTGAGCTTGCTTTTCTCCTTGATATGAATTTTATTGAGCTACTAATAGACTAGAACCTGAAGGCAGGGTGGGGTTTTTAGATACAGTCAAATGAGCTGAAGTTACTAAAAGTCTTAGAGATATAAAAATAACAGGTAATATTTCCTGAGCACTTGCAGTGTACCTTACCTGAATTAACTCCTTTAATCCTCTCAAAAATTGGATCAGGCAGGTGCCATTATTGACTTCACTTCACAGATAAGGCAACTGAGGCAGAGAAGTTAAGCAATCTGCCTGAGTGCACAAGTGACAGGGCACCATTAACTCTGTGTCATTAACATGCCACATACCACCCAGATTTAAATTCTGTTGTGGTGTTCAGCCTTTTTCTTTCAAATTCCTACTTACTTCCCCCAGCTGCAATCCTCTTCAGGAACTTGAAGAAAGTTAAAAAACAAAGAAGTCAAAAAACAAACTAAACTCACTGCTGTTGAGTTGGATCCGACTCATAGCGACCCTTCCTTGGGTTTCTGAGGTGGTATCATTGCAGAAGTAGATTGCCCAGTCTTCCTTCCGAGGAGTGGCTGATGGGTTTGAACCACCAGCCTTCTGGTTAGCAGTCAAATGCCTTAGGCACTACGCCACCAGAACTAGGAATCACAATTAGATAGAAAGTTGGAGCTGGCAGGGACCTTGGAAATCATAGACACTAAGCTCCTATTTTACAGATTAGGAGTCTAAGGTCTAGAGAGTCCACATAGTTGCTGGATGGTTACTAATGATGTAAGAATTATTTAAGCAAGGTACAACCAAATAGCTCTGGTTTCAATGCTTTAAGATCCCCTAAAAATAAATCTAGGAGCTCTGGTAGCATAGTGCCTAAGGTATTTGACTGCTAACCAGAAAGCTGGTGGTTCAAACCCACCAGTCACTCCTCAGAAGGGTCTCTGGAGTGAAGCCTGGGCACCTGCACTTTTTTTTTTTTTTTTTAAATCATCCCCAGGTGAATCCCCTTCATAGTAAAGGTTAAAAACCACTTACTTACCCAATATGTGACAGACTCTTCCTGCTTCACCAAACCAATACTTTATTTAATCAAGGACTCAAGTAGTGATTATGGAATACGTTTTTCTTTTTTTAAATATCGTATATAACCAAAAAACAGAACCAGTTGTCACAGAGTCAACTCCAATTAGTGGTGATGCCACGTGCCCTTCCTAAACAGAGTTTGGGCATCTAAGAAAAGCAAAGTCAATATGAGTGTTGGGGTCTTGAACTCTTTCTGTGACTAAGGAACCACGTTCCAAGCATGCAACCACTTTCAGGTATTACCTAAGTGTGAGATTAAGTTTAAGAAGATGAAGGAGGTGGAGGAAACACAAACCTTTGGAAGCAAATTGGCTTGTGTTTGTCTTATCTAGAAGGGCATCAGCAGACCTACCTGATATCCCCATATAGCACTCTGCCCTTGCTTTTCCCTCACTGGGTTTACAAATGCCAGTGCAAACATAAATGGCCCTCAAGCTAACACCAGGCTCTCATCTAAGGACATTCAGTTATTAAAAAAAATAAAGTGTGGGTCAAAATGAATGGCAGGCAGTAGCCCCACAGAAATAATCAGCCCACTTGCCCAGGGGCCAAGTGCTGATGTATAGGAGCAGAGGAAGGGTATGGGGAGGAAACAGGACTGGGATCTCCCAAGCCTGGCCTCTACGCCCTCAACACTAAATAAGCAAATGGCAATTTAAATCACTAGTTTTCCTTTTTAATTATGCAAAAGGATGAAGATGATCCCTATGATGTTTTAGGGCTAGAATTCAAATGAGTCAAATGAATGAGTCAAATAAAAAACAAGCCTAGGAATCAAACAGACCTGTAGGAAAGTGGGGGTGGGGTTAAATGGTCCCTTTGCGCAGTTTGCCTTCAGGGAAGTGACAGGAAAAGCAGAAGTGTGTTCCTGGGCAATTGTGTGCTCTCCCAGCTTCGCACAGTGAAGAGAATTCTGTACAAGCCTGAAGGACTTACCACAAAAGCCTGAAGGACTCAAAGAAACAGGCTGGACTCCAACCCAGTCTTCTAAGGCAGAATTCACTGAAGCCATGAATTAGTGAAAGCTATTTGATAAACAGTGATGAACAGTGACTAAAACCATCAGGGACCAAGGAAAACAGCTACAAATGGAAAAAAATGATTTAAATGCTTGTTATATTTATGAATTAAAAAAAAAAAAAGTGTGTGCCGAGAATGTTAAATGTTATGGTGAGTTGTACCTGTGATGAGCTTGATATTGATGGGAGATAATATAAATAAAATGATCACAGTAACACATTATTTATTGTTCTGGTTCCCTAGTGCCGCTCTGACAGGAATATACCACAGATGGGATGGCCTTAACAAACAGGAGTTTACTCTCTTACAGTTTGGAGGCTTTAAGTCCAAGTTCAAAGTGCCAGTCTCTAGGGGCTTTGTGAAAGCCCCTTGACCCTGGGCTTCAGCTTTGCCTCCTGCACCCGGCCCACTGGAGCTAGAGGGATTTCTTCTCTCAGACAGCTGCTGGCTGCTGAGGCTGAGAAGCCCAAGGTTGACAAGTAAAAAGGTATAGTTCCAATGTTACCAAATCACATGTCAGGCCATTAATTTAAGTCCATTGTAAGTCCCAACATTGGCAGAGCATAGCAGGCTACTGAACAATGACATGGCTACATGCAGAGTCCAAGCATGCCATAAACTAGAGACCATTTTCCAAGGCCTCTGCTTATATACAGGAAGCAGACCACATTCCCTAAGGCAACTACTCAGCTGCTCACAGTAGATTCCACCATGGGGTTGATTACCAGTGTCATCATGGGGAATACTACATCCAGCTGCCCAGCCATTCATCAAGGCCCAACAAAGTTGACACACAAACTGAACTACCACATTGGTCTTGCCTTGGATTTTGAAATCATTGTGAACATTTCTGAATTGTTACTACAGACTCTGGTCTTCTCTGTTTTGCACATTTCAAAGCCTACAGAAAACATCAACTATGGCTGCTTATGTACAACTAAAAATCTCATGAGATTTGATTTCTTGGTTTCGAGATTTAGAGTCATGGTTTCATGGGACATCCCAGTTAATTGGCCTAATAACATGTTTAATGCTTCTGTTCTACCTCCTACTTGGATGCATAGTACCTTGTGTCTTAAAAGCTTGCAAGCAGCCATACGAGGCCTAACAATTGGTCTCTATTTGCCTGGAAAACAGAAGAACAAGGAGACTCAGGAATAGGAAGAGGATATGGAATATGTGACTAATTGCCTCTATGAACAATTACCTCCTTTGCTGTAAGGCCTGAAGAATTGGATGGTGCCAGGCTACCATGACTGACCATTTTGATCAAAGATATCATAGAAGAATCTGATCAAAAAGAAGAAAATGCAAAACAGAATTTCAAATTCTCATGGGCTTCCTAGAGCCATGAAGGTTGGACGAATCCCTGAAACTTATCCTGAGATAATCTTTAAACCTCAAACCAAAAATATCCCCTGATGTCTTCTTAAAACCAAACAGTAGTTTAGCTTAACTAGTAAAAAATGTTTTCACTTTTCATAACTGAACTATATCAAAAGGAATGTGGCATCAGAATTGGAGGAAAACTTATTAGCAACCTGCAATATACAGATGACACAACTTTGCTTGCTGAAAGTGAAGAGGACTTGAAGCACCTACTCATGAAGGTGAAAGACTACAGCCTTCAGTATGAGCTGCACCTCAATATAAAGAACACAGATATCCTTACAATTGGACCAGTGAGCAAAATCATGATAAATGGAGAAAATACTGAAGTTGTCAAGGGCTTCATTGTAATTGGATCCACAATCAACACACATGTAAGCAGCAGTCAAGAAATCAAACAACATATTACATTGGGCAAATGTGCTGCAAAAATCTTCTTTAAAGTGTAAAAGAGCAAAAATGTCACTTTTGAAGACTAAAGTGCCTTGACACAAGCCATGGTATTTTCAATCACCTGTTATGCACATAAATACTGGAGAATAAATAAGAAAGCCCAAAGAAGGATTGATGATTTGAATTATGGTGTAGTGAAGAATACTGAATATAGCATGGACTGCCAGAAAAATTGAATGATGCAGGAAAAATTAAAAGAAGATGGAAGGAAAACATAGAGTCAATGTACCAAAAGAATTGGTTAATGTTCATCCATTTCAGGAGGTGGCATAGGATCAAGAACCAATGGTATTGAAGGAAGAAGTCGAAGCTGCACTGAAGGAATTGGTGAAGAACGAGGCTCCAGGAATTGACAGAATACCCAATGAGATATTTCAACAAATGGATGCCACACTGGAGGCACTCATTCATCTATGCCAAGAGATTTGGGAGACAGCCACTTGGCCAACTGACTGGAAGAGATCCATATTTGTATCCATTCCAAAGAAAGGTGATGCCATATGTGGTGTAGTAAATTACATAGTGTGGCTTTTCTAGCCATAGATGTTTGTAAACTCCGTGGTGGAATTTGCCATGAGCAACTGAGTAGCTCCTGGTTGTTAAAGTTATTCACCTGGGGTATTTCTGTTGAGTGCAGCACCAAGTAATTTTCTGGGAAGTTTGCTTTCTCTCAGGTGTATACAATTCTGATGTTGGGAATGGTTAGTTTGGCCACTCTACCAGTCTCAAAAACGAGCCCTCCTAGAGGCAAAGGGAGTCTCCCTGACTGCTGGCTAAGAAAGATGTGCTGCTGAGAGAAACGTACTCCTGAGAGACATGCACTGCTGAGAAAGAGAAACATGCTGCTGAGAAATAGACACTGAGAGACACACATTGCTGAGAGAGAGACACGCACTGCTCGGAGAGAGACTCAGAGAGAGTGTTGGCTGAGAGAAGGCAGGCTGAGAGAGACTGAGTATTGTTCCTGAACTTGAATTGTAGCCTAGTGCTTCCCTAATAAACCCCATAATCCTTGAGTTCTGTGTGGCCACTGCAGTGAATTATCAAACTCAGCAGAAAGGTGGTGGGTGCTGTGGGAGGAACGGTTGGTATCAGGGTTGATGAAAGGGCTGGAGGGAGGCAGCATGTCTAGCCTCACAGGAGTAGGTTTTGGACTACTGATGGTGATTCTGTCTTCCTCTTGTGGGGTTAGGGGAAGTCAGAAGATGGCATCTCCTTGCCCCTTTTGCAGCATAGAATTGGAAATTATCGAACAATATCATTAATATCACATGGAAGTAAAACCTTGCTCAAGATAATTCAAAAAAGATTGCAGCAATACATTGACAGAGAACTTCTAGAAATGCAAGCTGGATTCCGAAGAGGATGTAGAATGAGGGATATCATTGCTGATGTCAGATGGATCTTAACTCAAAGCAAAGAATACCAGAAAGATGTTTACTTGTATTTTATTGACTATGCAAAAGCATTTGATTGTGTGGATCATAACAAATTATGGATAACATTGAGAGGAATGGGAATTTCAGAACACTTAATTGTGCTTATGAGGAACCTGTACATAGACCAGGAGGCTGTTGTTCGAACAGAACAAGGGGATATTGCATGGTTTAAAGTCAGGAAAGGAGTGTGCCAGGGTTGTATCCTTTCACCATACTTATTCAATCTATATACTGAGCAAATAATCCAAGAAGCTGGACTAGACGAAGAAAAGCATGGCACCAGGATTGGAGGAAGACTCATCAACAACCTGTGATATGCAGATGACACAACTTTGCTTGCTGAAAGTGAGGATGACTTGAAGCACTTACTGATGAAAATTAAAGACTACAGTCTGCAGTATGAATTACATGTTAACATAAAGAAAATGAAAATCCTCACAACTGGACCAATGAACAGCATCATGATAAATGATAAATAGGTTGAAGTTGTCAAAGATTTCATATAACTTGGTGCCACAGTCAACACCAATGGAAGCAGCAGTCAAGACATCAGACAATGTATTGCACTGGGCAAATCTTCTGCAAAAGACCTCTTTAAAGTGCTGAAGAGCAAAGATGTCTCTTTGAAGACTAAGGTGCACCTAACCCAAGCCATAGTATTTCAGTCACCTCAATATGCATGTGAGAGCTGGACAATGAATAAGGAAGACCAAAGAAGAGTCAACGCTTTTGAGTTGTGGTGTCGGCAAAGAATACTGAAGGTACCATGGACTACCAAAGAACTAAGAAAAGTGCAGCCGGAATGCTCCTTGGAAACTAGAATGCTAGAATGGCCAGACTTCATCTCATCTACTTTGGTCATGTTGTCAGAAAGGACCATTCCCTAGAAAAGGATATCATGCTTGGTAAAGTGGAGGGGCAACGAGAAAGGGGAAAGCCCTCAACAAGATGGATTGACACAGTGGACACATAATGGGCTCAGGTATAGCAAGGATTGTGAGGCTGGCATATGACCAGGCAGTGTTTCATTCTGTTGTACATAGGGTTGCTATGAGTTGGAGCTGACTTGATGGCACCTAACAACAACAACAACAACAACCAGAAAAACGAACAAATCTGTCTTGGGTAAAGTACAGCCAGAATGGTCCTTAGAAGTGAGGATGGTGAGATTTCACCTCTTGTACTTTAGTCATGTTGTCAGGAGGAATCGGTTCCTGGAAAAAGTTATCATGTTTTGTAAAGTAGAAGGTCAACAAAAAAAAAAAAAAAGGAAGGCCCTCAATGAGATGTAGTAACACGGTGGCTGCAACAACAGGCTCAAGCATAGCAACAATTGTGAGGATGGCGCAGAACTGACGTGATAGCACCTAACAACAAGAAGAAGTAGAAAAATGTCTGCCTTGAGCATTACGCTCTTTCAAGAGCTATCTACATGGATCAAATTGATAACAGCAATTTGAAATACTAGCTAGGAACTTTAGGGGACAGTGGATTTATGTTAATGGGGGAGGAACTACTCAGAAAAGGTTGAAAATGGTTATATAACTCAAAGAATGTAATCAGTGTTACTAATTGGTACATGTAGAAACTGTTGTATTGGAATATGTTTTGCTGTGTACTTTCTCAACAACAAAATAAATAAAACTATAAATAAAAATAAAATTTAAAAAAAAGACTCAGCTGCAATGCTACTCCCACCGCTTATCTCTCCTTCTAATATTTGGCTCATCTGCTAGAGACACAAGAAGGGATTTCTACTTGAAGTTCCTTTTGTGCCTAGCTGGCTGATACCAGGGAACGAGAAGGTTCACCTCCATCAGAACATCTCAAAGAGGAGCCTCTGCTGTTTTCTAAGGTGGAAAATCTTCATGACGAGCCAAATTGCAGAAAGATAGAAATACCATTGACGAGGTTTTTCAACTTCTGTTTCTGGTTTGCATATTCACCAACAAAGATCTCTGTTGTTAAAAGGTGGTCAGAGACCTTCTAACATGCATTTAAGCAAAGTGATACTGCTTTCTCTAATCCCAAGGAGGGAGGAGAACCAACATTTATTAACAATATTACATGTGCTGAGTCCCTTATAAACACCTTCATTTAAAATCTCATAACTACCAAATAAGGTTGGCATTATTATTATTATTATTAATTTTTATTACGATTTGGGTGAAAGTTTACAGAGTAAATTCACTTTCCATATAGCAGCTCACATACACTTTGTCTCATGACATTGACTGTAATTTCCCACAATGCAACAGCTCCCCTCCCACTTCCTCCCCATACACTTCCCTGTGTCCATCCCTCCATGCACTCCTGACCCCTGAGCTGTCTCCCTGTGCATGCACAGCCCTTCTATTCTCCCATGATTGATATCTCCAAGGAGTGTATCTACCTAATGTGAATGTTCAACTCATATGCCTGTCTTTTGTTTGACTGAAAGTCACAGGAGTAGGTTCAATTCCGGACCTGAAGGGCAACTAGGGCCCATAGTCCCAGGGGTTCTACCAGGCTCTATCAGACCAGCAAACCTGGTCCCTTTTTTTTTTTTTTTTTTTTTAATGATTTTGAGTTTTGTTCCACATTGTTCTCCCACTCTATCCAGGATCTCCCACAGAGATCCTCCTCCGAGTGGTTGACAGTGCACCATCTAGTTCTTCTGGTCTCATAGTCATATAGGCTGAGGATTGCATGGTGTACCAGTTCCTTGGACTAACTGTTTCTACATATCTTTGGTTTTCTTCATTCTTCTTTGCTATGGATGAGGAGAGACCCATCGTTACATCTAGATGGCTGCTTGCAAGCTTTTAAGATCCCAGTCACTATCTGCCAAAGTAGGATGTGGAATAATGTTTTTGTGTAGTATGTTATGCCAATTGAGCTTGATGTCCCCTTTAGCTATGGTCCTGAGGCCACAGGTCCAACTACTAGCTTCCTCTGGGTAGCTGTCTGTGGCCAAGAAGTGACTACAACCTTGTCCCTTGTCAGCTCCACTAGATATCTGGGAATTCTTACAGAACATACAAAAGGTTGCCATTATTGTGCCCTTTTTCACATATGCAAAAACTAAAGCTCAGAGAGAGAAGGTAAATTTCTAAGGTCACACAGTTTACCATTGGTCATGCCAGGTTTCAAGCTGAAGCGTGCAGGCTTCAGGCAGCCTTCTCGGCTATTTGCTTCTCTTTTGGTTCATCATGGTCTTACTCAAATTTTCTTGCCTTCTTTTCTGAAGTGTGGTTTTCCCAAGGACAGCATCTTGCCCATATACCTTCCTTACTCTTAGTGACTGAACACCCCAGAAGGCTTACCAAGATTGAGAATTTCTGAATAATTGTAACCTGATGATAAATTTCTGATAAGAATAAAAGGTTCCTCCAGATAAACAACAGCCCATCTTCTAAGCTTTCAATCTTACATTTGTCCTCTAACCAAAAATCAAACTTTCTGCCATTGAGTTGGATCCAACTCATAGCGATCCCTCCTTGGGTTTCCAAGGCAGTATCACTACGGAAGTAGATTGCCCCTTCTTCCTTCCGAGGAGTGGCTGGTGGATTTGAACTGCCAGCTTTCTGGTTAGCAGTCAAATGCCTTAGGCACTACATCACCAGAGCTCCTATTTGTCCTCTAGCTGTTCTTATTTTCCTTCTTGGTAATTTGATGGCATGTCTGTTCCATATATTAGGCACTAGTTGCTATGGGTTCTGACTCATGGCGACCCCATGTGTATCAGAGTAGAACTGTGCTCCATAGGGTTTCCAACGGCTAATGGTAGATGCCCAGGCCTTTCTTCAGAGAACCTCTAGGTGGATTCATATCTGCAACATTTTGGTTAGCAATAGTTAGTAGCTGAAGACATTAACTGTTTGTACTACCAAGGGACTCCTTCATCTTGTAGTATGAGGATTCAAAGTCTGGTTCTGAATAAGAAAGAGCCAAGTTGGAATCTGCTTTGTGGCTTTGTGGAAGTACTTCCATTTCCCATTTGTAAAATGAGGATAGTCATGGGTTGTCGAGAGCAGGACAAGTAAAAAACTTAACATGGTGACCAGCACACAGAATGTACCTCAATAAATGTTTCTTCTCTTCCTCCTCCCCTGTTCTTCCTTTTCTTCTTCAATATCATTATCATTATCATTTTCATTATTATGGTTATTTCCCCTGGAAACTGGAAGTAGCGCAAGAGTTCTGAACCACATGTCTGTCAAGCTGGCCTGTCTGGCCTGACAGTTCTCAGCCATGGGCAAGTCATCAGGGGTTGGAGATGTAGCTGAGCAGAAGACAATTACTGATACATTGGAGCAAGACAAAGGGATGAGTCTGAGGCAAGTTTGTTATTGTTGTTGTTGTTAAGTGCCGTCGAGTCATTTCCAACTCATAGCGACGCCATGCACAGCAGAACGAAACACTGCCCGATCCCATGCCAGC
>NW_006921608.1:11189440-11200244 GCF_000298275.1 Orycteropus afer afer | reverse complement strand
TTTGGGCAGGCCTGAGTTTCCTCTCCTCACCTAATCCCTTTGGCTGATTGCTCTTCTCTCTGGCTTCCTGGCTTTTAATCCCCTTTCTCCTGCTCTTCCTACTTGCTACTTTGGGCGTCCCTGAGTTGTCTCTCCTCACCTGTAACCCTGGGGCTGACTCGCACTTCAAAGGCAAGTTTAGTCAAATCTTTTCTCTGGTTCAATCATCTCAGAGACCTCAGAGACTAAGAACTAGGGGAGGAAGTTGGTGAATTGGAGGGAGCAGAGCTGAGGGGTCTAACAAGATGGGAGCTTGTGTAAAATACAACTGTGAACAGAACGGAAGTAATGTGAATTTTGGATTCAACTAAATATGCTTGAGTTTGCCTCAACTGCTTATTAGTTGTTTACCTACAGGCATGTTATTTTACCTCCCTGAAGGTTCCTCTCTCCATCCTAACATTTATGGAGCCATTACCATATGCCAAGCCCCTTGCTGGTTACTTTTCTTATATTGTCTCTAGTGTTCACTCTATTGTTGTAAACATTGCACAATGTGTTATTAATATCCTCATCTATCTTAGGCCACTGCTTCACACTCACTCATTTGTGAACATATACCAAGTACCAGCTCTGTGCCATATACTTATCTGGGAATAGGAACAACTGTGAACAGGCAATCCTGCTCCTTGCTCTCATGTTGCTTATATTCTGGAGGTTATTTGAAGTGTGAAGTGGGTTACCATGCCTAGCACACAGTATGTCTTCAAGAAGTGTCTGTTTCAAAATTTCAATTCTCATAGACTCCAGACCTTCTTAAGCCATTGAGGCTGGATGAACCTCTGAAACTATTACCCTGAGATCATCTTTAACCCTGAAACCATTAACCAAAATTAAGCCAAACAGCAGTCTAGTTTAACTAGTAAAGAACATCTGATATGAACATTGTGCTCCTTTGAAGAACTTACTATATAGGATTAAATTGTTAATAGCAACTTGAAAGGTTAGATAGGTTATAGAAACTACTTAGACATTGGGACTGAACTACTGGACGTGAGACCACAGCTCAGAGGACATCTAGGTCAAACGGCAAAACATAGTTCATAAATTAATGTTCTAAATCCTAGTCTGGTGAGTAGTCTGGGGTCTTAAAGACTTGCAAGTAGCTGTCTAAGAAGTACCTATTGGTCTCTTCCTACCTGAGGCAAAGAAGGAGAATGAAGAAAACCAAAGATTCAAGGAAGAAATTAGTCCACTGGACTGATGATGGCCCACATGAACCTCAGCCTCTCCAATCAGACACCAGAACTGGATGGTGCCTGGCCACCACTACCAACCATGCTGACCAGGACCACAACAGAAGGTCCTAGTCAGAATGGGTAAAAAATGTACAACAAAATTCAAATTGGAAAATAAATAAATAAATAAATAAAGGCCAGACTTACTGATCTGAAAGAGACTGGAGGAACCCCGAGACTATCGCTCTGAGACAACCTTCTAAACCTAGAGGCCACCTTTCAGCCAATTAACAGATGGGCCTATAAAATAAAAAATAACACCCAGGAAGAACATGCTTCTTAACAATTAAGAAGGACAATGTTTGCCCAAAACCAAGGATGAGAAGGCAGGAAGGGACAGGAAAACCAGAGGAATGGAAATAGGGAAGGCCGGAAGGAAAAGGGGAGAGTGCTGACACGGTGCAGGGATTGCAAGCAATGCTATGGAACAATGTGTATATGAATTATCGATTGGAAAAGGAATTTGCTATGAAAGCTTTCACCTAAAGCACAATAAGTGTTCAAAAAAAAAAAAAAAAAAAGAAAGAAAGAAACCTATGGTGCACAGTCTTACTCTGACACCCATGGGGTTGCCAGGAGTCAGAACTGACTCCACTGCAACTGGTTATAGAATAAGCAACTGGATGGAGACAAAGTGTATCAGTGTTTAAAGGGGTTGCAGGGAGGAATGAGTGAGGATTTATTGCTGAAAGAATACTGAGTTTGTAGTGTCTGTTTGGAATGATGTAAAAGTTTTGGAAATGGATAGTGATGATCCTAGCACATTATAAAACCCATTGCCATGGAATCAATTCTGACTCACAGCGGACCTGTAAGACAGAGCAGAACTGTGCCATGGGATTTCCAAGACTAGTCTTTACAGAAAAAGATTGCCACATCTTTCTCCTATGGAGTAGCTGGTGGGTTTGAACCACTGACCTTTAGGTTAGCAGCTAAGCACTTAACAACGGAACCACCAGTACTCCCAGGACAGCACAGTGAATGTAATTAATGGAACTGAATTGTATAGTTTAAAATGGTCAAAATGCCAAACTTTCTGTAATATATACTTCACCACAATAAAACTTTTTCAAAAAAGAAAAGGTTGAATAGGAAGCTTAGGGGGAAGTGAGTTTATGCCACAGGAATGAAACAACTCAGAAAAGGAGAGTGAAAACGACTGCACATTCTGAAGAATTTAACCAATCTCACCATAGTGTTTATGTTGTCATTGTTGAATTGATGCATGCTTTGCTGTGTATATTTTCAATAATAATAATTGTTTATTCCCTCCTTCTTCAGCCTAATCCTCCTTCTATGTTCTACTAATTCAACTGTTAAGTTGAATCACACAAAATTGATATTTTTATAACCAAACATGGTGAAATAGCAGCCATTGCATATTGTCCAACATCATATTTGCTTACATGGCCATGAAAAGAAGACTTTACTTAATTTGAAACAATAATAGTAGCAATGACCTCTCAGTGGCAGCTCAAAAGGGACTGTTTTTCTTGACTTCCTAGGAAGGTGATTCCATCTCTTGCTTTGTTAAGCCTGTCTCTAAAAGTAAGGCAACAAAACAGACTGTTGAATACTCACCCAGGTAGAAAACCAGAGTCCAACAGCAGCGTCCCACATTAGGAGCCAACAGGTGGGAACAAGGGGCTGGAAAGGTGAAGCAGCAGACAGAGGAAGGCTCATTGGCTTGCTGCCCACCTGGAGAGACCAACTGCAGCCACCAGCATCAGCAAGAGGCAGGGGAACACTGCTGGGGCTCACTCTCTCCTACTGAGGCCAATCCAATAAACAAAGACTAAAGACAAAATTGTACCACTCTGAACCCAGGCAAAGCACTGCCATGAGAGACTCAGAAGAAAACTTATTCTACCCAAATGTTGGACTCATTTAGTAAAAATTGCGCAGCTCAAATAATTTGACCCCATTAGCATCTAAATGCCTCCAAATAACCATTTGATTACCATATCACAGCAATAGCCACTCTCAAGGGCAATTATCTATCATTAAGGATGTATTGCCTTACCCTTTTAATTAGGATGATAATGTCCAGTGTAAATAAAGCCTTTCTTGCTAATTTCAATTGTGCACAATGAAAAACCTTCTTTTTCTTTTTCTCCTTCCTTTTTTTTTCTCCCTTTCTCTCTAGGGTTCTTTGGACTGAGTTTACTCTGGTTCCTGAAGTGTGGAAAAGTAAACAAGGTTTTATTTGGATTCCGTCCTTCAGTTTCTCTGGTCGAAAACACAGCAAAATGCCAATGAAAATAATTTTCCTGAGGGGTGATAATAGTTTCAGAAAATGTTATCAAAACAACAAACTCCAGAGATTTCATAATTAAGGAGATTGTGGGCAGTGAATGCTTGGTCTCATTTATAGACATTTTTAATTTCTTTATGTTCCCCCTGAAATACAAATAAACATACAAATATTTTTAAATCCATGTTAAATTTTAGCTAAACAGGTATTCAGTTCATTGAAAACAGGATACCTAACGGTAGATTAAATATTTCACACGATCACAGCAACTCCCAATATAGGAACTTGAAGTAATAAAATTTAAATTTCTGAAGGAAAGGTGAAATTAAACAAATATCAGAGACTTAAACACACACACACACAAAGAACAAAAATCATCTCAGTAAGCGACATTAGTATTTCTTTGCAGCCGGTGAAGATACTCTAGTTAATGAGAGATGACTTCTCTGGGGAACTTGCCAGTGGTTTCCCAGGGTTCAGGTCTCCCTTACTTCATACCATTCGCTCATCTCTGGAAAAACCGCCTGGTGTGTAGACAGGAGATGGGTGCCTCCCTCCCCAGGCTGCTTGACTCCAGTCCTCACTTATGGGGGAGCCAAAACATCTCCTGCACTGATTCTGAAGTTGGTTTGGAGGCTAAAACAAGGCAAACTTCAGTAAATGGTGTGAAGTTCTAGGGCAGAAAATAATCAACAGGTAGTTAGATTGTGAGTGATTATTGTGTTCTTTCTTCTCTACAGATTATTGGGATGAATTTGATTTTATAGTGAAAATTCAGAAATCAGAGAATAGAAAAATACATGATGCTATACAAAGCAAGTTAAAAAAAGTCCTATCTTAATTTGTTCATTTAAAGGGATTTCATAATACCTTAATACACCAGAAGAAATATAACCAGAACACTCTTTAAAAGTAAGGATGGCCAACTTGGAGAGGGATCAGTGCAGGAGACCCTGGTTAGAGTGGGAGAACAATATGAAACAGAAGTTAAAATCATTAAAAGAGAGAGAGACCCCTGAGACTATGGCCCCTAGTTAACCTTCAGGTCTGATATTGAACTCACTCCTTTGGCTTCCAGCCAAACAATAGACAGGCATATGGGGTGAACATTGACATCAGGTAGAGACACTCCTTGCAGTGATCAATCATGGGAGAACAGAAGGGCAATACTTGCACAGGGAGACAGCTGGGGGTAGTGTGTGGGAGTGCATGGGAGGGAAAGACATGGAGAAGAGGTAACTACTGGGAGGAAGTAGGAAGAGAGCTGTTACACTGTGGAGAATTATAGTCAATGTCATGAGACAAAATGTGTATGAACTGCTATAAGGAAAATGAATTTGCTCTGTAAATTTTCACCCAAATCACAATAAAAATTAAAAAAAAAGAAAAAAAGAAAAAGCAAGGATGGCCAGACTTTGACAAGTCATTAGGACAGACCAGTTATTAGAAGAATACATCCTGTTTGGTAAAATAGAGGGCCAATGAAAAGGAAGGAAACCCTCAATGGGATGGATTGACATCATAGCAGCAGTGATGGACTCAAACACAGCAACCACCAGGAGGATGGCGCGGGACTGGGTAACATTCCATTCTGTGACACATGAAGTCACCCTGAGTTAGAGTCAACTAGACAGCAACTGGTAGCATAGTGGCTAAGACACTTGCCTGCTAACCAGACGGCTGGCGGTTCAAACCCACCAGCCACTCCTCGGAAGGAAGGTTGGGCAATCCTACTTCCGTAGTGATACTGCCTCGGAAACCCAAGGAGGGGTCGCTATGAATCGGGTTTGACTCGACGGCACATAACAACAACAACAACAAGAAGACAGCAACTAACAACAGTAACATCACGGTCACTTCCACCCAATTTTGGTTTATGAACGGAAGTTGTTTAAAGCAGGGTAAACATATAAAGCTACATCAAAAATCTATAAAACCTCTCCTCTCTCTAACATGTTCATGTTAAACATGTAAACAGATATTTTTTCTTTTGTTTTTCCTTTTTTGAAGCTCTCTTCTTAACTGAATCCTGGAAAATTGCCTTCAGTATTTTTCCAACAAACACCAAAAATATATTTGAGTAGGTGAGTAAATTATGTGCGAGTAAATAAATGTTTAAAAACACCCAAGTCTTTGATTATAAAAGTAATAATAATCAGTAGAACATTCAACCATGGGGGATCAGAAGGGCCATATTTTCACAGGGAGGTAGCTGAGTGGGCAGGAATGCATAGGAAAGAAGGACACAGGGAAAAGGTAACCATAGGGAAGAAATGGGATAAGAGCTGTTACATGATGGGGATTGCAATCAATATCATGAAACAAATTCTGTATGAACTATTGTGTGGAAAATAAATTTACTCTTTAAACTTTCACCTAAACCACAATTAAAAAAAAAAAAAAAAAGGTACAAATAAGCCTAAGGAAATTTAAGACATTTTATAAAAGTACAAAAAATGACCTACAAACCTGAAAATAAGAGTCAACCATTGCTATGACTTAAGTGTAACAGCCAGCTCACTACACCTGCTCTGTAAAATAGGTCTGTAAAACTGACTAATGCCCACCTCCCAGGAAGGCCACTGCAGCTGAGTCTCCTTTCCAGGAGATGTCTGCTCCCACCACGTGAGGGGTATGTATGGGAAAGCTCAGGTGTATTTGTTACTAGACCTGCCTACATCCCTTGTGACATAAGTAAGATTTACTTGAATATTACAGAAATTAAGGAAATAGTATATAACTGTGAAAGCAAAGAGAGTTGTTTTGTTTATGAAGAACTAAGTGGAATGCTTTGGAAAGAATCAACATGATTTTTAAAATAAAAAGGATTCTGCACTCAGATTGTGTTGTAGGTATCTGACTTCAGATGGAGATGATGATCTCCCCGTGGTCCTGCCATCTCCTGTAAGACAATCATGGGCTAGATTGGTGCACAGTGGCTAATATATCCATGTGGGCACAGGCTTCTGGTTGGTCACTTTGGCCCAATAAATCAAGATCTTAGTACGAACACTGTGTGGATTCTACCTTCCCTCTAGAGGTCAGATCACCCAGCTGGGTCATCTCCAAATCTAAAAAACTGGAGAGATTTTCAAGGGTGTCTGTTAGGTCTACACACTTTGGAGGCTCTACCCTAGAACCCTCAGTTGAGTGACCCATTGAATAAAAGCCCTAAAGCCTAAGCATTAGCTCAAGTTTTCCCCTGATGCCCAGAGAAAGTAACCCTCCATGGCTTTTCCTTATGGTTTTCATGATTTGGAAGACACTGCAGGCTATTTGAGAGCTCTGGTGGTGTAGTGCCTAAGGCATTTGACTGCTAACCAGAAGGTTGGCGGTTCAAACCCACCAGCCACTTCTCGGAAGGAAGGTTGGGCAATCTACTTCCATAGTGATACTGCCTCGGAAACCCAATGAGGGGTTGCTGTGAGTTGGGTCTGACTCAATGGCACATAACAACAACAGTACAGTAGGGTATTTGGGGTGAGTCAAACCATCAACCAAAACCTGATCTAAAACTCTTATCCAGATCTCTTATTTCAGAGTGTTGGATAGGAAGGAACATAAGACAGAAATTATTCCTAAATGGAGCCCCAGTTGGGTGCCAAGGCTGGAAGAAGACTTCATCGCTCCTGAGTGCCTGTGTAGGGAGCTTCCCAGCTACTTCCTGGAAAATGCACGAACCAGGTGGCAGCTGCACCTCACCACAGGTATATCTACCCACAACAGTCCAAAGGGGCACCTGCAGTAGGGTCTGTTGTCTTTGCCTGTCCAGCATAGATCATTCCTACCAGTATTGTTGTGAGGATCTACCCTTATCCCACTGGGTGCCATTTGGGAGGAATCAAGGCATAGAGGTTGAGAAGATGTAGTCATCTGACCAGGACTAGGCTAGCTGGGTTCCTTCTTCCTGGAATCTGGGTCTTGGGCTATTGTTGCTGTTTGCCATCAAGTCAATTCTGATTATCTTATGAATCAATAGTGATTCATACTGACTCAGAGTGACAGAGTGACAGAGTGACAGAGTAGAGCTGCCCCATAGGGTTTCCTAGACTGCAATCTTTATGGGAGCAAATTGCCAGGTCTTTTCTCCCATGGAGGTGCTGGGTGGGTTCAAACTGCCAACCTTTCAGTTAGCAACCAAGTGCTTAACCACTGCATCACTAGGGCATCTTGGATCTTGTGTCAAATGGCTAAAACTGATGTGTCAATACTCTGAGCAGACCATGGACCCATTCCTCCTAGCTGAGACCCTGAGGAACCCCAGTTCCAGTTCCTCTTGAACCTGGATATTCAGATCTCCTCGGATTCTGACAGCTTCCCCATCACCTTTCAATGAAATCCTTTCCTGAAAGTAGCCAGAGCTAATTTCTTCTGATTGTCACTGAAGAATCCTGAGAGACACAGCCCATGGTAGTGTATCTGAATGCATATGTGTGTGTATATCACCCCAGAAGCACTGAATTTTCATATTCAATCATAAACAAACCGATATCCAGTTATTACATATACTCTCTTCAATAACATCTAGGCAAAGTGAGCTCTGTGTCTGTGTGTGTATTGTTGTTGTTGTTAGTTGCCATTGAGTCAGTTCTGACTCACAGTGGCCCTGTGTACCACAGAATGAAACACTGCCCTCTCCTGTGACACTCTCACAATCATTGCTATGCTTGAGCCCATTGTTGGAGCCACCGTGTCAGTACATCTCATTGAGGGTCTTCCCCTTTGTCGCTGACCCTCCACTTTATCAAGCATGGTATCCTCCTTCTCCAGGGGCTGGTCCCTCCTGATTACATTACCAAAGTATGAGAGACAAAGTCTGGCCATTCTAGCTTTTAAGGAGCATTCTGGCTGTACTTCTTGTAAGACAAATTTGTTCATTTGGGCAATCCATGGTATATTCAATATTCTTCATGTGTGGCTAAGTTAGGAGAAAAGCCACATAAGCTTATGACATCAAACTGACTATACGGTGTTTTAGTGGACACCTAAGGTCCAGCCCTTCTAAATTGGTAGTGCTAGGTGGTGGGGGTGGGGGGTTAGATGGCAGCTGTTTCTCCTGCATAATCCTGCCTCCCTGGCAATAATTGATTAGTCCAAAGGTGAATGCCTGATCTAGCCTAAACCAATCACTTATTTTTCTCCTAGGAATTTAGAATGGGGGTGAGGCAAGAAGGGTGGCAGGAGAAGACAGGGAGAAAGAGGCAGTTTGCTTTCTTCTTGTGGCTCAAATATGTAAACTTAATTAGAATGGGAAACCACCTTCTGTCCATCAATGGACTGAGTAGCAGAGCAAAGTAGTTTGCCAAGAAAAAAGAATGAAGGGATCATCAGAAACAAGATAAGAGGCAGTGAGGGGGTGCTCTGGTCTTTATGGTCACCCAGCTGCTGGCCACAGCCCATCTTTGAAATCTAGTCACATGTCTCTCTTTGGATTCCATTTTTACATTCCATGAACATATTGCCATTATAGATTAAGATTTGAAGCATGCTTGACATTCACCATGTTCTTCCCTGGAACACCCACAGTGATCACACCTACTGAGTTTGACCAGTGTATCCTAGCACTCCAAAATACATAAAAACAAACCATTTCCTGTCAGGATCTGCATATCTAAGAATTTTTTAGTGATATAAAAAATCGCATTAACACCGTTCATTAATGTTGTTGTTGTTGTTATGTGCCATCGAGTCGGACCGACTCATAGTGACCCCTCCTTGGGTTTCCGAGGCAGTATCACTTAGAGCATTAATTAATACTGGGGGTGGGGGGAGGTAGGCATTGCTTGTACCTGTGTGCTAACCGATAAGATACACCATTGGTGATTTTAGAGTGACTTACCTGAATTCAAAATTTGGGAAGGTAAATGGGACATGTTCATCGTGGCTTCTTGCTTTTCTGCACTCACTGAACAAAACCTGCCCACTCTTCCATAGTCAGCCTGACTGGCTCTGGAATTGGGTCGGAAGGCTCCATTTGGCTCTCCCGTTAAAGCCCCAACCTCAATCATGCCGCTTTCAGAAGAAAAGATGAACTTTGGGCTTCTATCTTTAGTCTTTGTTTTGTTTCTCATCTCTTTTAGAACCTAGATGGGAAAAAAGAGTGCAATTTATTGGGGACCTCCTTGGTGACAAACTGTTCCTCTAATTTTCCAGCCCTTTCTTTGACCCACTGAATTATAGTATTTCCTATTGCTGGTTTCTTTTTAGGACACATACATTTTGCTACATTCACTAGATACTTTTATAAACCCAGCATCTGTAAAAGGTTTTCATAACTTCATTAACAGCAACTTGATTTAGAGCAACCAGTTCTTAAAATTTTTATCCTCTTTTCTCAGACTGGTAATCTTTCCCTCCAATATCAATTAATACATATTAGCTCTTATGATTTTTTATAATTAAATTGTGTCCTCTGGATACAGTCATTCTTTACATAATAAACACACAGTGATAGTCCTTCTTCATTTCCATAAAGAAACATTGTTGTTGTTAAGTGCTGTTGAGTCAGCTCTGACTTATGTACAATGTTGTGTTATTGTTGTTATTTTGCCGGCGAGTCCCCCCCCGACTCATAGCGACCCCTCCTTGGGTTTCCGAGGAAGTATCACTACGGAAGTAGGATTGCCCAACCTTCCTTCCGAGGAGTGGTTGGTGGGTTTGAACCGCCAGCCTTCTGGTTAGCAGTCAAGTGCCTTAGCCACTATGCTACCAGAGCTCCTTTATGTACAATATAACTAACTAAACATTGCCCAGTCCTGCGCCGGCCTCACAATCCTTACTATACCTGAGTCCATCGGTGCAGTCACTGTGTCCATCCATCTCGTTGAGGGCCTTCCGCTTTTTCGTCCATTTCCCCCCCTCCCCCCCACTTTACCAAGTATGATATGCTTTTCCAGGGAATGGTCCCTTCTGAGAACATGACTAAAGTAGGTGAGATGAAGTCTGGTCATTCTTGCTTCCAAGGAGAATTCCAGCTGTATTTCTTCCAGGACAGATTTATTGATTCTTCTGGCAGTCCATGGTACTTTCAGTATTCTTCACCAACCCCACAACTCAAAAATATCAACTCTTCTTCAGTCTTCCTTATTCATTGCCCAGCTTTCACATGCATGTGAGGTGGTTAAAAATACCATGGCTTGGGTTAGGCACACCTAATCTTCAAGGAGGAGCTCTGGTGGGGTAGTGCCTAAGGCACTTGACTGCTAACCAGAAGGCTGGCAGTTCAAACCCACTGGCCACTCCTCAGAAGGAAGATGGGGCAATCTACTTCCGT